>NC_134716.1:47286893-47589924 GCF_049634645.1 Pelodiscus sinensis | reverse complement strand
AAGCTTAAATGATACAAACTGTGCAGGGCTTATTCTGCCTGTGTATACTAAGGAGTTACATTAATGGCTGTAACCAGAGCAAAACTGTGCAGAAAAGCCTCTGTCTTTTTCTGTTTGGTACTTTAGGCACACAGAAAAGAAAGGACAAGAATGCACTGGTCGTTCAAACTCAAATGATTTGGCTAATATGCCTAAGATTAATGAGCCTGGTAATAGAGTTAAAGCAATATTGCTTTATTCCTGCAGACACTTTGAAGCATATTGCCTTCCACCCACCCCTCTATCCCAGCAAAAAAAAGTAAGAAGGGAGGGGTACCTTCTGAGTGTAGCCTGCCTACATCTGGACAGCAAACAGGTGCATTGTTGTTTGGTCCTGTGAGTTGTGCCTCCCAGAGGACTAGCCATGGAGGTCAAGCATATTCAGTCAGCTGATACTCACCTGCTCCCCAAGTGAGACAGTGGTAGGTAGGGTGAAATCAAATGAGAGCTACCCCACACTAATGAACTGATGTTATCACCAGGCAGCTGTGCCTTTTGTGCTGGAAGCACACAGAACCACAATTTGCAAATGTCACTGATGAATTGTTGCTGTCCCTCCCCGTGAGCTAAAGAACTGACTGTTCTTAATTGCCAGGAAGACTTTGGCTTCTTGAAGCAGTAATGCAATAATGTCAGCTGCCCCCAAAACCTGCTCACTGGGACAATTAACCTCACATTAAATAGAGCCTGCCTGCTTTTTTCACTTTCTAGCATATGCAAATAAAACCTGCACACTGTTTGCAATTCATACTTCTTAAATTAATAGGTGGAACCCCTAATGAGCAAATATTGTTAGAGATCATGACAAGCAACAAAATTCAGATTAATCTGTGGGAGTGGATTTTAAAATGTAAAAGAATGTTCAGAATAGAGGTTCAAATAATGAGGTTTGATTCAACCCACTTTATAACAGTAGTTATAAAGTATAGATCAGGGGTCGAGACTGGATTTTGTGCTCCTCATCTCCTTTCTTAAACTTGCAAAGTGTGGGGTATTAAGATTTAGGGTAACAGTTCAACCCATTGCACATAGGGGCCCTAAATATACAAAATGGATCCAGTTTCAGATCTAGATGTTCCAAAATAAGAAGTTCAGTAGAATCTGGTTCTGGGGTCAGGCTGTTTTACAACAAAGCAGCTTCCCTGAAATGTCCTAAAATCCAGTTAATAAAAGAGGGAACTAGTAAATATGAGGAATGTTTGCTATTCTTTGAGCTATCCTCATCAAATTCCTTATTTAGTTCTCTTTCTCTAAACCAAATACAGTTTATGTGGCTGCTAGACAAAATACCAGACAAGAGCCTTTCCTTAAATCAGAATAGACATTAGAGAAACACCATTTTTGGTAATCACCTCTAAATCACACAGCACTCAAAAGCCATAGTAGCAGTCTTCTAAAATCTCCCTGTACTTTCTTCAGCTTTCAGTGTTTATGCGATTCATTTTGCTATTCCTAATGTTTAGTATAGGACTGGCAATGACTTGAAACTTTTCAGAAGCTCTTGTCTGTACTTTGGAAACAGGCCTAATACACTGATCCATTCTGTAAATACAGACTAGAGCACAGTATAGCTTCTGCCCATTCAGACTAAACAGGGCACTAAAGCAGAATGTACATTCACTAGTTCTATTAGACAAACCTCACATAGATGAGGGGTTTATGAACTTCATGAACTATTTTGGGGGGTTAAAAATCTAGGTTAAGTTCATGTACCTTTATCTCCATTTTAATTGGCCAGGAAGCCAATTCATCTCTGATGTAACTATTCTGACTTCAGCAAAATTGTACCAGAGATGAATTTCCCACATGTTTTCTGCCTAAGAATGATTCAAGGCTGGGGAAGAGGTATTTTGGGTTTGTTTGTTTGTTTTGTACAATAATACTCCTGGTTCCCATCTTACACCAATTTTGACTTCAATGGAATTAATACTGATTTTTATATCTAAAGGGAAGCAAAGGAGAGGTCCGGTTACATTACCAGGCATAAAAGAACAGTTTTTGATAACTAGATTGACTTCAATATATGACACTTGACTCTGGCCATGGGTAGCAGGTACTAGAGGCAGGGGAAGGCAATGCCTTCCCAAACTGCCAGGCCTGGCCCTGCCCACTCTCCAGCCCCAGAAAGCATACTGCTTCAGCATGGCTCCTCATCCATGCTGAGGATGCCATGCCATGCTTGCCTCTGTGGTGGGTGGGACCTTGGATAGAAGGGGCAGGACTGGGGCCTTGCTTGCTCCAACCCATGTCACTGGCTGAAATTGCACAGATGTAAACCAAGGCAGGATTTTTTTCCACTGTATTTTCTATTGCTGGATTTTTTTCTTTCTGTGTGTTTTGTTATCATCCATTTTATGCTTGATTTTGCAACCCTAGAGATCTACTCTTCTTGTATTTCTCACTTTTAAGATATTTTAAAATAAGGAATAAGGGATCTTTCGGAAAAGGCTTTATTTTCCGAAAGATCCGCATCTAGACTGGCGCTTTTTTCGGCAAAGCTCCGAGTCGGAAAAAAGCGGCAGCCATTTTTATGCAAATGAAGCGGGGGGATTTAAATCCCTGCTTCATTTGCAATTGCGATGTGTCTTATTTGCATCCCTTTTACGGAAAAGGGATGCAGTCTAGACACAGCCGATGAGTTCAAAAGTCAGAAATACTGTTGGGTTTGTTTTCTATTTAGGAGTGATGGAACTTTCCTTCCCCACTGCCCATAAAGAGTAGCTCTCTAGGGTTGCAAAGCTCCAAGCTGGAAAAAAGCGGCAGCCATTTTTATGCAAATGAAGCGGGGGGGATTTAAATCCCCGCTTCATTTGCAATTGCGATGTGTCTAATTTGCATCCCTTTTACGGAAAAGAATTAGTCAAAGCAAAGGTCACCCAACACTTCTTTCTAGTAAAAACAAATGTATATATCCCTCATGTAGCTCACCAGAATTGAAACTTGGTTACTAAAATGCTGAGGGAAAACCTAAAATATGAATATCCTTAAATAATATGCTTCGCTGATAAAATTGTCTTTTTTATTTCATTGAGTTATCACCTATAACTATTATTATGCATATGACAATATTTCCTTCAAGATTGTGGCCCCCATTGACCAAGGCCTGTGTACCCGTGGGCTACGTCTATACTGCAAGGCTTTTGAGCAAAATGGCCATTTTTGCGCAAAAACCTGGGGAGTGTCCACACCTCACATGTGCTTTTGCTCAAGTAAATCAGCAGTAAAATGGCAGTATAGAAGGCTTTTGCCGATGTAGGTAAACCTCCTTCTACGAGGCATAACTCCCTTTTGTGCACAAAAGGGCAAGTGTGGACACTCCAGAGGGGTTTCTTGTGTAAGAAACCCCTATGGGAAAAAACACAGGTGCTCTGATGGCCATTCTAAGATTGTCCATGCAATGTGGATGCTCTCTTGGGCAAAAGCATATCCCTTTTACGATGCGCTATGAGGTGTAGACGTGCTCTTGCACAAGACATTTTTGCACAAAAACTCTTGCACAAAAGGCTTCTTGCGCAAGAAGCCTGCAGTGTAGACGTAGTCATGTAGCTCTACCCCAAAGATCTTGCAATCTTAGTGGACAAAGGATCAAAGAATGGAATTTCCCCTGTTGTCCATGGAGGGAAACTGAAGCACAAATCAACTAAGTGATGTAAGGTCACATAGGAAGTTGATGGCTGAACAAGAAAGAAAATGCAGCTTTCCTGACTCGAAGTCTAGTACCTAAATCACAAGACCGTCCTTCTTCCCGTTTTGAGTGGCTCTAGCTATAAGGGCAGTAAATTTCTCCCCTGAAGATACCACATACTGCAAAGTCTGATGATACTGCAAAGTACATTGCAAAACAGGCCTTATGAATAAAGCATCCTAGCCCTCATCAGTTACATGACTTAACTGAATCATTGCTTAGCAGATTACTGTCTCAATTACTTTTTAATCATTGAATTTTATTCCCACGCTCCTCCATTCTCAAAGTCTTTTAGAAATTTACAGTTATTAATTTCCCTGCCATTTTTGTCCTTTTCCATTTGGCACAAAAATATTTTCAATTCCCTATCCTATGTTTATACAGCATGGAAGCTAATATGCCATTGTTGCAATTACTACCTCTTCATCACTGAAGACAAAGAACAGTTCCTAGATGTAGAATAGTGATAGAATGAGTTTTATTATCTAAATTATGTGCCCTCTGATGGCTGCATGGCAGAAGACTTCAATGGAGTTACATCAATTTACACTACCTGAGAATCTGAACCAAAGTCAAAACAACAATACCACCTACAAAAAGGTATCAAGTCCATCTTATCTAATCCAACATATGATAATTTGGTACTAAAGTCCCAGATATATTCATAGATAGTACAGAGGGGTAATAGCATATATCACCTACGTTAATTCAATCCTAGTTTTCTAACTATTAAGCATTTGCTGGCAATCATCTAGATTAGTTAGTATCTGTTAGATCCTCTGTTAAGGGACAGCTTTTTTGCTCTTGCAAGGGAATGGGCTTCAAGATCTAGCACATCGTTGGCATAACTTCCATAAGCTCATCTCTGCTTGCTGTTTCAAGTGTTTTCTGAGAGACCTTGTGTTAACTAGGTCACTGTTTAACCCCCTCTAGTGGGGCAAACTAACACATTCCCCAAGCAGCTTCTTGGGTAAATCCATGGAACACAAATCAGCACATTTTTTTATTGCTCCACTGACTTCACCCTGATGTGAACAATCTTGTCATTTCTTGAGCAGGTGCAGCTCATCATAAGTTCAGCCTCATGTTCCAACTGCACCCACAAACCAAGTGTTGGATCAAGTTACGCTGTCAGGCAGGTTGGCAAAATTCCATGATAGATAGATAGATAGATAGATAGATAGATAGATAGATAGATAGATAGATCTGTGTTCCTTATTGTGGAAAATAATTGTTGCAGAAGCATGTAATAGCAGAGCTGAAGATCACTTCCCCATATGGTCTGTGGCACACTTTTCTCCTGTTGTGTGGCTTACTTTGACTAATCATTTTTTAGTCCTCTAGGTGCAAACCTTTAAAAATACTAGGAGCCCTCAATTCCTCTTTTCAATTGCAAACGATTCATTTTAGCAAAGTGCGGCCTCCCCATTCTTCTTCAAGCCTTGTGTTTATGAAAGGACCGTCTCAAATTTCTTATACTGGAGCAGCTGTTGCTGGGCTGAGGCAGGCTTTTCAGAGTTGCACTGAAGCCCTCCTTTCACTTCTCCTCTCTCTCTTCTGTTCTTTTGTCTCTGTCAAAGCAACCTCCCCTTTGACCCCTCGACTAGCTCGAGCCTCCTCTTTTGTCTGCCACTGCAGACAAGTTCCACCCTAAATCAAGCATTGTCTAGGTCTCCAGAAGCCAGCACGTGCCCACATCTCCCTAATCTTTTAATTTCACCCCAGGAAAAGGCAGCTGTTAGTGATACACACAAAGCACAGCTGTCAGCTGTGGCCTGCTGCCTACTTGGAGAAAACAATGAGGAAGGAAAGAGTAGGCTGAGTAGAAGCAATATATACATATATGCATATTTCGCAACAGTTGGCAGCACGTGCTCTGAAATGCTGCATTGTCAGAAAATCTACCCCTACCATCCCCCCACCTCCCACTAAACACACATATTAGTTTGAACTTTGGCTGATTTAAAAACAAAACTTTCAGCTTCAAAAGGCAGAGTTCCCTGGGTGGCTGTAGTTCACCTCTGTAGTTCACCTGAGGCCAGGTCCACATGTATTTATTTTATGCACCAGTCTCTTTGTATTTTATTCAAAAGCAGGGGACAGAATCAATAGTGTGGAGTGGAAGGGAAGGCACATAAAACAAGATTTCTCAACTTCCATTTCAATTGAATTGAATAGAGAAGGGTGCTTTTATTTTAAAATACAATAGACAAGTGCATTAAGAATATGCAGTTTAGCTGGAGATCTTCCTTATTTTACAAAGTTAATGTACATCTGACACTCCTTTGTATTTTGCATAAAGGTAAAGGAAAAACTGCTCATGTAGAGTCAGATTTTCAGAAAATTACTTATGCAGTTGAATCTGCTCATTTGCATACCTAATATACACCTGCAATCAATTATTTGCCAGTGTGACTGCCGCATGTGTGAAAGAAAATTTTTGCTAGCTGCAGTCTCAAATTTGTCATGTAAATATGCAGGCATATTTGCGTGTGCAACTGCATAAGCAACTTTCCAAAAATCTGAATCTCAAAGTGACATATCCTGCTGTAGATGACATCAGCAGAAGATCCATACAAAAGATGAAAGGCAACATTTCTTAAGGAAATTCAGGTTGCAAAAATTGTGTGTTTTGGCAAGAATACATACAACCTTCTATATTTCAATCAGTTTTACTTCCCTTTCTAGAGCAGATTAGAAAGCTCTGTGTCTGCCCTCATCTCACCCACCAATATCCTATCTGATCTTTAAATGTGAATTTGATTCTTCATGGAACAGTTGCTGAAGACTAACCATTTAATCTCATTTGCTAACTTTTTAGCAGTCTGTTGTAGCATTTCTTCTCCTGGCAATGCAATAAACAATGCTTCCCTGGTACCTTTAGCATGTAACCATTGTTTGGATGAGAAGAGATCTTTTGCTTTTACTTTGCTAGACAGACACCAAAGAGTCAACCTCAATCATTATACACAATAAATAATGCCTTGTGTCTAATGTATGCATACCGTGGTACCTGACATGTGCACATGTTTTTACTTGCTTTATCTCACCTGGCTTGTAATTGAAAGAACTTTAAAGAAACACTACACTAAGTGGAACATATGGTGAATGGTACACCTACCCTGTGCTTAGCACCTGCTGACTACGCTGTGGGTGTCAGGCTGCTTGCTATAGCTTTAGGGGCCAAAGGGCAAAAGCATTTCCACTTATTTGCATACGGTGCTGCAGCCACGTGCCTAAACTATGGGTAGATCTGACACAGCAGCATGTTAGTGCTTTGAAGATTAGGAAAATCTATAGAAAGCAATGGATGTAGTGGACAATAAAGACTCCACAGCACATAGACATGCGCACATACACTACACATACATACACACCCTTTACTTACACTAATAACATTGTATTTAAGAGTCAGAAATGTCAATTAATTAAAACTTGCTTTTTGCATGTTATGTCAGTATCAGTCATCTAATTGCAGTTAACCCATTTCTACACTGCACTCAGCAAAATTACTAAGTGGTGCTTTCTTATTTCAGTTAAGCTAGTGCAAATCCTTCTCCTCTGTTTACACCAGTGTAATTGAGAACTCCACCAAAGGTACAGGCAGATGTCTAAATGCCTTTGAAAGTAACTGCCTTGGAAAAATACTAGGTATTAAACAGAATGAATTTATAATAAAATCTGAGCTTTGTCTGAGAGTTCCATAACTTCTTATCTGCAGAGTTATCCAGCAAAGATGGAAATATTTGGGCCGTGTTAAGCATGAAGCCAGGACGTCTGCCATGGCAGGCGTGCCTTTGGGCAGCTGGAAAAACACATAAAAGGGTTTGACTGAAAGATTCCATCCATCAAACACCAGTCAGAGAGGGAAAACATATGGAACTAACAATGTGGAAGACATGCAAAAAGTGGTCCAGGAAATACAAAGATTGCAGAGGCTTGTTTGTGCCTTAAGCAACATTTGACAGCACAGGAATATTCAGGTTCAGAAACTAAAACAGAATCTGACTTGGCGTATGATTAAAGTACTAGATGCAATAGAATGCTGATTTTTAAGGGAAATGGTCATATTGATTTTGAAATTGATTAATTTCAAAGATTTCAAGGTTCTGATGACGTATCCTTTAAGTAACATGTCCTGAATCATTTATTTTAAAATTCCCTTTAAAAATATGTTTTAGAAAAATTTTTCTATTCCTTTGTTGATTGTTTTAAGCAATTTTTCAGCAAGGAAAAACTGTTCAACTTACTATACAGTCAAGACAGCAAAACTGACAGTAACCAATGTGCTGTCATTCAAATGCAACAAGTTAACCACCACAATAACAAAGTAAAATATTTATCTGCTAATTTATTTCATTTATAGCGATTGCCATGTTTCTTGGAAGAGAAAAAAATCTGAGAGAATTATGATTTTAATATTGACTCCACCCTCTAATTTCTTTGACACTTGCTTAATAAATCTGTTTTTATGCATTTCAATGTGTCATCCTTAGTTTATATAAATGCATTCTTCTTTCCTACAGATCTTTAGTAGTGAGACAACCCTAAGTGTCACTGTAAATAAGGACTCTGATTTCCTGGACTAAGCACAAAGGATCTGAACCCACTGAAACTGAGATCACTACAATTTGAGATTGCTCTTTCAGCATTACTCAAGCGAATTTGAAGGTCTAGTTTTTGGATATTTTTTTCTAAGTCATACAACATGTTCCTTTTTAACTTCATTTAGCTGTATCTAATTGGTACATGAGCAAATAAAACAGATACATTTAAAAATTATTTCTTTATTTGCCTGTAGTTATGAGTGCCTGGTACAAGAATGGTTAAACTATACAGATAGGTGGGATCTTTCCTGTTTTACTAGTAGTCAGGTCCAAAAAAAGATGTCTCTCCCTCTCTTACTCTTCAGTATGGCAATCTATAGTGAATGGAGGTATCAGAGAGTGCCCTCAGGCCTCAGTTTCGCCTTATACTAACCTAGTCCCATCTGTCACAGTATCTGGGGCATCTTTTCCGCATGATTGGCACAAGGCTTGAAAGGGCAGCACAAGATGGGCCATGTGGCAACCCTGCAGACTGAGCAGGAGGGGGAGAAGGGAGGATCAGAATGAAATATTGTGACATGACACTTGAAGCCCCAGCTAATCACAGCAGCTGATGGCTGGAGAGTGCTATACATCTTCTTCCATCAGTCACTGCATTCCGGCCAGCCTAACTCCTGCATTATTAATTCTGAGGAGTCACTTTAATTTGAAGCAGAGATTAAGGCTTTCCCCATTTGGCCTCACTGTGGTTGTAAAGGCAACAGGCAGGCCCATTGTAAGACCATTAGCAAAGAACAATAGGAAGCTGAAAGAGTAATCCCAGTGAACAGAAGAATGAAAGTTGGCTTGTGCCAGAAATCCTAGGTTAGCTCATTATGCAAGACAGCAGATGGAGTGTGGCCTGGTTGCTGGGCAGCATTCTGGAGACTTGGAGTGGGTGAGGTATTCCTAAAAGTGCCACTTTGATAACAGATGACCCAGACTTCTCGTTGCAGAGCACTTTATAATGCTCCTTGCTACTAAGAAGAGCAATAAAAATTACCAAGTTACTTGATACTATTCCAGTTGCTTGTAAAACAAAAAGAAGGGGGGAAAAAACCTCCCTTTTCTAATGTCATCCATTCATTCTCAGCCAAGGACCCATTTTGGTGTGCTCTGTTGGGATATATCTCCTCAGCTTCCGAGATAGAGCATTTTCCACATTTAATCTGAATCTGAGTAGAAGAGCTAAGAAAGGGGGAACATAGGAGAGAGGACTTGTGAGGCAACCTTTTTTTTGTCCTTTAGCACATCTGTCTGTGCAAGTGCAGCAGCTTTAACACAGATAGAAATGAAACCTTATGGAAATAAATGTTAAGTATGTTGATAACGGTGAAGGTGGTTGTAGAGGGGTTGTTGTTTGAGGGCCAGATTTTTAAAGGTATCAAGGTGTTTTAGAAACTCTCCCTAGGTGTTTTGACTGCAACTTTAGGGCCAAAAAACCTCTTAACCTTTGTCTTGTTTTGCTACAGATATGTTCCCAATAGATGTACCCAATTTTGCAGAAAGTGTATACTAGCAGATAGAACATGGAATTGGGAATTACACGGAATTGGGACTCATCAGAGCTGGGTTCCAGTCCGGGCTCTGCCACTGTCTGGCTGCATGACCTTGGGCAAGTCACTTCACCCTTCTGGGTCATTTGCTGAGGACTGTGTTAGAATTGCAAGCTGTCACTTAAAGAGTTGGGTGCTTTCCTGCACCTGCTTGCAAACTCAACGGGGCTCTACAGGAAAACATGCAAACAGACAGACTGCCTAGAGTAAGGTGGGATGAGTTATACCTCTTTGGTTTAGGGAGCAAGCTGCTTTTATCTTCTCTCCTGGGTTCTTATGTGCTATCATTCTGAATACTAAGAAATAAAATAGTATTATGTTGCAACCTTCCAGTGAGGATATATTATGTTTTGATCTAATTTATGCTCTGAACATAAAACTCGGTTTCTCGCTCTCCCATCTGTAAAATACTTCCTTTATACAGTGCTTTGAAATGTTTTATTGTTATTGTTATTTCTCAGGCACCATAAGTATAAGGAAGCAGAGCAGAGAATATATATATATTCTAAATCTCTTAAAGAATAAGTCCAAGCAATATAATAAAAAGAGGGCTTGTTTATTTGATGCTTAAACTTGTAAAAAATGATGTTTGAAGAGGAAGACTACAACACTGAGCCAATAGGTAAGATTTCAACTAACACCTAAGTAAGATCTCTTATTCCCTAACTGCTGCTGGGAAAATCCAATTGATCTTTAGTAGAATCACCAGTTTCTAAGGCTTCCAACGTTGCAGTGAAACTCATTCCAGAGCAAGTGGTGGGCAAAGGAAAGAAAGGAGAATTTTATTTTCCTTGTGAAGAGCTGAGCAGCTTGGAATGGGACTGTCCAAAGAAAGAAGCTTAAGACCTGAAATGTATCACAAAGGTAAAAATCATTTTTAACAAGGTAGTACGAACATTATTTCATTCTCTTAATTGATTTAAAAAATCAGAATTCTGAGTGGTAATAATTCTAACACCAGTTTTACACCACAGTGCCATGCCAACCACTGACCATTGGAGGAGCACTCTGCTCTTTCCCTCATACACAGCATACCATGGCCGAGCCTAAAGCTAGGGGGCACATATCATTATTATTGTCTATGAGCTTGTTCAGATTTGCAGGGAATGTTTCCCTGGAACTCTTGGGAATGTCATATACTGATTAATGACCTTTTTAACAAAAGTCACATTTAAAAAAAAAGAATGGTGTGAGTACGTAGTGTTCTCAAATATGACTACAATGTGTTTTTGTGTTTTGATTTTTTTTTTTAAATCCTGTATTTTCCCTCCCCTTTGGATGGAACAGCCCATGATTTGGAAAAACAAAAGAAAAGAGTTTGTAAGCAAATACCTTAACCAGGTTCCCAAACTTTTTTGTGACATGATCACATCTTAACAGAGGCCCCGATTGAGGAGAATACACGCAGTCCCTGGGTTACGTACAAGATAGGGACTATAGGTTTGTTCTTAAGTTGAATTTGTATGTAAGTCGGAACTGGCTCCAGATTCAGCCGCTGCTGCTGAAACTGACCAGGGGCTGACTACAGGAAGCTGGAGGCAGAATTGCTCTGCCACCAGCTTCCTGGAATCAGCCACTGATCAGTTTCAACAGCTGCTGAATCTCGAGCCTGTGACAGAACAGCTGGGCTGCCAGGTAGGTCCCTGCAGGACCAACCCGGCAGCACCCCAGCTGCTCTACCCCAAGGTCCACAACAAAAGCCTGGTCTGCTGGGGGGGGTGGCGCACTAGCTGCGCCCCTCCCCCCCAGCAGACCAGGGACACGGGGAGCAAAGCCGCAGCGGACACCTGGAGCTGCAGACCAGGGACACCTGGAGCAAAGCCGGGGAGGCGGAGGGGTCCCGCGCCTCTGAGGCTTTGCTCTGGCAAAGCCGGGGAGGCGCGGGACCCCGCCGCCGCTGCGGCTTTGCTCCCGGTGCCTCTGGTTTGCTGGGGACCGTCTCGAGCAGACCAGCGGCACCTGGAGCAAAGCCGCAGCGGCGGCGGAGTCCCGCGCCTCTGAGGCTTTGCCAGAGCAAAGCCTCAGAGGTGCGGGACCCCTCCGCCTCCCCGGCTTTGCTCCAGGTGCCCCTGGTCTGCTGGAGACGGTCCCCAGCAGACCAGGGGCACCCGGAGCAGCTTTTCTCGCCCCGGAGGTCGAGGTGGCGGGACCGCTGCGCTCTGGGCGGTCCCACTGCCTGCGAGCTCCGGGGCAAGAAAGCCCCGTTTGTAAGTGCGGATCCGACATAAGTCGGATCCACGTAACTCGGGGACTGCCTGTACTTACAGCACTTAACTTTAAGCACCTCTGTAGTGCTGATGACTCTAATGAGACTACACAAGTGCATAAAGTAAAGCCCCAGCCTTAAAGGCTTTGCTTAGTCAGCCCAACTACAACATCCCATTCACCACTTCCCCTCCGATGCATAATCACAGCAGATACTGAATCTTCAACTGGTGATCAAATAGCATCCCTAGGCAATTGGGATTGTTTTCCTGGAAAAAAATATTAGGAAAATATTTTAGCTATCTTTTAAACTACCTTTGGTGGAAACAACTGCAAGAAGGGGAGCCAGCCTTCTGTGATCAGCAAACTCTCTACAGAACACCACTGTACACAGATCACTGGTAATCCATGATATTTTGGATTAATAGTGAAGCTGGTAATTAACAATTGTCTACAGTTATCTTCAAGGCTCATACTAACATCTTTCTATTCTGATCACCACAGTTGTGGCTATTTTGGCTTCCTTATTCCAATAGCTTTTCCTTTTGGGTGTCAAAGTATGTTACATTCTTTTTTCTGGGACACATTTTTCTCTGTTGATTTATATACCACTTTTCTTTTTTCTATTTTATTCACTCTAGTTCTAAATGAGTAAAATTTTACTAATTTAATTTCATCCCAGGTATAACTCGAATTACTTCACCTGGATTCAATTTGCCCCTTTTAAACTTTTTGATGCTAGTTGGCCCAATCTTGTATTCTCAATTGTATTCCCAATCTTGCACACTCAAAATTCCAGTGAAGTGGAGGGGTAGCAACTGAAATAGTTGATAAGGCTTCCCGTTTTTAAATACATTTTAAAATCCTTGCAGAAAAAAGTAATGGAATCCCAGGATTTCATACAACTGTTTTAACCTGCATGTGATAAGAAAAGTCCCTGTCACCAAAAAAGTGCACTTTGATCTGATATATATAGGCAGGGCCGGCTCGAGCCATTCCTGCACCCCGGACAGCAGGCACGCAACGCAAGCGTGGCTCCGCCCCCCTCGGCGCACGGCACATGCGGGGCCCCGCCTCCCGGCACGCTGCACACCTTACAGCTGCAATCGGGTGTGCGGCACCTGATTGCAGCTCTAAGGGACGCCTCATGGCCCCTGGCCCTGGGCGTACAGCACCCCTTACAGCTGCCCTCAAGCGCCCCCCATAGGTTGGCACCCCGGGCAGCTGCCTGGCTAGCCCCCCCTCTCCCTTAATCTGGCCCTGTGTATAGGTAGGACTTGCATAGCTCCTAGTGTGCAATTAGGCTTTGGCAAGGCCTTTTTTGATGAGTACTTTTAGAAACATTTCTTAATCACATTTTTCCTAAGATATCCCCTTCTTTGTCTTTTAAATGCCTCACTTCTGATTTCCCTTCAGCAGTCAACCAGGAAGTGCCTCAGAAAAGCAATCCTTCAGCACAGGCTGTACAAGCAAGCACTGGCGGTCCCTATGGCTTAGCACAGTTTTGGGGAGACTACTGATCCTGGTAATTCATAAGCTTACCTGATCTTTCCCTGTAGCAGCAGAACTGCAGAGAGTGAGAAAGTTCATGGCCAAGTTACCCCTTCTGACAGTCTGGAACCATGCACATTTGAGGTTTTGAACAGTTGTGACACCTCCCTGGAACTGAGACAGAGGGGCCCATTCTAGCCGTTCAAGCAGAAATGGCCAATCATTCCTCAGATGCCACGGTAATGAGTGTGGTACAAATGCCCAGACAGAGAGAGAAAGCTTTGATTCCAAAGTCAGTCATAACAGAGGCAGGCATAGTTGGGACAAGCTTTCACACATGGCTTTGCAAAGGCATTACCTTAGGCCTTGCTCACAGACACTTTTATATCCTTTATAGTTTTGAAATTTTTCTCCCAGTTCCCCCACAGCCAGAAGGGAAGATGAAAAGATGTAAAAAAAATAATTAATAATAATAATAATAATCTACTATATACATGAGAGAGTTTGTCTGTCTGCCCATATGTCTGTCTATTTGTTCAAGAACTCCTAAACGATAAGAAACAAAATACAGGACTATGTAGCACTTTAAAGACTAACAAGATGGTTTAATAGGTGATGAGCTTTCGTGGGCCAGACCCACTTCCTCAGATCAAATAGTGGAAGAAAATAGTCACAACCATATATACCAAAGGATACAATTAAAAAAATGAACACATATGAAAAGGACAAATCAAATTTCTGAAAATATAAGAGTGAGGATCACCAAATTCGGTATATAGTTTCCAGTTATTATAACTTAAAGCAAGGCAAGAGTTTGGTCGTGCTAGGAAAAGAGGATGTGCCTGGAAAGGGATTGCTTCTCATAAAACTATACGCAAACAAGACAGAATCAGGCCTCAGCCCTGAATCTCTTACCACCTAAGCGCCCTTTAGGGAGGGCAAGGTGAGCTCAAGTCACCCTTTCCCCCATTCAAATGGGAACATTGCTGGCTGTTCCCGTTTGTCAGGGAGCAAGGGGCAAGTGCACAGTTAGCTGCGTTCCTCACTCTGACTGGGGAGCACAGGGGGCAAACGAACCTGCACCTGCCCCAGCTGGGGACATGCACCCCTCACCTGGTTGTGCCTGCTGGAGATGTACCAGCCGTGGAAAGGCTGGTCCCAAACTGCTGCAGTGAGAGAGAACTTGAGTAGTCCTCTCTTCTCAGTGCAGCCTGCATATTGACCCCCTCATGCCCAGTCCCACCCCACAGCAATGATTTAAATGAAGAAAAACAAAAATTAATTGATTTAAGGACCTGAGAAATGCTACTTTTTATAGTAGTAAATAAATGGAGACTTAGAACTCAGCATCTTCTTTCATACCAGAGAATTTCTTGACTACACATTTGCAGCAACTCAATTGGTCAATTTCCAGCACTTTTGAGAAGTGACTCTGAAGTCCTGTTGCTTTTCCATTGTGAAACCGGGATGTTTGTTGCTTTCCATAATAACACTGGGGATCAAAACACAGTCCCCAAGAGCAACAGACTTCTTAAGCAGGCTACCTAGTAAATGGCCTCATACCCACTTTCTCCCCCTTATCATTTAATGTAAACATGAATTCCTTGAACAGCACAATTGGAAAGTCCACAAAGCACATATTTCAGCTTCCAGTGGAAACTTGCATCATAGAAGGATTAAAGAAAGAATTGCCATCTGACCATGGCTCTGCATTCTCAAGGCTAGGTTCTCTGTATTTCATTGCTGTTAAGTTCATGAATCAGTGATACAATAGTTTTGCTCTCTGACCATGCAAAAAATTTCCCAAGCACACCAACCAACACACAGGAGAAAGAGGCAAAAACAGAGCACGTGTAAAATACTTGGCATACTTCCATGAGGAGGCTTGAAAGAAGGTGCATCTTTGCCATGTAAATGTAACTGACAATCCCTGACATAAGATGTCATAAAACTGGGCATGTATTTTTGCAGTATTCTGCTTCTGCAGAACGTAGAGAACAAGAAGGCAGGCTGGATAGGAAAAGGACCTTCTTAGATCTACAGACCTCCCTTTTTAATAGCCACACTGTCACTTAATAGAGTTCCCAACAGTCATATATTTATGTGCAATGTAAAAATGCACATAGACCTTTTTTAAACCAACCTTTAAACATTTGTTTGTGAAAGGAAAAAGATACAATATCCTTTATGAAAAAAATATTTGAAAGTGAAATTTAGAGTAAGACCCCACACTGGCTAAACTTAAAACACATTTCAGTGTAAACATCTCTGATCAGCTGTTCGGAAATTGGCAGGAGGTGCTGCGGGGGTAGGAAAGGGAGAGCACAGCAGGTTTAGGAAGAGGAGGAGGGAGGGTGAGGCATGTTCTGGGAGGGGTCAGAACCAGAACAGGAGGAGTGTTGGGAGAAAAAGCAGTCGGTCAAGAAGAGGCAGAGTGAGGGTAGGATTTTGGGGCAAGGGAAAGTGGAGTGGTGCCTCAGGGTGATGCAACCACCCTGAAAATTAAAGGTAGGTCGATGAAAGAATTCTTCCAGGGCTGTAGATTTTTCACACCTCAGAGTCATAGCCGGGTCAACCTAACTTTTTTAGGTTAAGACTAGGCCTTACTATAGCAACAGGAATGGCTCTCCCCTCACTGTAGTCAATCTACCTTCCCAAGAGGCAGTAACTAGATTAACAAAAAAATTATTTTATCAATCGACTGCTGTCACACTGTCACACACAGAGACTTAGGTGGGCTTCACTACATTGCACAGGTTATGAATTTTTCACAACCCTGAGCAATATAGCTGGATCAGTCTAATTTTCTAGCACAGATCAGCCCTCGGACAACAATTATTTATGACTCCGGAATTAATTCAAAAACCTGAGGGACATGTTTTGCACTAAGGATGTGATATGGGGTCAGGAGTCGGCAGCAGCTGAAGCCCCAGCACAGGGCAAGGAACTGAGGACAGTCCCAGCCCCAGCATGGGACCAGGAGATTGCAGCCAATCCCCACCCCAGCATGGGATTGGGAGCCTGTAGCCAGCCCCATAGAGGACTGGGAGCAGGAGCTCCATGGACTGGGGGCTGCTCCAAAAGGGCTGGAGTGATCCCCACCCGGGATCCTGCTTAGTTGGTTAACCAGTTAAATGTTAGGTTATCCTGATAAACAGGGCTCGACAAATAATACAATCTACTCGCCCATGGCGAGTAGATTTTAACCTGGAAGAGCCGGGTTCAGGTGATCTGCGCATGCGCAGATCATCGGACAGCGCAGCTGGTGAGCAGGGCTCGCTGCGGTTTGATGAGCCCTGATGATTAATTAATTGATTAATTGGGATTTTTACATCTCTGGTCTTCACACAACTGCATGTCTACATTTGGCAACATTACATCTCAAGCTGAATGTTTGTATATACCGATGGTTATTTAATAGAACCCTAACTATTCATTTGTGATGGTAAACAATTTGCACATGCAATTGTGGCTGCAAATGTAGGCACACAATTGCTCTAGCATTTTTGTATATGGAACTTAAGCTTCTAGTTTCAAAATGTAGCCCTTACTGTAATTAACAGGATAAAAACAATTTTTGCTCCTACGTTTAGAGCTATTTTGGTGAACTATCCATTTTCAGAAAGTTCAGGTGCCCATATGAACAACTTTAACTTTGGTATTAGAACTGCTCTCCCATCAGGCTAGTTTGGGGATGCACCAAGTTCAATTAATTCTTCCCAATAATCATGATGTCACAAGAAAAATATGTCAAAAATGCTAAATCTTATTACTTACAACCTTCTTACTGAGTGTTTTTGCAATGCTATTATTTGGCACCTCTTTACAACTGAGCATAGCATAGCATAGTCTGTGCCATATTTTATGCTATAGAAGATGCATTGCATTTCTCTGGGTTTGTAAACACAATTTGGTTCCAAGCCACAACTCATTCTAAGAATCAGTATTGTCTGTCGACAGCTTATGTGCCAAAAGGAGAATGAACATAGGCCACAGCTACCGAGTTCATCTTCTAGAGAGAACTGTCACATGAATACTCAGCCCATTTCCTAGAAGACAAGAGAGCCTGGATCCTTCCAGTTTCCTAGAGAGGAGGATCAAATGGATCCAGAAAGACTATGCCATTTTCTAGAGGATAAGCACATTTAGGCTGTTTAAAGGGGGCGAGATTATGAGAGTCCAACTTTCAGAAGGAAATATATCCATTATATATATTTTTATTTACATGAAAACAAGAATATATTTTAAATGTTATAAAACTGAGCCAGTTTTTTATTTATTTATAGTTTATTTTATAGGAATATAAAGTATAGTCATATACTTTATAAAATATATTCTGCAGATTGCATGTCTAACTGACCTTATTTACACTGGTTCGTATAAAACCAGAGTAGTTCCATTGCTCCCCATTAAGAGCGCTGCATTTGCAGTAGTGCAACTGAGCACAGAGTCTGGCACTTAATCCTGATGTAATTAATACTTAGCAGTACATTTTCAACTAGGTCTCCAAGTGTGTACAGGCAGTCCCCGAGTTACGCGGATCCGACTTATGTCAGATCCGCACTTACGAATGGGGCTTTCTTGCCCCGGAGCTTGCAGGCAGCGGGACCGCCCAGAGCGCAGCGGTCCCGCCACCTCGACCTCCGGGGCGAGAAAAGCTGCTCCGGGTGCCCCTGGTCTGCTGGGGACCGTCTCCAGCAGACCAGGGACACTTGGAGCAAAGCTGGGGAAGCAGAGGGGTCCCACGCCTCTGAGGCTTTGCTCTGGCGAAGCCTCAGAGGCGCAGGACTCCGCCGCCGCTGCGGCTTTGCTCCCGTTGTCCCTGGTCTGCTGGAGACGGTCCCCAGCAGACCAGAGGCACTGGGAGCAAAGCCACGGCGGCGGCTTTGCTCCCCGTGTCCCTGGTCTGCTGGGGGGGGCGCAGTTAGTGCACTTCCTGCCCCCCAGCAGACCAGGCTTTTGTTGTGGACCCTGGGGTAGAGCAGCTGGGGTGCTGCCGGGTTGGTCCTGCAGGGACCTACCTGGCAGCCCAGCTGTTCTGTCACAGGCTCGAGATTCAGCAGCTGTTGAAACTGATCAGTGGCTGATTCCAGGAAGCTGGGGGCAGAGCAATTCTGCCTCCGGCTTCCTGTAGTCAGCCCTGGTCAGTTTCAGCAGCAGCAGCTGAATCTGGAGCCAGTTCCGACTTACATACAATTCAACTTAAGAACAAACCTATAGTCCCTATCTAGTACGTAACCCGGGGACTGCCTGTATGTGCAAAATCATGTAGCTGCACTCTTGTGCCTCCTCTCTGCACAGGCAAACATCTTCAGGCACACTTTCACATTTTAAATACCTCACACCTGAAAGTATGCAAATCTTAGAATTTCCACCTGCAAAACCAGCAAAACACACTGGTGCTATGCTGTATGTTAATCTCCTTCAGTTAAACTACATTCACAGGCAAGAAAAATTCTTCATTGCGCAAATTTTGTGTATGCAAAAGATCGTGGTCCTCCCTGACCTTTCCCATCACATGAGCTAAGTGATGATGGCCTTCAAACAATTAGATTATGATTTATATCTTCTCCTCTAGTTGACATTAGTCGATAAACATCTGTAAAGCTAAATATATTTGATCAATGTATGTACTTTATATGAATTAAGTAAAACCCTGTCTAATTTCCAAAAGACAAGATCTTTCTTACTGGAAAAGACTATTATTTTTCCTGACGTTTTGTTTTTTTCAGAGGCAATTATGTAGTGTGTCTAAGACAGCTGTTCTCCACTGTACCCCATGTCAGAAGCCTGTAAAATTGTAAGTGATCATACATAGACAAAACAACTGAAGGACCCCATCAGAATTTCACATTTGAAAAAAATGGCAGTTTTGCAATTAACTCCACGAGACTATATCCGGCAGTGTTACTGTGAGAGTCAAGGGATTAACTGCAAAGTTCCAATTTACAAATAACTCCCAAGTACATGGTAATCATGTCCCTTACATAATAGCTTGCTCACCTGGTAAACAACAATGGGATACTAAACAGAGAAAAATTCAGAGCTGAAAACAAAACCATAGATGCATCCCATTGTATTCAGTGTCTCTGCTCTTAGATTGCATTTTGCAACTGATAGTTGAACAGTGGGGATGATTATTGGGAACAGTTACTATAATGACTGCCACATTCTCATTGGTCCCAAAGCTGCACATTTGCTGCAGCCAGGTTCTTATATAATTGCAGAGGGTTGTTTTGAAGAGAACATGTTACAAAATGAACCCCAGAAGACAGAAATCTAGACTTATTTTTTCTCCTCTCATGACCATCAGCACATGCTGTTTTCACAGGGTCTCAAGTAAAAGGACAAACAACAGTGCACGTTGTGCAATTTTCACAGTATTTCTTCTCTGCTGCCTGCAACCCCTTTTGCTATGTAAAAAAAGATAACAGCATGTGACAATTTGTACATAAACAGAGCCGTGTGGCCAAGGAGGCGCAGATAACATCCTGAATTTCATAACTAAATGCCTTTCTTGTGGTCAGTTAGCAGAGAAGGTGGGTAGCTGTTTTCCTCTCTGTGTAAATGTTGTTGTTCTTGTGAGATTTGTTTATAAGCACTTGGTACTGAGAAAGAAGAAACTGCTCTTGGAAATTACTGTTGTGGTCTTCTAGTTGTCAGGATACTTTCCTAACTTAGCTTTCTTTTACTCCACCCCTTTATTTTGGCCGCCAGATTTTTGCCTGGGGCTTGTTTGGCAATGGCCCAGTGGGAACCTATTTAAGACTGCAGAAGAGTCAAACAGAATGGTGTCACTTTCCTAAATGGAAACAGATATGCTCAGCTCAAAGTCTCTTCCAAATTAGTAGAGACCTTTAATATGTGCAAATATGATTTCCAGGGCCCTTCACTGGATGACAAACACTGAATGTAATGAGATTAAATGCTAAATAATGATCATGTCAAAGGGTTTGTATTTGATCTCCTGTAGTAGTAACATAACGTTCTGCCAGGAGCAGCAGAGAATGCAGCGCACGAGTGCTGGCAGAGCAGAAAGCCAGGGAGAAAGGAGAAAAGTTCACAAGCCTGGTCTTTTATGGTTTGATGATAGAGAAAAAAAAACATAGAGAACAGCTTGTCACAGTCCTGGGCTCAGCCTCTGCTACGAGGTCAGGCACTGTAAAGATGCAGGAAGGGATCACAGAAGCATCATCTTCATCCCCATAAGCATGTGGGGCATTTCCACAATTACTACTACTCCAGCCCAGTGGTGAAGATAGCCCTGTTTTCTCCCCACAGGGCCTTTGACAGGATGGCTGTGTCTAGACTGCATCCCTTTTCCATCAAAGGGAAGCAAATTAGACCCATCGCAATTGCAAATGAAGCGGGGATTTAAATCCCCCCCGCTTCATTTGCATAAAAATGGCTGCCGCTTTTTCCCGGCTTGGAGCTTTGCCGGAAAAAAGCACCACTCTATACACGGATCTTTCAGAAAATAAAGCCTTTTCCGAAAGATCCCTTATTACTTATTTTAAGAGGAATAAGGGATCTTTCAGAAAAGGCTTTATTTTCCAAAAGATCCACGTCTAGACTGGAGCTTTTTTCCGGCAGAGCTCCGAGCCGGAAAAAAGCGGCAGCCATTTTTTGCAAATGAAGCAGGGGGATTTAAATCCCCGCTTCATTTGCAATTGTGATGTGTCTAATTTGCATCCCTTTTACGGAAAAGGGATGCAGTCTATTCACAGCCGATGTGTGTAGCAAGAGATACTCTGCTTTCACTTCACCTGCCTCCTAGCTCTGGGCTCCATCCCAACACACAGGGCTCTGGCCTCCATACCGCCTCTGCACCATGCATATATCCGACCAGCACCACCATCCTTTTCCCACCCCGATCCACATGAAGTGGAAGCACAATGATTTGCTGTTAAGGGTTTATTTGTGTCCAGAAATGAGAGGGCTGGATTTGGCCAAAAGCAACTGCTGGTATTAGAATAAGGGCCTTATTCTGATCACATTTACACCAGTTTTATACTCATGTAACTCCACCGATTTCCTTGAAGTCACACCTGGTATAAGTGAGAACAGAAACAGGCCACATCTGTCAGATATTAGAATAGAGCTGAGTCTGCACTTTCCCACATGTAAATTGTTATTACTGATAAAATACCTTATTGTGTCATCTCTTTGCACTGTGAGGCCTGGGTTCAAGTCCTGAACAGGTCTAAGTGAAAATGGGACCTAGTCCCTTTTGGTGCATTGTCATGACTCAATTCCCCAACCTGACACTCCGAGTGCAGAGATCGGGGGGGGGGGGGAGGGCTGGCTAGTAGAATAAACTCTGTAAAACCTGTCTCATTGACTCCCACAGACAAACTTATTTGATCTCAGTCCCCCTGAGATCCAAAAAGACAAAAGACTGATTCCTTGCTAACAGCACCCAAGTGACTAAAAGAAAATATAAAATAAACCCTTTTCCATGGAAGAGATCACTTGGGAATCCCCTTCCTAAGGCAAAGCTCTCCACCTGTCCCCAATGTCCATTTTGCTTGGAGTTGGGAAAACAAACAAAGGGAATCCCCAGAGAACAATAGACTCTGCCTGGGTAACTAGGCACGTAAACTTAAAGACACAACAATCGACCAATACTGGTTAATCAAAACAAAAGGAAAACTCTTCTATTACAAAAATAAAACTACTGTTGCAATCATAGTAGGTGACTAGGTGTTAAATAGCCATGAAGTGACATACACTCAGGGAAAATCCCTGGGCTGTAATCCTTAGGCTGTGTCTACACTACATGCCTCTGTCGGCAGAGGCATGTAGATTAGGGTTGTAGGCAAAGGTAAATGAAGCCGCGATTTAAATGATCGCGGCTTCATTTACATTTACATTGCTGCCGCGCTGAGCCGACAAACAGCTGATCAGCTGTTTGTCAGCTCGCCGCTAGTCTGGACGTTCCCCCTGTCGACATCAAAGCCCTTTGTCGGAAGCCCCGTTATTCCTCGTGGAATGAGGTTTACCGGGGCTGCCAACAAAGGGCTTTGATGTTGACAGGGGGAACGTCCAGACTAGCGGCAAGCCGACAAACAGCTGATCAGCTGTTTGTCGGCTCAGCACGGCAGCCATGTAAATGTAAATGAAGCCGCGATCATTTAAATCGCGGCTTCATTTACCTTTGCTGAATAAACAAATCTACATGCCTCTGCCGACAGAGGCATGTAGTGTAGACGTACCCAGAGTTACAAAAGAGAAAAACAATTAGCCAGCTCAGACATGTGTTCCAAGCCCCCTAACAAGGAAAACAATAAACCCTGATGGACTATCTAAACTTTTCCCTACTTACACATTTCAAGCCAGGGACAGCTGGGAATGCTGGGCCTATCTTAAAACTAATATAAAGACTTTGTGCTTGTTTTGGACTACCAGGGCGGAGACACTATTGAGTTGCCAGCCTGAGTGGACTGGTGAAGGAAAGGGTCCCAGTTCTGGGAAGTTCTTTTTGCTGTGGTGGATTAACTCCCTGCCAAAGGGGGAGAAAGAGAGAATGCACAGGGGATGGGCCTGTATAGCCATTGTGTACCAAGAGGCCTGAATGAATTGAACCTCCAGCAGGGAAGTGTTTTAATTACTTTTTAGATGGTGGTTCAGAATTTTTGAGGAGTTCAGAGAGGGAAAGTGGGGTAGTGTGCCTAATGGCGAGTAGTCTTGGGCAAGGAGAGGGCATACTTGGGTATCAGTCCTAATGTTACTGTGCATGTTACTGTACTAAACCACCACACAACTGAGGACAGTTGAGCACAAGTTTACTTTTCTACTCAAAGACCTAGAAGGGTAAAATAGCTGGAGAGCTGCCTCCAAGGGCAGAAGTGCACTACAAGAACTAGAATGGGGAATTTACACCAGATAGTATCTACTAGAAGCTATGTTAGACAGGATTTACACTGTAAACTTATATTGGTATAATTGCAGGCCCATACGAAGGAATTTCTGTGGGGGGGGTGCAAGCTGTGGGAGGGGCTGGTGGTTGCTCCACCCCCATGGCCCAGCCCTCCCTCCAGACTTCCTCCTATGGAGAGGAGCATGAAATCAGTCTCAGCCTTTCCCCTCGCTGGCTGGAGCATGGGGGAGGGAGGCTGGGGCAGGGTGCCACTTCTGCCTTCCACCGGCCAGCTAGAGCATAGGGGGAGGGAAGGTAGGCCAATACGCCACCGCAGTCTCATGCTTACTGGGGAGAGGGTGAGTTTGCACTCTTCACACCCCCCGACCCTGTGTATGTGCCTGAATTATATTACTCAAGGTGAGCACTGTGTCAACGGGAGGGCTTGTCCCATCAACACAGCTACCACTTTTTGCTGTGGTGGATTAACTACACTGACAAGGAAAAGTTCTCCTATTGCATCTTAACTAAAAGTGCTACAAAAGCAAAACTGCACTGATGAAGCTGCGCCACTGTAGCATTTTAATCATAGACCAGCCCTAAGTCTCTTACATCCATGTCTCTCCAGTGCACATCCTGAAGAAATGGACTGAGTGCTCCAGAGCATGGGAGTTAAAAAATGTTTCCCTATCAGGTCAGATAGGATACATCTACACCTCAGGCTGGGGTTGGAATTCCCAATTCAGGAAGACATACCTGGGCTAACTCTGATCAAACTAGCAGGCCGAAAAGAGAATGTAGCCACAAGCAGCAGGACAGGCTAGCCACACCAAGATGTGCTGAGGGCCTCGGATGGCTAGGTAGTCTCAGATGCATAGGTTCTGCCAGGGGTGGCTAGGTGCTCACACTGCCATTGCTGCACTCCATTACATACTCTACACAGGCATGGCTGGAACATACCCGCTGTCACAGTAGAACTGATTCCCAGCAACTACGAGTGGGGGGAGGGAGAGCCAGGACTGGTTGTGGAGTTTATCCTGCAGATCTGCATAGTCATGCTTTTATTGCATTTGGGGAAACATTGCCCTGTCTTTGTTTGGACCCTCGCCATTCATTGAAACCATATCCATAGCTTGCCGCTCACACTATAAAACTAACCTGAATTAAATGGGATGCTGGGGCCCAGTTTATTCTGTCCCATGTTATTTTCTAGACTATTTTCACTATATGTACTTACCTGTGAAAAAGGAGACAATATAATCTCTTGAATTAATATAAGACCCTCATTTGCCCTCTCGCCCCTCATCTGTTTCATCTCACAGGCCAGCAACTATTTTTCTGCAGACAGCGTATCTAGGTCAGTTCTTACATTGGCACCTATCATTCCAGTATCGAAGGACCTCTCCCCAAAATGACAACAACACTGACAACTCTCTCTTCTTTCCCTGCCAGCAACTGAGCACATCATGCTGTGGGATCTCTTATTTAGCTTTGTCCATGTGCAATTAATCAGTTTTAATATGCACTTCCCTCACAGAACTCACAAACTAGGTGTGACATTTACTTTGGCCTCAGTGCTTACAGTCAGGCCCTTCCTGGCAACTGTGACCTACTGTAACCTTGACACAAATGCAAATAAAAATGTGCATTCAACTGTGTGTTACCAATTAAAGCTCTGTAAAGTAGGTGAAGATGTAAGCATATCAGGATGTCACCCGCTTTGCACAGCTATACACAGCTAAACAAGGTACTGGGCAGTGGGGAATCAGAGCAGATATGTACAGATTGCAACTAGCTGTGACGCGGTCAGATTTTTTTTTATTAATGATCCCATACGAAATAAGTTTTTTCACAGTCTAATACATATATCTCAGTCTGCCTCTGCAAAAGAACAGGGTCTTATATGACCCTGGAGATGGCACCTGTTACAACACAAAATGTACAGCACCTCCTCTGCTGGATTCTGAGTAATGTCCTTCTTTCCCACAAGGCAATTGCACTGGCTGCTCTTCGCCTTTTAATAACATGCCCTAAATTGACACGCTCTAAGTTACAAGCAATGAGCTGACCCTCAATAACAGGGAGAGGGAAAAAAAACCCTTAGGAAAAAACTGCAGGATCTCATACAGGAAGCAGTCACGTTACTGTATATCAGATTTATCAGAGGACATGCTGTACACATGAAGAAGGTTTAACTGCCTCTATGAATAGTCAGGCAGTAGCTGCAATAGTTTCTTCAAGAAAAATGAGCCTCTGCCCCAAGCTCCACAACACACGGGTCATTACCATTTTTTTCATTTGCCTACAGGAAAGAGTTTTGCTCCACTAGGCCACACACACTTCAAGTGTGTAGAATGGGCAAAAGTTTCACCTTCCTAACCTTGAGGTGAAAGTGACTGCCAGCAACTCCCATTACTTATCATGCTCCCTCATGAACTCAGTACTTGGACTGTATAGTGTGTATTCTCCTTGCTCAACATGCGCATAGCAGGCTTGCTGGCAAACTTTGTGCTAGATTGTTGGAGTATCAGCCAGACTCAGAGCACAAAAGACACAATTAGAAACAAAAAGGTCTGTTCTGCTATTGGATACAGGCACATTATTCATAGTATCACTGAGGTAGGGTTGGAGGTGTGTCAGCCCCAGAATATTTGAGAAACAAGGGCTACGTCTACACTGGCATGATTTTCCGGAAATGCTTTTAACGGAAAAGTTTTCCGTTAAAAGCATTTTCGGAAAAGAGCACCTAGATTGGCACGGACGCTTTTCTGTAAAAGCACTTTTTGCGGAAAAGCATCCATGGCCAATCTAGACGTGCTTTTGCACAAAAAAGCCCTGATCGCCATTTTCGCGATCGGGGCTTTTTTGCGCAAAACAAATCTGAGCTGTCTACACTGGCCCTTTTGCGCAAAAGTACTTGGACTGTATAGTGTATATTCTCCTTGCTCAACATGCAGCTTCTGCATAGCAAGCCCGAACGGGAGCAGCATAGTATTTCTGCAAAAAGCACTGATTTCATACAGTAGGAAGTCAGCGCTTTTGCGGAAATTCAAGTGGCCAGTGTAGACAGCTGGCAAGTTTTTCTGGAAAAGCGGTTGATTTTCTGGAAAAACTGGCCAGTCTAGACTCAGTTGAGGTGTATAAGATACTATCTTTTATTGGACCAACTTCTGTTGATGAGAGAGAAGCTTGAATCTCTCACCAAGATGATGTCTACACTGCAGCCTTTTGTCAGCAGAGACAATGCAAATGAAGCGCTCATTAGCATTTGTTGTGCTGTCTTTTGCATATCTCTGCCGGTGCGTTTTGCAGAGGGGGTTTTTGCGCAAAAACAAGCAGTGTAGACAAGGCTATTTTGTGCACAAAATGCCTTTTGCGCAAGATCCTGTATACCTCTTTTTCAAGGCATGAGGGATCTTGTGCAAAAGGGAGGGTTTGTGCAAAATGGACCCATCTACACTGAGGCTATGTCTACATGACACGTTTTTGCAGCAGAGAATATGCTAATGAGGGAGTCATAAGCATGAGTCATGACATCATTAGCATATTTTCTGCTGTTTCTTTATGTGCAAGGGGGTTTTGTGCAAAAAGAAGCAGTGTAGCCACTTCCATTTTGTGCAAAAACCTCGTTTTGTGCAAGATCCTTATGCTTGTCCTGGAGAGGCATAAAAGGCATTTTTTGCGCAAAAAGGCCTTGTCTACACTGTTTGTTTTTGCACAAAAAATTCTTCTGCAAAAAGCATTGGCAGAGACATGTAAATGACAGAGCGACAAATACTAATCAGCGCTTCATTTGAATTGTCTCTGCCGACAAAAGGCTGCAGTGTAGGCATAGCCCAAGAAAAGATGGTCCAGTGAGAGATGTTACCTTACCCATTTTGTCTACTATCAGTTACGGGAGTTGTACAAGCAGATTAAAGTAAGACTAAAAAACCCCAAGCATTGAATGTGAGGTGAGGGCTGAACTGGGTTGCAGATGGCCTACCATTAACAGTCACTGTTATCACAAGATGCAGGGGCACTAACATTTAGCATGCAGATTGAAGGGCTGTGATGGGATTCTTGGTATCATGGCAGGAAGAGAATTCTGCTTGCAGGAACAGTGACTAATCTCTCCTAATCTGATATAATTGAGGTGGGGTGGGATCCTGTTACAAAGGCTCTTTGCCTGCTCTATTACAGCCTCCCCGATCAGCTGAAGCTTATATGCCCTTGCTGCTACCAGTTCACTCAAGGAATCAATGCAAATCTCTTTTTCCTTTGACAATGCATACAGGTGGACTTGAAATCTTGAAAGTGGGATGCTGGCAGCAGGGAGATCATTTCAACTGAAGAATGCTGCTGCTTTGCTATCAGGTGGGGACAGGTAAGTGTGTTCCACCAAAACCACTAAGCCTTGACTGGAAGAGATGATTGAAAGGTCACATGACTTGAACTCAGGTGCATGAGCCCTGAGACAGTGCCCAGGTCATGACCACCACCCAGCAGCTTACCTGAGTAACCAGAGAAGGGTTGAGCTCATAGAGATCCCCGCTCCTAAAGCTCGCAATTGGGGGGAAATCCAGCCATTTGATTGGCTGAGGGACTCTATATAACACAGAATAACTATAAGAAGTTGTCCAAGCAACTATTGGAATCCAGAGCAGGCTGCTACTGTGTGTGGCAGGGTGTTGCCCTGCACTGGCCCTTTAAGGGGCTGAGACCTGGAGTCAGGGGAAAGCCCAGCTGAGGCAAATAAGGAGGGCCCAGCTGGAGACTATAAGAGCAGCTCCTGGGAAGGAGGAGAGACCTGACTTGCCTGCTTGCAATGAGAGAAGCTTAAGCCTAGCAAAGCCAAGCTACCCGACTTAAGGTCCAGGGCTGCAAGGAGGCAGTCATGGAGGGCGGGGCTTGCATGGAGGTAGCCCTAAAAGGCCGGGCTGCAAGGAGGTAGCTGGGGGAGTTTGAGCCAGGGAAACCCCAGGTTGTAAGACCACAAGGCAGGGTTGCAGCAGGCAACCGGGCTTGTAGAGGCGTGCCTTTGGCCAGGGAGGAATGGCTGGGAGAGACTGCAGTCTGCCCTGAGAAAGGTCTAGAGAGGGACTGGCAGTGGGTCACTGAGGCCTGGAGGGTGCTGAGGAACTGTGTGTTCCTGGAGGGAGCTGGGTGTTCCCAGGAAGAAGAACTGAGGATCCTAGGGAGGATCCTGGACTGAAGGAAGAACAATGACTGCCCATGATGACTCCACACTAAGGCTACTGGCATGATCTTATGCAAAAACTCTTTAGCGCAAGAGTTCTTGCGTTAAAGTAATTGCGCAAGAGAACGTCTGCTCTGGCATGTGCTTTTGCGCAAGAGCATCCATGCCAGTGTAGATGCTCTCTTGCGCAAGAAAGCTACGATGGCCATTTTAACCATAGGGCTTTCTTGCGCAAGAAATTCCTGTTGCCTGTCTACAGTGGCCTCTTGCGCAAGAGGGCTTATTCCTGAGTGGGAGCATCATAGTTTTTGCGCAAGAAGCCCTGATTTCATACAGTAGAATGTCAGTTTAGTTGCGCAAGAACACACAGCCAGTGTAGACAGGCAGCAAGCTTTTGCGCGAGAGCAGCCAGTTTGGCGCAAGATCGCACCAGTGTAGACACAGTGCAGAAGTTTTCTTGGCAAAAAAATATGCTAATGAGGACTCATTTGCATGAGTTGTGATCTCATTTTCATATTTTCTGCCGATCCGTTTTTGCGCTAGGGGTTTTTGCGCAAAAACAAGCAGGCTGTATCTAGACTGCATCCCTTTTCCGTAAAAGGGATGCAAAATAGACACATCACAATTGCAAATGAAGTGGGGGGGATTTAAATCTCCCCTGCTTCATTTGCATAAACATGGCTGCCGCTTTTTTTCCATCTCAGAGCTTTGCCGGAAAAAAGCGCCAGTCTAGACGCGGATCTTTCGGAAAATAAAGCCTTTTCTGAAAGATCCCTTACTCCTTATTTTAAGAGGAATAAGGGATCTTTCAGAAAAGTCTTTATTTTCCGAAAGATCCGCGTCTAGACTGGCACTTTTTTCCGGCAAAGCTCCGAGCCGGAAAAAGGCGGCAGCCATGTTTATGCAAATGAAGAGCCATGTTTATGCAAATTGCTTCATTTGCAATTGCGATCTGTCTAATTTGCATCCCTTTCATGGAAAAGGGATGCAGTCTAGACACAGACGCAGTGTGGACGTTTCCTTTTTGTGCAAAAAAACCTTTTCCTGCAAGATCCTTATCCCCAAAAAAAGGAGGTTTACCGATCTTGCGAGAAAGGGGGGTTTTGCACAAAAAGAAAATGTGCACACTGCTTGGTTTTTCGCAAAAATGGATTGGCATAAAATATACGAAGGAGATCACAACTCATGCAAATGAGTCCCTCATTAGCATATTTTTTGCCAAGAAAACTACACTGTGTCTACATTGGCGTGATCTTGCGCCAAAGTGGCCGCTTTTCCACAAAAACATGCTGCCTGTCTACACTGGCGGGGAGTTCTTGCGCAAGAACACTGACATTCTAATGTGTGAAATCAGTGCTTCTTGCACAAGAACTATGATGCTCCCGCTCAGGAAGCTGTTTTTGCACAAGAGTCCAGTGTAGACAGGCAACATGAATTTCTTGTGCAAGAAAGCCCTATGGTTAAAATAGCCATTGGAGATTTCTTGCGCAAGAGAGCATCTACACTGGTATGGATGCTCTTGCTTTAAAGAGTATTTGTGCAAGATCATGCCAATGTAGATGTAGTCCTAGTGTAGACATAGCCTAAGTGATTTTTGTCAGAGAAGGAATCCCAGCAGTAATGCTGAAATGGCTTTTCTGTATTGCATTTAGATACTGGGGCATTGATCGATATTTGAGAGCAAACTGTCCTTTTTTCCAGATGTCTGGTGCTTTCTGAAAAAGGCAGAGACAAGATTCCATATCCCACCTGAGATCACAGTTCATCAAAGGAGAAAATCCCATTGCTTTACAATGGTTTCACCAAATGTGGTCTCTGCATAACATTTAATCTGTAAAGAGCCCTTACGAAGCAGAAACAGAGGTGATAGATTTTCAGGCTGAGGTGAAATGAGATCCTCTTATAGGTATGTGTAATGCCAACAGGCGGAATTGAACCTGGGACCTCTTAGTGCAGGAGCTGCTACTGCATGAGTTAAAAGCTGGCTACTAGCAGGCTCATTATTGTCTCAGCAAGTGGTCTTAATGCCACTAAATGGGACAGTACACCACACCCAGCAGGTGTGGGTTACATATGAATCATTGTTATAATCTCTAATGAGAATAAAACAATGTCCAATTTAGAAGCTTCTTTATTCCAGGAACATGAGGGCCATATTCCAAATGATCACTTGAACAGAGCAGCAGATGAGGAAGCTCTGTCAGTATCCAGCTCACTCCCATCCCTACAGTTAGTCCAAAAAAAATACTAGTAATAAACAGGAATGGTAACTTTTCTTTTTTCTAACCAAAAATTCAGTGGCAGTACAGTGGAGCTGTGCTGAATCAAGCATTCCCACAATGAACCATCAGGCTGATTTCTTGGAACATGCGGTGAACTGAACTAAGCTTGATGGACACCGGCCAGTTTCTCCCCCTTGATGTTTTTATTTCAGTCCATGCTGCATTTGCTTAGGAATGTTCTCTTCAGATAGAAGCCGAAGACCTTGTCAGACAAAATGTGCCGACTGCATTTCTTAAGCAGTAAGACCCACATAGGTTTTCCAGTCATTAGTGTCCGCATGGGGTTTTATCTAGTGATATATAGTAAATAGGTGTCAAAGTTATCCTGCTTCTATAAACATATCCAGCACATGGGCTTTCCTCTCTTTCATTATCAGATGTGCCTTCATGAAGGTAGCAATATCAACTGAAGATATTGCTCACATGATATTATGCAAATAATTTTCAGTGAAATTATGCATCCTTTGCTCTTGAACAGATGGGGCTAGGCAACTCTGCACAGCATCTGGCAAGACCTACCTGTATGCAGCTCCATGACTCTAGCCATCAATGGCAGCGGAGTTAAGAACGAGTTATATGAAGGGAGCCAGTGTTATGCTGACATCACTATATGGCTACGTCTACACTGGTATGATCTTCCGGAAATGCTTTTAACGGAAAAGTTTTCCATTAAAAGCATTTTCAGAAAAGCATGTTTAGATTGGCAGGATGCTTTTTGCGGAAAAGCGTCCGTGGCCAATCTAGACGCGGTTTTCCACAAAAAAGCCCCAATCGCCATTTTCGCGATCGGGGCTTTTTTGAGGAAAACACTACTGTGCTGTCTACACTGGCCCTTTTGCACAAAAGTCTTTCAGAAAAAGACTTTTGCCCGAATGGGAGCAGCATAGTATTTCCGGAAAAGCACTGACGATCTTACATGAGATTGTCAGTGCTTTTCTGGAAATTCAAGCGGCCAGTGTAGACAGCTGGCAAGTTTTTCCGCAAAAGCAGATGATTTTGCGGAAAAACTTGCTAGTCTAGACACAGCCTATGAGGGATAGAGTGATGGATGATACAGCAAAAGGACAAAATACCCCACTCAAATGGAACTGTGCTTCGCTCCAAAATGAAATTGTGAGACAGCAATAATGGGGGCCTATCAGGCCAAAACAGGTCTCAGCCAGCCCATTTGGGGACAGGAGAGCCACCAATGAGTCTTCCTAACCTATTCAGTCCAAGTAGCACTTTTATACAAGAGGCTCTGAACGATTCCTCCCATGCTCCACTAGTGTGGAGTGGGTAGAGTAGATGTTCCATAGCCAGCATAGATGAGAAACTGAGATTAGGCTCAGCTGAGGTTGAATGGAGCAGGAGGATATCTCATTTGCATAAGTTCCCTGCTCCCTCCAGAGACCTCACAGGTCAGAACCATACAGTATCAGATGTTCTGCTCTCCACCCCCTTCCATGCTGGACCAACCAACCTGAGGATCTATCAGGGCAGCAAAACACTACTTGCATGGGGACCTTATTCCTTAAAAAAGCACGTATACAGGATCTTGCGCAAAAGGGTTTTTTCCCCATCTACACAGTGTTTTTTCCACAAAAACCTCTTCTGCAAAACAGATCGGAAGAGACTATACAAATGAGAGTGCAAGAAATGCTAATGAATGCTTCATTTGCATTGTCTCTGCTGACAAATTCCTGCAGTGTAGATGTAGCCTCAGTGTTCCCCATCCATCTTCTCTTAGTCCATCTATCATTCTAAACAAAGATCTCAAGAAGGAGTCCCATGGCACCTTAAAGACTAACAATTTTATTGTAGCATAAAATTTTGTGAGTTGCAACTCACTCCATCAGATGGATGAGGGGAAAGCAAAAGAAACAGTAGGGATACAGGGATCTGAGCTAATTCAATCCAGGTGGATGTGGATTTGAAGGTGAGAATACCTAAAGTGGAAAATTGCTTATGGTAATGAGCGAGCCATTTCCTATCCCTGTTCAGACCTATTCTGATGGTGTCAAATTTGCATATGAATTCCAGCTCAGCAGTTTCATATTGCAGCCAGTTTTTGAAGACTTTTGTTTGAGGATGTCAACTTTCAAGTCTGCAACTGTGTGTCCAGGAGGTTAAAATGTTCTCCCACTGTTTTTTTTATGTTACCATTCTTGATGTCTGATTTGAGTCCATTTATTCTGTTTTGTAGAGGCAATCTGGTTTGTCCAATGTACATGGCAAAGTGTCCCTACACACATTCATGATTGTTGCTGGTACTTCTGTTACACATAGCTTTTGTACCTCAGTAGTGAACGTTAATAGTGCAGAAAAGTACAACTTAGAGCAGTGTTATTAAAACATTCTGGGGCATTACTTCAGAGCTTTAGAGTATTTTTCAAATAAGAATTCATTGTCATATTTGCTGAGGGTCTCTTTGTAGACCTTGGGAATAGCTCTATTTTAAAGTCATTCTTCCACTAATTTTTAATTCTCAGACATGTTTCAGGAATTAACATGTGTCCCTATTTCAAACCCACGGAGCTGTGCATGACATTTCTGACATATTTATAGTCCATAATAGCTCACAAATATGGGTTCAGTCTTGCATCCAGATTTCTGGGTGAGGACAGCCACTTTTATCTTGTCAGACTGAATCCTGAACAAATGCATAAGAGGTCACAAATTTAACCAGCTACTCTGGGATATTTACTTGGACACCTGAGAGGAGGACCAACCACTTTGGATTAGATTTTCCCCTGGTGGCACAATGATGGATATCAGACACACAGCCAAGTGCTTGTGCTGTCTAAGTGTCACAGGAATGCAGTTGGTTCAGGAAAATTCAGTGTGAAGAGAGGGCAAAAGCAATGTACATGCCCACCAGCGGTTGTCTAGCACTTGCTGTTGAAAGGAACATGCTCATTAGCTGGCTGTAGAGTGTGGGGAAACTGAACATATTTCCTAATCAGGAGCAGCCCGAGGCCAGCTGCAGCAGCTGGCACCCTAGGCGGGGCAGCGCAATCGGCGCCCCTGCCTGCACAGCCGTCAATGGCCGTGATGTCATCACGGGGCGCCCCGGGGTGCCACAGTGTCATCATCGGGTGCCCGGGCCAGCAGCGCCCTAGGCAGCCTAGCTCACGTAGGCTCACGGGCCACCGGTGCTCCTAATCCACATTCAGTTCCCTCTTGGGGGTATGTTACAGTGACGAATGTTTTAGGGCCCGACTCAACACTCTTTGAAGCAAACGTTAAAGCTTGCAGTAACTTTTATGTGAAATAGGTCAAGTCCTTTTTTTCTAGCATACTTCAGTGGACACTCACTACCTTGCAGGATCAAGCCCATAGAGCACAGAAGTAAGTGGAGATTAAGAAGACTCAGCACTTCTGGGAAATTCTCAGCACCTAACAGGACTAACCTTACAGGAAAGATCCTACTTTGCTGCTTGAATTGGGATGGAGTTAATTGTTCTTATACCGTCATTCCCTCCTTGAGCATTGCTGCACCAGAGGGCAGGAACTAACTTGCCAGTCACAACGGATTGGCCCAATTAGGAGGATCTAGGAGTGGTAAAAGACCTGGAAAGGTCACATCAAGTTAAAAAAAGAAGACATGGGCTTTATACTTTTGTTGAAATTTACATAAAGAGTGAGTGAGTCACATATTTTATGAGTAAATAGGGGAGATGAATGGCTATTCATTTTTTTGGTCAGTAAGCACTTAACTGTTTATTTCCCTGATTCTGAGGATTTGTGTTAATGGGAACTTTGGCCATTTTACTTCTGAATTTTGTGTGGGAATATAAACAATAGATGAGTCATGTACTTTATAGGTAAATAATGGGAGGGAAATAGCTATTCAGATACCAGTCTTAAAGTTGATAGTCTTCTTGCTTGTTCTACCAGAGTGAAAATATTTGTTACACATTGGAAATTATAATCAGTAAAATATGCTGTGTAGCAGTGTGAAGGGGGCCCCTTCCATGATATCCGGCCCCCTCCGTCTCCCTATCTCCAACCCACAATGTAACTCCCAGTCATGAGGCTTGCATGGATCCTTGGTGCTGTATTTACCCCCTTAAATAAAGGACCTTCTCTCCAGGCCCCAGCCCAGGGCCCTAAGATGGGGGTATCTTCCTCCCTCCACCTGGCTGATGGGGCTAGCTGCCTTAATGCATCAGCCCACAGGCGAGGCTCCTTCCGCCCATCCTGAGCTATTTCCTCACCCCCGCTCACCGAGTCCCTCCGCCGGCTTCTTCCCCTGGGCCCAGCGACCCCTCACCTGTCTCTCCTCCCGTTCCCCCTTGCCTGGGCTGGCCCTCTCTCTTTTGTAGGCCACCCTCCGTCCTCCATACCGGTCCCAGTGTGCCTGCACCGGCGTCTCCCACACTCACTCCTCCGCACCCTCGCAGGCACCTCCCGACATGCTCTTTAATGCACATGCACCGGTGTTCCTCGGGCTCTCCCTCGAGGTGCATGTGCTTCCATCACGCGCTGTCGTTCCGGCCACCGCCGCTTCTTCTCCTGCTGGGAGGGATGGGGATGGGTCGGTCAGCCACCGCCCTCCTTTGGGGTCCGGTTTGGGGCCATACGGGGTTTCGTCACCCCGTAACAAGCAGGTTGTATTCAATGGGTTTACTCCATATAGGGGAAAACCAACAGTTTTCACACTCTTTGATCTATATCACTTTTCGTATCTATGGATTTAGTATTTGAGAAATGTTCAGGGAATATATGGTGGTGACAAGCTTGAATTATTACAACCAGATGTTGGTGGAAAATGCAGAAGTCTGTTAGGTCCTGAGACTGCTGATGACGCTCACATGCTTAACTTTACACATGAAAGGAGTCCCATTGACTTCATGGAAGCTTCTTCCACGGATAAGTACTTGGAGGACTGAGACCTTAGGCACAGATTCTGCCACACACTGTGCACGGAGTCTCCTCAACTCCAGTCAGTTGTACTTTTCACCAACTTACACATGTGTACAGGCAGTCCCCGGGTTACGTACAAGATAGGGACTATAGGTTTGTTCTTAAGTTGAATCTGTTCGGCTGCTGCCACTGAAACTGACCAGGGGCTGACTACAGGAAGCCAGAGGCAGAGTTGCTCTGCCCCCAGCTTCCTGGAATCAGCCTGATCAGTTTCAACAGCTGCTGAATCTGGAGACTGGGACAGAACAGCTGGGGCGCTGCCCAGTAGGTTCCCACAGGACCAACCCGGCAGCACCCCAGCTGCTCTACCTGAGGCGTCCCGCAACAAAAGCCTGGTCTGCTGGGGGGGGGCACACTAGCTGCACCCCCTCCCCACCAGCAGACCAGGGAGACCCGAGCAAAGCCGCACAGGCGGAGGGACCCCGCTGCCCATGCGGCTTTGCTCCTGTCTCCCTGGGGTGCTGGGAGGAGTCCCCCCTAGCACACCAGGAAGACCCGAGCAAAGCCGCACAGGTGGAGGGACCCCGCCGCCCGTGTGGCTTTGCTCCTTTGCCCCCGAGCAAAGCCACACAGGCAGCGGGATGCCACCTGTGCGGCTTTGCTCCTGTCTCCCTGGTCTGCTGGGGGGGTCCAACAAAGCCGCTGGACCCCCCCCAGCAGACCAGGGGGACAGGAGCAAAGTCGCCCAGGCGGCGGGGATCCCGCTGCCTGGGTGGCTTTGCTCCCGGGCAAACGAGCAAAGCCGCCCAGGCGGCGGCTTTTCTTGGGTGTCCCTGGTCTGCTGGGGGGGTCCAGCAGCTTTGCTGGACCCTCCCCCCAGCAGACCAGGGAGACCGGGAGAAGCTTTTCTCGCCCCGGAGGACACGGGCGGTGACCCACCGCCCGTGAGCTCCGGGGGGAGAAAAGCCCCATTCGTAAGTGCGGATCCGACAAAAGTCGGATCCGCGTAAGTCGGGGACTGCCTGTATATAGTTTTTGTAGTATTGGGGCCTTTGTAAATTGTTTGAGGCAAAGACTGTGTCTTAGGCAGGTCTACACTGGTAGAGAAAATCGAGGCAAGATATGGAACTCCAGTTATGTGAATTGCATAGCAGAAGCCAACGTACTTTGCATCAATTTTCTGAGGTGTCTCCATAGTGGAAGGCTGATGGGAGAGTTTCTCCCGTCGACTTCCCTTACTCCTTACAACTGAGGAATTCTGAGGTTGATGGGGGTGCCCTCAGCATTTGATTTAGCAGGTCCTTACCAGACCCCATAAATCAAATGCCAGAAGATCAACCTCTGGAGTGCTGATCTCCCCAGAAGTGTAGCTGTGCCCTTATTGTATTTTCTGTACAAGAGCAGCATATAGCTACTGTGCAGGATCGATTATCCAAAATTTGAATACAAAGCTGTTGTGTCCATTGATTTTGATTGGCCAGATAAGTCATGGATATTGCTTGTATTCTCTGGGTAAGTGTAACTCTTAGACTATGTCTACACTGTAAATACAGGGGTGATTTGCTGATCATGTAGATGTACCCATGCTAGCATTTATCCAAACAGCTGGCTGAAAATAGCAGTGAGAAGCCTGCCTCATGTGTTCATACTTTTGGTCTGCATGGAAGCCTGTGCCTTGGTAGTCTCACCGTGTTTTTAGCAAGTTAACTAAATTAAAGCTAGTGCCATACTAGGCAGTCCTGAGACAAAGATGAAACTCCTAGTTGTTCAAAGCTTTGTTACTGTGCAGGAGAGTGGACATTCCCCTCCAGAGATGATGGGTAGTCAGATGATGAGTGGAGAAGAGATTCTCTTTTCACAGCTGAAAGGCTTCTTTATACAGTGACTGGGGCATGGGTAGCCAGGCCAACTGGTCAGAGCCAAGAGTCAAAACCAAAGATAGTATCAGGTACCAAGCTGAAGGTTAGAGCTAGAGATGATGCCAGGTGACAAGCCAAGGGTCACAGCTGGAGATAAAGTCAGGTACCAGACCAGGGGTCAGAAATGCAGATAGAATCAGGGGTAAAGTTGAGGAACAGGGATAAGGAGTAGTGCAGCATGGTAGGAACTGAAGTAGATGGGAATCTGGAATAGGAAGACAGAAGTTAGGAGCAAGCAGGGACCAGGTGCAGCCTGGAATGCAGGGCTCAGGAGTCAGATGAGCAGGTACTAATACAGAGTCTATTACATATGTAGCGGGTTCACTCACTCTCCGCATGGCTTCTTCCTTCAGGGTGGCTTTCGGGAAGTAAACGGCTGCTCTGATGCTGACGTGCCCCCTTTGGGTGTGGTGTTCTCTTCGGGGCACTGCCTTCCGGCAGTGACCACTCTGGTCTTGGTCCATGAAGTCATCAGGTAAGGATCTAGCACGAAAAGGGGGTTTTGCGCAAAAAGAAAACAGCCATACTACTTTTTTTCCCTGGCAAAAATGTTGTGCATAAATTATGCAAATGAGGTGTAGCGATATGCTAATCTGCACCTCATTTGCATGCTCATTGCTGGCAAAAACAGCAGTGTAGACATAGCCTTAGAGACATAGAATCCGACCAGTTTACTGCTATAGTGAACTAGCTACATGCAACCAGCCAAATAGCCAGATGTGGTTAGTGCAGAGTTTCTCAAACTGTGGGTCCCGACCTCCCGGGGGGTTGTGAGCAACTTAGAGGGTGGTCGTGGTATCACAAGTTTGAGAACCTCTGGGTTAGTGGCTAGTGTGTTGGCTATCATGGACTTAGAATATGTCTACATTGCATTTAAAACCCCTGCATAACAGCTGACTTTGACTCCTGGGACTCGGGTTGCAGTGCTGTTCAATTGCAGTGTAGATTTCTGGTCTCAGATTGGAGCCCAGGCTCTAGGACCCTGCAAAGTGGGAGGGTCCCAGAGCCCAGGCTGCAGCCAGAACCCAGAAATCTACACTGCAATTAAACAGCTCCACAGCTTGAGCCCAAATCAGATGCCATGGATTAGACACGGGTGTCTAAATGCTGTATAGATCTACCTTTAGGATAGGGGTGGACAATAAAACAGTGGTGGTTCACCAGGATTAGCCCCTGGCAGGCTGCCACTTCCATATTTACCTGCAGTTCCACAGGTATGGGCAACTGCAGCTCCTGCTAGCCACAGATCGCTGTTCGTGGCCAATGGTAGCTGTGGGAAGCGGTGAGGACAAGGACACTGCTTCCTGCAGCTCCCATTGGCTGAGAACAGAGATCTGCGGCCAACAGGAGATGCAATCGCCAGACCTGAGGAAGCACAGGTAATTACAGCAGTGGTGGCCCACCTGGGGCTAACCCTGGGGAATCGGATCACTTTGTCCATCCCTGCCTTAGGATGAAATTCATCCTTCTGCAGAAGACCAGTTCAAGGCCTATGAATCAGTTACATTCCAAATAAGCACAATTTTGAGGGATTAAGGGGAATTTATGTTGTGGAAGCCCAGTGCTGGCCCGTTATACAGAGGTGAATCTCACCTTTAATAAAAACACACATGCCTTTCTTCTCCTACAATAATTCCCGCTAGCCTCAGCATCTTAATGTCTGCTCACAGTACTCCCTAGACTCTTTAAGGTGCCTGGTGAACGTGGGTTTAATATAAAGAGTGCTCACAATGTAACAGGTACTGTATTTTCTGCAGGAAGTCTCAGCTCTCGATCTATAGAGAGGTATCATCACTATTTGCTTCTTTAAATCTTGTTGCACATTTGGGAATTTATGTGCCCTAGAAAGCCTAAACAGCGCTTCAGGAGAAGAAGGCAGAACTTCAAGGTTGCTGATAAGAGAAAAGGGGGCTGAAGCAAAGACCTGGACAGCCCCCAGGAGACCTGAATGGCACTGGTGAAGGACTCATAAAACAGAACAGTAACGATTACACTCCTTATGAAGTAAGTCCTATTTCATATGACTTCAAGCCACAAACAGCACAACAAAGGGATACAAGGACATGGAGCACCCAAGAGCAAACTGTAGTTTCCTATCACAGGGGTAAAAAAAGAAAACACTTTTGATTTATTTCACATATTTTCTGCCTTACAAATGCCCCTGTGTAGAGCTGAGCAAATGATATTCATTGTCCATAACAGCTTTGTGAACTTAGCCTTTTATTCTGTTCATGAATTGATCTTGTTTTCTTTGTAATCCATAAGAATTTGCTAGTATGTTCATCTGAACAAATCTCACCAGCATGCCATTGGTTCATTGGCTGTTCATGTCAATTATCCACTGTGTTTTACTGGTCACTTAAGTCAAGAGTTTTTCCTCTGCTCTTTGATTGGATTATTACAATTTTTAAGAGGAAAAAGACATTTTTAAAAGATTAAAAAATAATGAATACAGAATAACAAACTCCAGGTAAGAGATACTGGATAAATATCATTCACGCTAAACTTTGTGAAGCTTGGGACCTGCAAACATTTTCATGAGTGCTTATCAGACACTCAAAACCTCCTGGACAAATAATACCACTGTAATATGAACTCATCACCTTTATTCACAAAAATATACACAAATCACCTTTTTTCTTAGTGAGACAGCTATAGCTTGCTTGTGCAAGTGTTACTGTCAAAAAGCAAAGTTTACAATCATTAGTCTCTTTGCTCGTATTTAGCCCATCAATAAAGGCAGATCAGTACATCTGGGTTTAGGTCGGCATGATCCAGTGCCTAGAAGGCACACACAAAGCGAAAACTGTTTTTCCTTAAAGGGCAATACACTGGAAAGATTTTATCAATATATCTCTGAAAAGCCCTATTGATTGCACCTTGTCTTAGCATCACTGCACTTTCTGAAACAGACAGTGGTAATATAAGTATGTAGAAGGAAGGAGTAATAGTGGAGTGCGTGAATTGCCAAAGGCCTGAATTTGTAGGAGAACTGCCAAATGACTTTGGATCCTAGAGCAGGATAAGCATTTGCAGGAGCCAAGACAAGGAAACAATGATGGAGTAAGGAGAGGATTCTGTGGCCAAATCAGTGCTAATTGAATGTTGGTCTCCAATGAGGCCAAGTCAGGCAGTCTATCTTCAGTCAGTCAGACGAACACAAGGCATAAGAGGCTATGTTTTCTACTCTGTTATCAGCGGCGGATTTGGGGCAGGGTGAGCGGGGCGGCTGCCCTGGGCCCTGCACTTGCAGAAGCCCTGTGCATGCGCCGTGGCGCCACAGCGCATGCGCCGTGTCAAAGGGGGGGCCCCGCGGCACTGCCCAGGGCCCCACGGCACTCTCATCCACCCCTGTCTGTTATGATGTGTTTTACATACACACCAGTCATGGCACAGAAACAGGTACAGAATGCTCAGTACAAATTCAGTAGCAAAACAACTTTCTAATTCCTAAGTGAATGGTGAGATCTCTATATAATGGAGAGGAAACTCACACATTTCACAAAGAGGAAAATATTTAAAATTAGCTTTAATATGCATGGCCAGCTACTTTGATGTATTAGCAGGCACAATATACTTTTGAGATCTCAGCTACTTTTAACTAAGCCAATGGTGAAAAGCAACCTCACAAGCCAGCAGGCCCCTAAGACTACAAGTTGAACCTCTCTAATCAGAAACCACAGAATGTTTGAACCATAGGAGGTCAATACTGTCTAGCAGCACTACCTACACTGCCACTACTTTCCGGGCTGTTAGAAAACATTTAGAGATAAATTAGAACTAAATAACAGAACAAAGAGAGCCAGAAGTAGTGGCTGTAAACAAACTTCATGGGATGGCAGGAAAAACTTGGCTATTTTCCCTAACATTGCAAAAGACAAACCACGAAAAAGTTATTGTGCTTATTTGTTCCACCCTTAGCTGGGAAATTGAATGCTGGTTTGCCGTGTGCAGACACAACATCTTCCTACTAGATTAGACCTCTCATCTGACATTTATTGGACTTGGCCACTAAGGGGTACCAGTCTCTACCAGCTTACTCTGAAAGACTTTGATTTTCTGACAGTGGCTGCTTCCACAGCCTTCAGATTAAGAGGTGACAAAATGTTCAACATGGACCAATCTTTCAACTGGCAAACACCACTTACCCAGATTGAACTAACCAGTTCTGCAAAAAAGGTCACATTGCCTTTGGCTTCATTTCAGATCAGAGAAAATATTGTCAATGTTTTAGGTCTACAGTACCTCAGCTTCATGAAAAAGGTTGTAGTGACCCAGACACTTGCCCAGAATATACAAAAAGCCAAAGTCAACTTAAAAGAAATGTCCTAGCCTTTCTCCAACCCTATTCACTTTTAGGCAAGCTTCACGTGTATTACTGAAGAATACATCATGTTCAGACTCTTACAAGAAAAAATACAGACATCTCCTTAGTTAAGCCGTACTGGAATTAAAAATTATCTGCATTTTATTCACATTTTCCAAAATGTCCCATTTGCCAATTCTCTTGAGCTCTTGGAAAACAAAATCCTTTCTGTGTCAAAACATATTTTTCTCTTTCTCTACTCAACTAATAAATACACTGCAGCCAGGAATTTAAATCTGGGGAATACAAGGAGCAAATGGATGAATTCTGAAGTAGTAGTAAAATAAATATCACTGAATTATTGCATTATGTTTTATGCATCGTTTCCAGATTCAAAGCTGTACAATTTTACGTAAATATATGTCAGATATGAACAACTGGTCCTGCATTTCATTAGTCTAACATTTTCAAAATGACAAATGGCAAGGATAGATTAAGACAAAGGTACTATGGGTAAAATTTTCAGAAGTGTCTAAATGATTTAGAAGCCTACATTCCATTTTTCCAAAGAGACACATTTAGAACACTTAGGTATATCTACATAGCAAAAACTATGCACAAGCCAGCCTACACACGCTAGCTTCAATCCAAGACAATGGAACAGAGGTTTCTGCAAGGTTTGTACTAGCCTATACTGGACCCTGAGTACATATACCCAGCTCACTCTGAAGCTCCCCACTGCAATGTCTTCACTACTATTGTTACCTGCATTTGCTATATTTCAGGTTAACTCTGGTAGGCAGGCTAGTCTGTGCATGGCTTTTGCTGTGCGTAGACATACCTTTTGCCTCATTGAAAGTCAATGGGACTTAAATTAGACTCCAGAAAGCCTAAGTTACTTTTGAAAATGGGTGTTCAGCCAAACCTGCACTTCTATGCCAAAGTGCTTTTGCTGATAGTGTTTATTTCTCTTGCCAACAGCAGGTGCAATTATTTGTTGGTGTAAACACTCCAGCTCATCTGAGGAAGTGGGGTTTACCCACAAAAGTTCGTGATTCTATGTATTTGGATTAGTCTTTCAGGTGCCACAGGACCACTCGTTACATGAAGAGAGTTTGCCACCATCACCAATAGACTGACAACACTTTACTAGTCTTAACATGGACATAGGTGCTTTTCACAGTTTTATCCTGTAGGCTCATGCCTTGGACCCCAGTTTCTGGAGTCTTGTTTTAAACTAGACTGAAATCTCCATGTGTATGTCTGTACTGTAGCTGGGAGTGGAAGCAAGCCTCCCAGCCCTGGTACATAAATTCATGCTTGTGGGCCTTCAGCTAGCATACTAAAATCATTGTGTGAACATTGCAGCTTCTGTGGTGCAATGGGTTCTCAAGCCTGCTCAAGCCCACGGATCAGAGCTTGGGTGGCTATCCTGAGCATCAGCGGAAACCAAAACATCGACACTGCTCATTTTAGCACACTAGCTAGCACACCTCTGCCTACCCGGCCTGGGATACTCAATCCCAGTTGCAGTGTATCCATACCCATTTATTTTTGCAGGCCTTCTGCATGGCTCACTGACAGGATCCAGCGTGGGTTTATATTTTATGAATGCATAGGTGGCAAATAACTAATCTAAATATGAAGAATTAATGTGTGGAATGGCTATTTTATAATTATGCTGGGGAAAAGATCACAGCTCATTTGACTATATTTTCTAACGGGGAAATGACTGCACAGTACAGAATGCAAAAGCAGAGTTCACTTCTGCTCAGTTAAGCAGATTTGTTTACATTTCTAGTGCATGTCACACTCAGCAAAGCATTCCCGGGAGGGGGTAAGTATTTCCCGGGAGTAGTATGTCTGAGATTGACAGTATATGCCACATTTTCAGAAATTTGTATGCTCAATTACTGTGACTGCATATGCAAATCTAGTGACTGTGCATGCATATAGCAAGTTAGGTGCTTAAATAACCATTTGCCCATGGGATCATCTGATCCGCATGTACTGTCAAAGTAATTATACATGCAGTTGTAGGCAGCATGCACTTTGGTACATGGACCTTGTGCAACCTTTTACATAAATGTCTCCCTTTGTATCAGTCTCATTCATATTCCTCCTCTCTGATCCTAGGAATGCATTACTGAGAATTTGTATTCTTGGTAAATAGGAACCAGGAATATACATCTAATTCAGTCATGTTAGTCCCACTCTGGCTTTCAAAGCAAACCTGAACAATTTGCTGAACTGGGGAGAACTAAACCCTGCACTTTGTATTTCTGAAGTTATTTCCCTTCAGTAAGCCCCCAGCTCAGTTGTTGCACAGAGGAATGAGAATGGTATTGAGAATATGCACATGGAAATAAATATGGCTTTGCTTCATACCTCACAACATAGCATGTTTCACTTTCTCATACAATACTTACCACTAGTAATTGATCTCCATGAAGGACAAACTGTACCCAGAGCAGTCTTTTAGACCATACTAAGATTTATCTGGCATTGTTCAGGTCCTTAACTCAAATAAGTTTTGTTTTCCTTCATTTAAATCATTGCTCTGGGGTGGGAGAGGGAATGAGGGGTTCAACGTGCAGGCTGCCCTGTGAAGAAAGGACAACCCCAGCCTTCTCTCACCACAGTAACTTGGGGCCAGGTGAGAAGCACCTGTCCACGGCCACTCCTGCTGCAGTGGGCACTGCTGAAGAGGGGTGCATGTCCCCCGACTGGGGGACAATCAGACACACACACAAACAGACACATTAATAGGTAAGATCTCTGAAATATATAATAAATACTGTCCTGGTCCCCATCTCTGACCCCTTGCTGCTCCCTGTGGTCATTCTGCAGTATAACTATCCCTCCTGTAGATTCTTCTCTTTCCATTTTATGAGAAACAATCAAATTTCAGGCACCTCCTGTTGTCCAGGCATAATCAAATCCTTGCCGTGCTTTAAGTTAGAATAAGAGGAAGCTGCATACCAAATTTGGTAACCCTAGCTCTTATTTTTTTAAGAAGCTGGAGGTTACAGTTGCATTCTGAGACTCAAACACTGCACTGTCTCTGCAAAAATGTAATCCAAGATTATATATTGGAACCTAAAGCACTCCCCATTAGGAAATAATTTTGAGTGAGTAAAATGGGAGAAAGACGTTATAATGGTCCCCTCTTTCAACTACTCTAGCTCCACAGAGAGAGAGAGAGATTCGGTCCAAAGTACAACTTTTTTCATTGCTACTATATGTGATGTTGTAGTTTTCATGCATGTAACTATATGTTTATCTGCCAGGTCCCAGTTTTGCAAACCTGCTACAATACAAATAAAATTTCCTCTGAAATAGAAGCCTAAGATAGGCAGAACTATCCTAGTGTTTCCCTTTTACTGGGGTCCTTTTAGAATTCTGTCCATTTTCACTCACAAAGAATAGAACACCATCTCACATCTCCTTGTTAATTTTTCCAGTTTTATGGCCTTTTATGTGGTGATGCTTAGAGCCTCATGGGGATACAATCTGCAGACCTGATATACGGATGCAGATATCTGCTGATGTGTAAGGCTCTAGTGATGTTGACTTTTTTCAGATTCTCTCCTGCTACTAGAAAAAGTAGTTACCAGCTGCTCCACATACAGTTCAGCAATAGCACTTGGAAATCTCAAAGGATTTACTTGCAGTTGCAAAAAGGAAGCCCGGTAATGGTCAGTGTAGAGAAAGTGCTGCACATAACTCATTGCTACTTCCAGTAAGAGTGCTCTTAGTACAAGGAAAGGGGAAAGAATAACCGAGAACAAATGAGAAATAGAAAAAGAACAAAGTAGGGGGGCAAAAAGGAGGAAAAAGAGAAGGTATAAGTGGAAAGAAAGAAAGAAAGAAAGAAAGAAAGAAAGAAAGAAAGAAAGAAAGAAAGAAAGAAAGAAAGAAAGAAAGAAAGAAAGAAGGTATCCCCTAGATTTCATAATAGTAGGCATTTTAGAAACATGATACAGGAGAGAGAGGAACTCAGGGTTGAGAGTCACAAAGGGGACTTAGACACTGAACTGTTCAGCATTGCAGCACCTATGTTTTAGGAGGTGTACCATCTGGTGGAATTCATAGTCCTGAGTTAGGGGCCCAGACTGCCTGTACAAGACATAGGAAGAATTAGGCACCCATGGAGGGGATTCACCAAAGTCAGCAAGACAATCAGGGAGCCACTTAAGCCAGCCAATAAGAAAGGCCAGGAGAGAGGTGTGACCTGAGCCCCATGGGTCAAATGTATTCAGGCACCTATCTCCAGCCCTGAGGAACACACCTCCCTCCATTCCGGATTCATAGCCATGAGTCCTTTCCTAGAGTTAAGTGCCTAAACCAGGTCAGTTTTTTCAGCAAAAATGGGGGTGGAAAACATGGTATGGTCGTGCCTCTGTCACCCCTTCTTACACTCAATAGTCCACTCATTCAAAACAGAGGGAAAAGGGGCTCTTTTCTCTGTATATGGAACTAGAGGTATGAAGGATGAATATTCCCTATTAAACTTTGAAGTGTAGATATTCAGATTTTTCATACTCATCAAAACAGGTACCCCCTGAAGTTTTAGTCATAATGGCTTTTTTTTATTTCAATACATGTATAGCGTTTTAGCCTCAGCAAAGAAAATGTGTGATTAGGGCAACGTGCACACTGGCTATTTGTTTTTAATTTTTGTAACCATTTTATATTTTTAATTTTTGCTACCAGGCCTCTTCTTTGTCCTTTTCTGGCTTGCATACAAGACAGAAAGAGAGAAAGAGAACATAGTTGGAGTAGCATTAGCATGCTAACATATACATGCCTGTTGCTTATTCTTCCATTTTGAGGTGAGGAAGTGAGGGAGGACAGTGATGAAGGTAACTCTGTAGAGTTTTCAGCATGGGTTTCATTCTAAGGGCTCAGTTCCACAAAAATTTACCACTGATTGTAATAGTATGCACTGCGTTCAAAGGTCAGGCCCTGTACATTTCCTGTCCTATCTTTTAAAAAGTGAGCCCCCCTTTCCCTCACTCTTTCCTTCCATCAACAATTCCAAAGAAATATTTTATCAACAGGTGTCCCTGATCTTGTTCCTAAATATAACATTTCCATAAAGGGAAAAATCTAATAATATTTCAACATCTAGACTGAGGTACCGTCTCTAATTAAAAACACACAGAAAAGGTAAACTGACAGTTCCTGGGAGGAGTTGCAGCTGGATAAAACTCAAGGAAACTAAACCAGGAGATAAAATTCTATGACCCATGTTTTAATACTATTTGATTAACAGAGACAATCTCAGTTTATAACTACTATCTACTGCCACATACTAGCACAACTATGCTTAGATGTCAAGTGTTTTAACTCCCGTGAAATGGACTGCATTGACACAATGGTTACATTTACAATGCAATTAAGAGGCCACACTCCTCATAGGTTACTAATGTTTTACTTGTCATCATACACACAGTAGGGAAAGCCATGCAAGCTATAAATCTTATTGGACTCAGAAGCATTCCATCCTTGCAGACTTCTATGGGAAACAGTCACAATGAACCTAATTCACTTCTGGTGTAACTCTGCTGACTTCATCAGAATTGACCCAGGTTGAGTTTCGCCCAGTATCTTAAGTTAACTATAAAGACCAAGTACAATGTATTTTCTTTTTCAGTAACCACACAGCTCACTGCGTAAGTTGTAAAAGGGTCACAATTTGCAAAACTTCATTCAGTGACTGTTTCTTTTCCCCCAAGGTCTCACTCAGTAATAATATCCCATTATATAAATACAGCCATAAAGGAATTTCTAATCAAGGCTCCAAGAATCCATCAACTCTGACAAAATTTAATATTTCTTCCACATCATTCTATCTTTGCAGTAATTAGCACCTCTATAAATGGTAGTGCGAAATCTTGAGGGTTTTCTAGTCCTTAGATTTTTCTGTTCATTCCATAAGGATGCAGGATTCCATATTTTCAACATGTAGTCAGCTTATGTTGAAAAATAATAATCCACCATGGAAAAAGTAAGGGGTCTTTTTCTTAGTGGAAAGTTTTGATAAGAAGAGACTTGCCCTGAACATATAAAAAATAAAGGCCCCTTCAGAATTAATTCCATGTAGTTTTGTTTGCATCTCTCTTTGAACCACATGATGATGACTAATGTTACTAGTGTTTGTGGAGATTTGTAAAATGATAAGGCCCAGAATAACCTTGACTCTCTTGTATGTTTTAGTAGGAGAAAGAAGCAGTTGAACTCCAGTAAATATACCTCTCCCACCACTCATCACAAAGCATCTAACTGACCTCTTTTGAACATTTGTGTACATAGAACACATTAGCACATATTGGCTTTCACATTAAACATTTCTACTGTTGAACTATTTTCTTTTTGACACAAAATGTGCAATATTTCACTTTCTCACGATGCAAAGAACATCATCTCAACCCACCCTCACACAACTACACTGATTAGTTCCTATCCATTCAATTCAGGATCTAGTTTAAAAGTACAGTGAGCCCTCGCTACTTCGCGGTTCGACCATCGCGGATTCACGACTTCGCGGACTTTTTTCATTACGTATGTATATATTATAAAAGAAATATATCGCGGATTTTCCGGAAATTTCGAAAATAGCCGCGATATATGAAGACCCCAAATATTTCGTTAATTCCATTAATAATTAGTAATATCTGCTAATTATTGTAGTAATATCTGCTAACTGGTTTGTTAACAGTACTACGTAAAGGGAGGGTTTTAAAAGTCTGAATATACATGTTAAATAAATACGTAAATATGGTGTCCCTACTTCACGGATTTTCAGCTATCGCGGTCGGGTTTGGAACCTATCTACCGCGATAAACGAGGGTTCACTGTACCCTCCTTGCTTTTAAAACCAAACATATACTTAGCACAACTAATTCAACATGGTCCAGCTCCTCCTTTGAGTTATTGAGTCAAAATGGTCCAGCTCCTCCTTTGAGTTATATGAGTCAAAATGGTCCAAAAGCCACTGTGGCTGGCCATGGGAGAATTATCCCAATGGAGGAGATCCACAAAGAGTATAAAGCTTATCATCCATCTCCTCCATCCTCGCTGCTGGTATGAGGTCATGGCTGGTGGAAAAGATGGCCAGTAAATCCTACCTTGTGTGACAGTTCCTTGGAGGTATTGGCAACCAATATAATAGCCTTCATGCTGATAAAACTTGCATCAGGGGACTGGACTGACACATTGCCACCTTGAGACCAGAGGGTCAAAACGGTAGGTTATTGCCTGATTTATATCACCTTGTTTTGAGCTTCCCTGTGCACTCCTTAGTCAATAGCCTCCAAGAACAGAAAGTAAATTTCATCACTCCCCCACCCCCCATTTTCAATTTGTTTCATTTTTCCACTGACATTTCAAAGTTCAAAAAATTCCAACTAACATTAAAACTCATCTCTTCTCTGTCCATTACACAACTCTGGCCATCAGTGACAGGAGAGCCTTCTCTTACCAGCACCTGGCACCTAGAATGCCCTTTCTATTTCTCTCTGTGTTCTCTTTACATTTTCAATTTTTACATGAAACCAAATCTTTTTGCCCATGCACAGACTTCTTCACTTCCTCTCTCCCCTTGACCAGTGTTTAATTCTGCAAAGTGTTTCAAGACACAATTTCTATTGGCATGGAAGATGCTATTCAAAATAAAGTTGTATTCTACTATGGCACTATGTATTTGAAGTTAATAATAAAGTGTGACTGACTTATGCTGAGAGCATCAAATTTCACTGCTTTTCCTTGGCAGTAATAAGGCTGCTAAATTTAGCTTTGTTTGCCTCAGTGGTAATAATAAGCATTACACACTACAGATTTAGCCAAAGTTATTACCATGAAAATACACATATTGAAATGCAAACATTGTTATTGAATGAGCAATCCCATACTCCTAGATTCCTAAAATGTGACCTTTATCAAACTAATCTGAAGGTCTTGAATTCTTGGGAGGAAATCTTTATTTTGGGGCAGATGTAAAAGATTAATTTTCCTGAGGGTCCCTTTTAGGGCCCCACATAAGATCTGAGACTGGGCCCTTGTTGTCTATTCATAAGGATCACATAGCATTATTAGTTGGCTTTAAATAAAACAAGCAGGAAACTAAGCATTAAAAATTGATCAGTGAGAAAAAATAACTGGGTAACTCCCATCTGTAGTCAGAGCAAGAATCCAATGACAGAAGCAAAAGATAAAGGAAAAGGAGTTGATTGTTTCCCTTTAAGCTGCTGTGCAAATACAACAATAAATACCAATGGTAAATGTTATTTAAAATCAACAAGCTGTATTAATCATGGCTGTAACTGAAATCAATAGAATTACACCAGGGATGCATTTTGTCCCAGTGGCTGTTGCACATTGCTCAGTCAAAATTCAAGAGATGATTGAAATCATTTTGCCCATCAAAACTACCTATAAGATATATACTTTTGAGAGGTTTGTGATTATATACTGCTGCAATCACAACTGTTTTGAAGCTAAGACAGCTATATTTTAACTAAAAGCAATAGAATGAAAATACCTATTCACTCATCTCATACAGCTCCTGCCCATGCACAGTTGTACCTTACCATATTGTTCACTGTCCAGTTTAGTTCTGAATATTTCTAAAGACAAGTCATACAAGGCATATCTTTGGTACCTCTCATATGTTGGCTTGAAGAAAAAATATTAAAAGTAAAGAGAAACAAAATAATAGTGCAGCCAAACAGCAATGCTTAATTGGAGTGATAACATTCTAGCAGATGACTCTTTCCAGAACAGGCACATTTCATAAATCTTTTTTTTTCTTCTGAAACTGCAATGTCATTTTATAAACTTTTATTTAAGGATCTGCTACTTCAGGAATTAGGTGCCAGCAATGACAGCAGTGGTTGTGGTACTACAGTAAGTCAAATGCTATGATGTCTTGCTCAAAGTTGCCTGGATTTCTTAAAATTTGGTATCTAGTACTTGGGAGCCAAAAATGCATAAAGAAACATTCTTTTTAAAAACTATAAGTGCCAGCAACAGCATACTCTTAACAGGGATGATTATTACAGGCAATTAGACTGCATAATTGCCCTAAGGGAAGAAATCATCTGCTGCTGAGAAACAAAGAAACCTTAGTTTCTAGTACCAGCCCTGCCAGCTGACGCACATTGTACTGAAAAGCTTTCTCAATGGTTTATGTAAGTATATTTGGTAACTTCCATTGAAGCTAGATTCAGTTTTCATTTCAGTAAACAAAGTGCCTGTGGCAGATTAAAATATTACAGCAAAAGCTGAATCAGGTGGCAACTTTCTCCTGCACTTGCCCAGAAAAACAAATGTATAGCCAGCTCATGGAAAAATTGCATCCTTTTCAACCTTCTCTTATTCTTCAGATGTGCCCCATAGCTTCAGGGACTATTTGGGTTTTCAACCATCTTATGTTTTTAAGGGGCAAAGCCTGTTCCAAAGTATAACAAAATATCAGCTGGAGGAATAGGGAGGATTTGTGGATTTCCATGTGGTCAGAACAGGATCTCTTCAGGAGGTGGACTGAGAGGAGATCAGATCAGTGGCAATTCTGCAGTCTTAGGGCTGGAGTAGCCTGCACAACCCTTATATATCTTCTCTTCAAAGAGCATTGACTATTGATGCATTTGCCAGCTTCTGCCATTCTCTCTTTTGCCCTCTCAAACAGCTATTGTGTGTATTCATGCAGGGTGCCTCCGTTAAGCTGGAGGTACAACTCCTAGGCAAGCTATTGGAATCCTGAGACACCTTCTCCTTGCTTGTCTAGTATGATGGAACTCCACTGATTCCACTGCACCTGAGACTCTGCAGCTGAAGAAGTGACATGTTCGGAATTTTTGCCTATAGGAATCCAGAGAAGGAAAACAGCACTCACCAATTATCCTAAACAACAAAGAACTGGCAGTAACACCACTGTATAACACTAAATTCTGATGGACTGTTGCCCTCAAGCATCATCTCTCCTCTGTAGGGTCCTGGTGGGTCTGGCACATGTTATTTTATTACCATCATTAATCCTTTGCAGCCTCGTTTAAAGGACACACCAGAGGCTAAGGCAATTAGTAGGTTATTAGTGATGAAGATGAAAGTACAGGGGGGAACCACGAAATATTTACTCTGATAAGCAAAATATCTTGATGGCTTCAGTTCCATATGGATGTGCATCCTACCTGAGTTTGCAGCTGAACTGTAAAAAAATATGAAAGTCTATCAGGGTATGTCTACACTACCCCGCTAGTTCGAACTAGCGGGGGTAATGTAGTCATCCACAATTGCAAATGAAGCCCGGGATTTGAATTTCCCAGGCTTCATTTGCATAAAGCCGGCCGGCGCCATTTTTAAATGCCGGCTAGTTCGAACCCCGTGCCGCGTAGCTAGTTCGGATTAGGCTTCTAATCCGAACTAGCTGTACTCGTGGAATGAGGAGTACAGCTAGTTCGGATTAGGAAACCTAATCCAAACTAGCTACTCTGTGCCGCGTGTAGCCGCGCGTCACGGGGTTCGAACTAGCCGGCATTTAAAAATGGCGCCGGCCGGCTTTATGCAAATGAAGCCCGGGAAATTCAAATCCTGGGCTTCATTTGCAATTGCGGATGACTACATTACCCCCGCTAGTTCGAACTAGCGGGGTAGTGTAGACATACCCTCAGAGATCTTCATTGCAGCAGTTACTGACTGCTTTTTAGATATATATCCTGCTATAACCAAGGCCCCAAGTGATATAAACAATAAGGAGTCCAGTGGCACTTCAGAGAATAACAAATTGATTAGGTTATTAAAGCATAAGCTTTTGTGAGATACAACTCACTTCCTCAGATGCTGAAAAGGAAAGAAAAAAAGAAAGGATATAGAGATGGGGGTGTTAATTAAATCGTAGTGAATGTGGCTCATCTCCAACAGTGTATCTTTTCTACTCCTACATAGCATGAGCATGGCATAAGGAGATAGTTGCTTCCACATTTTGTCATGCCCAACTACAGCACCATTTAGGTTGTTCAGGCACAGGACACACTGTAAATGTTAGCACCCTTTTAGACTCTGCATTTAGACATAAAATGGAGGAAGTCAAAAATATATTATGTTATTCTAAAATGTAGCAAAATGGGTCACCTTTAAGTGCTCTGCATGAAATATTCTTGCACTGATGCAGAAATTGGGACAATGCCTTTCTCCCATGAGTAGATTCTTTGCTACCCCATCTGTTGCAGTATGTTCAAATACTAAATCATGGTCTCTAGTTGCAAATAAATTACAGATTATTGAGGAGCACAGCATGACACATAAATTCTGCTAAACTGGAGTCTAGATCCCATGAGCAAAGATAAAAGTGGGGTAAAGGAAGGTACAAGGATTTAATAACCCTTCTTGTATTTTCCATGTACCACTATAATTTATTATGACGTGCTCAAGAAGGAATTAGTTATGGAGCTAGCATATCAAAACACAATTTCATGTTTTTTAATCTAGCAAAAGATAGATTGGGAAAAGTGGCAACTCAGGGAATTTCATTCTGTAGCAGTTTTTCACCAGTAATTTTTCTTTGTCAGAGGACAGGGTGGGTATTTGCAGTGGAAAAACACCAAATGCTTCTCTGTCTGCAAATTGGGTAATACTGTATCTACTTCCCATGTGCATATGCTGTTATCCATTATGTACAAATCTCTGCTTGCTTTCACAAAAGCTGATTTTTGTATTCATAGTGGGCACACACACATTTCATTTAGGTGATTGCATTGCATCCTCTGAAAAAATTGTCTGAAATGTGTTTAGCATTATTTAAAAAATATGAAGGTCTATATATGAACTACTGTCATTGTTAATATTATCTATTGTATTAAAACATTTTAACAAAGAGATTTCCCTGTCACTTCTCAGCAACAGGTCCTAAATTAGGTAGGAATTTTTTAACAGATTGCATAGTAGTTTTGCAGAACAGACCAGCTGAAACCAGGAAAGACCTACAAAATTCTGAAGAGTTATAAAAATGAAATGTGCGTATGTGATAGTAACATGTAAAATATTGCACCTAACCATTTCAATCAAGTTTCTGCCTGCACTCCAGTGCAGGCCACATGAAAATTCAATACATTTCAAAGACTTTTTGAAATTTCAAAAGGAAGAAGAACAGTATTTTGCTAAAATGATGTTGGTTAAAGAGACCAGATTGTGTGTTGAATCATAGAATAGTATAATTGGAAATAAATTCAAGAGGTCATCAAGTCCAGTCCCCTGCCCTCATGGCAGGACCAAGCACCATCTAGACCATCCCTGACAGCTGTTTGTCAAACCTGCTCTTAAAAATCCCCAATGATGGAGATTCCACAACATCCCTAAGCAATTTATTCCAGGGTTTAATCACCCTGACAGTTAGGAAGTTTTTTCTTAATATCCAACCTAAACCTCCCTTTTTCCAATTTAAACCCACTGCTTCTATTGCTTCTATCATCAGAGGCTAAGGAGAATATTTTTTCTCCCACCATTTAGATTCTTGAAAGTTGTTATCATGTCTCCTCTCAGTCTTCTCTTTTCCAAACTAAATAAACCCAATTCTTTCAATCTTCCCTCATAAGTCATGTTTCTAGACCTTTAATCATTTTTGTTGCTCTTCTCTGGAACTTCACCAATTTGTCCAGATCTTTCCTGAAATGTGGTACCCAGAACTGGACACACTACTCCTGTTGAGGCCTAATCAGTTCAGAGAAGAACAGAAGAATTACTTCTTATGTCTTGCTTACAACATTCCTGCAAGTGCATCCTAGAATGAATGTTTGCTTTCTCCTTTCCCCCAACAGTGTCATACTGTTGACTCATATTTAGTTTGTGGCCCTCTAAGATCCCTAGTTCTTTTTCTGCAGTACTCCTTCCTAGTTAGTCATTTCCTATTTTGTATGTGTGCAACTGATTGTTCTTTCCTAAGCAGAGTATTTTGTATTGGTCCATTTTGATTTTCATCTTATTTAGCTCAGACCATTTCTCTAGTTTCTCCAGATCATTTTGAATTATGATGTCCTATGAAAGATGGTCGCTTTCATAGACGCTGGCTCTAGCCATATGGCCTAATCCAGGGCTGGGCAAGATGCAGCCTAGCGGTGGGACCCATACCACCTAATACTTTGATCAAGGCCATGGACTGCATCTGACCACTTTCTATTTATCCTGCTACCTGTGCCACTGAATTTCCAGGCGGTGACTCAGGCAGCAGGATCCTATTTAAATGTCTCCTGGCTTATGGTCACTGTGCTACCCTGGAAGGGGCCGGAGCCACGAGCCCTTTAAATAGCTGCAACAACTCTAGGTGGCTGCCAGGCAATGCGGTAGTGGCAGAACTGTGAGCCGTGAACCCTTTGCTGTGTTTGTAATTCAAAGCCTCCCACCCCAGACAACTCTAGAGGTAGGCTAGTCCCCAGTCCCGCACCTTCCACCTCAGCCCCCGTCCCTTCCAGGAGTGGGGGAGGGGATCTGACCCATAACCACATAGCAAAATTCATCAATTTGCCCTCCAGTGAAAATTATTACCCACCCTGGTCTAATCCCTGTTTTGACCACATTCATAAACCAGGTGGTTCTGAACCCTGACACAGTTCCTATAATCATATTTAATAGTCAGACAGCATCCTTCTACTAAACAGGCCACTTAAGCACAATAAAGGGCCTGTTTTAAACCTGGGTAGGAGGCTTCAGTTTAACTCAGTGAGCCTATGTAAAGCTAAGCAACTAGTGAAATGAGGCGATTGATTCTTAGAGAAGACTGTGCACTGTTGATCTATCATTTCTCTCCAGCATTCCATAAAATGTAATGTTCCAATAACGTAATAATTTAGTACAAAACATGCAGCCCTAGTTATTATTTTTTCTTGGCAATTTATTTGAAGTACTTTGTAATTCTGCAAAAATGAAACAGTGTGACAAACAGAACATTTGCATTAATGGAGCTTAATACTGACCTTTTGGAAAAAGTGAAACACTCTAGCATCCTTACCCTTCAAATGTATCCAACTTATCCAAATATACATACTACCATTAGCAAATATCGGACATTCAGAGACATAAAACCCTCTACGATGATAGTTTCTATCTTTTTTAGAAAAAAATATAATGATTTGTAACTAATGATATCAAAACAATAGTTTGACATGCATTTAAATCACAGAAATGAACTTGAGAAATTGTAAGGGAGAAAATAGAGATAAACTAGATTTTGCAGCATAATTTAAGTTGTGTTTCTCCTATATACTTACTTTTAATAAGCAAATAATTAGAATATATATGACGCCCAATAAATGCTTATGGCACACATTTCACATTGGGACACCTAATATTGGACCCATACGTTTATATCCTAATCTTTAGGGATCTAGACTTTTAGTGTTTATATATATACACATCTAAATATGGATGGAGGTGCAACTTAAGGTGGCCATATTTGAAAATACCAGTCTTAATTCTTCATTTAAACACTTGGCCTGATGTTCAGTGGTGCTGAGCATCCTTAGTTCACACAGACTTCAATGAGAATTGTGGCTGTTGAGTAACTGAAAAACAGACAATTTTCCTGGTACCTAAATGTGGATTTAGTAAACTAATTTTAGATACCTAAATCTGAAAATTATGGCCTAATCTTCTTGAAACAGAACCCTAATTTCAAAGTATAATCAGGCAATAAGATTTTTTTCCCGATAATGTAATGCTTCCATATTGGGTTTTATTTATTGAGTATTTTATCACATTTACCTGCTTTACAATTTAGGATGTGGAAGTTTCTCCAGAAGCAAACAGAACTTGTTCTCTCATTATCTCTGGGATACAGACCCATAGTCTTCTATAGACAACCATCTAAACTCAGGATGATTCTTACCAACAACCATAGGACATACCACACTAATACCAACCCTGGAACTTTCCCTTGCAACAAACCTCGTTGCCAGCTATGTCCACATATTTACTCTGCTGACACCATCGTTGGACCTAACCATTCCAGTTATAAGATCAAGAACACATATTTCTGCTCATCCAGAAATAAAATTTATGCCATCATGTGCCAACAGTATCTGTCTGCTATGTATATTGGACAAATTTCTCAGACACTTTGCCAAAGAATCAATGCACACAAAACAGACATCAGACAGTTTCACAAAGAAAAAACAGTTTCTTGCCATTTCAACCAGCCTGGGCATTGTCTCAACAACCTTACTACCTGCATCCTGCTTCAAAGAGGCTTTAACACAAGACTTCAAAGAGAAGCCTCTGAACTGTCATTCATGCTTAAACTTGACACTTTACGAATGGGCCTTAACAAAGATGCTAATTATCTCACCCATTACAAAGATAGCTTCTCCAATTATCACCTCTAATATCATTACCCCAAAGACATTAACCTCCTTCCTCATCCCCCCTCTGTTCTAAAATCTGATTTGTCTATTTTATATGTGTTCACTTTTTTTTGTTTGTATCCCTTTGGTATATATGGTCATGCCAATTTTCTTCCACAATTTGATCTGAGGAAGTGGGTCTGTACGAAAACTCATCACCTAATAAACCATCTTGTTAGTCTTTAAAGTGCTGCATAGTCCTGTCTTTTGTTACCCTTTCAAAGTTCTCTCCCAGAATACAGAAAGTGTATTTACCTGTTCCTGTTTCAGTCCTCTTTTTATAGGTAATATTATAATGTCTTTTAATAAAGCCCTCTCTATGCTTCTAAAATAACCACACTTACACATGAAAGAATATTGTGGCCCAACTGTGTTATACAAAACAGTTTCTAATTGCCAGTGTGTCTGTATCATGTCCCAAAAGTAGATCTTCAGTCTGTCTATAAAGAAGCATTGTCACACTGGGAATATTTAATTCCTTTTCTCATCAGTAAAATTCAGCAATGTGGGTAGGCAAATTAGCCTATGCCAGTACAGGATGAAAGTTTGGGATTTCTTACCAGAGCATATTTATTATGTCTATGAGAATATCCGCATGGAAACCATGTTCCTATTATTATATAAAGACAACACATCCCTAATAAACACTCCATATACACTCTAATACAGCGGGCAATAAAATGGCAGTGATTCTCCAGGGTTAGCCCCTGGTAGGCTGCTGCCACTATATTTACCTGCATGGCCACAGGTACGTAGCTCCCATTGGCCGTGGATCACCATTCGTGGCCAATGGGACTTACGGGAAGTGTTTCCTGCAGCCCCCATTGGTCAGGCACAGCAATCCACAGCCAACAAAAGCTGTAATTGCTCATATCTGATGAGATGCAGGTAAATAAAGCAGCAGTGACCCACCCTGGGAAATCAGATCCAGCTCGTAGGCTGGTATTTGCTCACCCTTGCTCGAAAATCTCAAAAATACTTGCACATGTATTTTGCTGCAGGACATTTCAGAAATAGTAACTGTATTTACCCAGAACTTCCAATATCCTGTCATCTCTTGTCCACATTTTAGCAAACAAGCAAGCAAATCATTTCTGTAATGATGAAGGGGACGGGGAAATGAGCAGGAGTCGCAAAGTCCAATCTTTGATTATAGTCTGCAGAAGGGATGTCACTCATTATATCTCCTCTTGGGATTTTATACCAGCTCTGTATGTCTATGATTTTATCACCCCTGATTTAACATATGCAGTGGATTTGGGATTCCCCGGGCATTTGTAACTGTATATCTGTTCAAGGAGTAGAATATTGCTGTATCCCTTCCCTTTACCTCCTTCCCCCACAACTAATTACTGATGACATGTGATTGCACTTGTTTCCAGTGATGTACATTCTGTACACTTGACACTGTGTAACCTTGCACTTTCTGCTGTTTTCATTTACCAGGAGGATTTGTGGACTGGCAGGTAATGGATTTGCTGAAATGCATCTGGTCTTCATGTCCTGACCTCTGGACATTTTTGCACTTAATATTTCCACAGTGACTGGCTCCTGTCAGAGTATAAGTTAATAAAAATAGCCCCCAACTAGAGTAGTTTAACACCACACCAGTTTTAAAGACTGAAGACAGCAGGATACCCATCTTTGCCTTTTCTCCCAATTGCGTGTCTTTGTACCATAGGCATAACTACAGGTCTAATAGCATCGGCACAGATGGAACAATACACTACACTTCCACAGCAATGTGATTCTATGCTGATCTCTAAGTATATCTCTCATGAGGCAGTTCAATTCAGCCCTGCAAAACTGCCCATTCAATTGCAGAATTAGGAACATTACCTTCAACAACTTAATCCTAAATGCATGTCTGTGTACATGTTCTATATATTTTGATTAGGATATAAAGGTAGTTTAAAGAATTAAGTACCATACATGTAAGAACTGACATACACTAAGGACTATACACACACAGACATACACACACCAGCTGAGCCTCTAAGGCTCTGTCTAGACTACAGGCTTCTTTCAGAAGAAGTTTTCTGGAAGAGATCTTCTGAAAAAACTTCTTCCAAAAGAGAGCGTCCACGCAGCAAAAGCACATAGAAAAAGCGATCTGCTTTTTCGAAAGAGAGCATCCAGGCTGAATGGATGCTACCTCACATATAAGCTGTGATTACTATGGCAGAATGGCCACCAAGGCACCTGTGCTTTTTCCTCTTTCGTCTTCTTGCGAAAGAACTCCCTCTTCCCTGTACACACATGTCTTTTTCCGAAAGAGCTCTTCGGAAAAAATACTTCTTCCTCATAAAAAGAGGTTTACCGGTGTTGGGAAAAACCCTCTGTTCTTTCCTTTTCCTTCGAAAGAATGCGATTGCAGTGTGGACGTAATTGAAGTTTTTTTTTCTGAAAAACTCTGTAGTGTAGACATACCCTAAGACAGAAGAGGATGACCATCAATAAGTAAATGAGAAGTGTAAACACAAGAAAGAGAACTATTTAGAGTGATGCATAGCACAGATAAGTGTAAAGTGAATGTAGTTAAGGAAAGGAAAACATAAAATATCAGGGAAATTTCCCTGACAGGAAGCACTGGTAGGTGGAGAAACAGATGCCCAAAGGAAGTAAAGAACCCCCATTGCTTTTAAAATCAGACACACAGTATCAAGTGCAAAATTGCACAAGCAGCGAAATGGACTAGATGCTTCTGAGGATGCCCAGAACTGTGAGCCATTGTTACCTCTTTCTGCCTAGCAAGATTTTTACTACTGATTAGCAGGGCTCAACAAACCCATGTATCTACTCGCCTGTGGCAAGTTGATATCAGCCGGTTGCCCCGTTCACCGGCGGCACGTGCATGCACAGTGTGGGTCTGGCGCATGCGCGGTGCGGGGCTGGCAAGTGGATTTTGCCGCAGTTTGTCGAGCCCTGCTGATTAGAATGTGTCAGTTCTGACACACAGTCTGTGTTACTCACCAGCAAACTCCTGGAGGCCATCCTGGCCCAGGCTTCTGCTAGCAAGTAACAGTCAGTGAACTCTGTTCCCCGAGCTTCTTACAGCTATTTCTCTCCAATACAGTGTCATGGCCACTGTGCATCCTCAAAAGACAAAGTTTGTTGCTTTGTTAAAGAGTCAATACTCTACAGTTCACAAATTTTAACTTCAAACACAGCATTGAACAGGTCTATAGTAAAACTAACACAAGTCTATTAACAAAAGACCATGGATTAAATGATTCCAAGCAGGGCCATCCCTATAATGGCCCACTGCCCAGGACCCAGGGCAATTCCCTGCCCAAGCATAGGGATCAAGGCAACTTCCTCTTGCCCCAGGCCCTGACCTACCCCTTCCTTCTCTGTTCTACCCCACCCTCACTCCACCCCTTACTAATAACCAGAGTTCTACTAGCTTTCATATGATACCTCAAAAGGCATAATTCATACAAATATTATGTCAGGAGCATGTAGGCTGCCAATACATTTTAGTATAATGAAACAATAATACTTATCTATCTTTAATGTTTATGATTATACAATAATATATGTGGATTTGATCATCTTGCAGCACTCAGGGGAGGAGAATTGAAAAAAAAAGTGCAAGGAGAGATTCTCTTCTCTGCCTTCATCTCTTAGCTCAAAACTTCACCTAATACTCAGAACCCCACCTTTTTCATACTGAACCTCCCTCGGGTCAGAACTTTGATGCCAAAACCTATCCTTCTCCCCCCTGGAATTTAGTAAATGCCTCCCAAATGTGCGCTCCTCATTAACCCCCTTTTTGTTCCACCCAACACCCCCAGCTCAGCCTATTCATCCAAGCTACCCCAGCCCCCAATGATAGACCAAAGGAGCAAAGACATCAGGAAACTGATTTTACCTCCAAGGCACATGCACAAGGGTCCCCAAATTCAGCCATTGTGGGAGTAACTTGTTGCCCATGTTCTGCAGGGGCTCTCGGGTTTCCAACATATTGAGAGTCCCTCTGTCACAGGCAGATGTACTGGAGTCTCCAAGGATTGAAGCAGCGCCAGACCTCCCTGGAGTTACCCAGTGGCAATAGCAACAAGGAGTCCTATGGCATCTCATAGACTAACAGATTTATTGGAGCATAAGCTTTCGTGGGCAAAGACCCACTTCATCAATTATGCTCCAATAAATCTGTTAGTTTATAAGGTGCCACGGGACTCCTCGTCACTTTTGCAGATTCAGTCTAACAGGGCTACCCCTCTGATATTTGACACCACTGGCAATAAGTGTTACTTAATGCTGCCCTACAGTAAGCCATATTGTGGATACTACTTTGTGACTGACAGATGTATTGTTATTGAGGGGTCTTAGGCCCCCCAACATCTAAGAATATATATACATTGTATCTTTAGAACTATAGTTTCTTCTCGCAGATTGACATATTTGAGTATGTAAAGATGATTACTCAGTCATTACTCAGGCAATTGGTACCAGTTGATGAGGTTTTGCCATGTTAAGTAATGTCCAGTGTGTATTTCATAAGGTGCATATGTTTGATTCCTTTGCAATAAATATTGTTCACTACAGACTATTATTAGCATGCCCATTACCATTTTAACTTACTGCTATTTTGCACTCCAGCTAAATGTAGTAAACCAGAAAGATTTTCAGTAACATACGGGTCAAAACAATGAATTGACATACTTTTTATGAGGCACAAATTGCAGTTTTCTAGACATATAGATAAGGCCATCCCTATGGAGGTGGGGACCCAAGAAAACAACTTCTTCCACCTCAGGCCCAACCTGCTGCTCATCTTTTCCTGTCTCTCCCACTCCATTGCAACCTTTCCCCAAGCCTCCTTCCTCCCCCTCAATAATGCCACTCCAGGGGATTACCAGAGGATGCCTGGTGACAGCAGCAGGGGTTCCCCTCCCGCATTTACCACAGCAACAGGAAGCAGAACTGAAAGAGGGCAGAGCAGAGCAGGCTGCTGGGTAGCTCTACTTCCTGCAGCTGGTGAGTGTGGAGGCGAGCCTGACTCCTGCTACTGAACTCAGGCTCTCCCTATAAACCCCCAGGCTACCCTGGACCTCACAGGACCCCCCAAACTGCAGGGCCAAGGGTGGCTTCCCCAAACTGACGTAGGAACAGGACAGCTCTGCATATAGAGAAGCCAGGGGCAGCCTCTCAATTATAATGAAAGTTAGCATGAAATCATGTAACACTTTTTTCCAAGTGTGCACTTCAAAATTAGAGTACGGATTTGGGCTTGTTTCATTATTGTCCAAGGCTGAGTAATTTTCACCATACTTACTGGCGTACAGTTACAGTTGATTGAATTAGTTTTAAGAATGTTGTTTTGCTTTTCTACCTATAGCAAGATAAACTTTTTTCCTAATAAATACAATCACTTATATACAGTCCCAAACATCAAATTGGTCAAATTACTTCTTCGTTGTAATGCAGTGTCATGTATAACATGAAAGGACTTTGTTCAGTTTTATCTGCTCAACAGCTTGTTTAAACTATTCAAGGTCGTTATTTACTGCTCACACTTTGAATAAAAGTTGATGTCAGGACAGTTCATTTTTAGCTGTTCAAAGCCACAAGCTGATTATATAAGAGATTGCAAAGTGCTATTTCTTAGAAAGCTAACAGACTTGCAAGATTCTCAAAAATGAAAGAGTATGTATTCATCAGAGCAGAAAAACTGACTTGATATTTCATACATATCAAGGTAACTTCTTTAGAAGCAATCTTTGCACTAACGCTGTATGAGCAGGTTTTCTTAACTAATGGGAAAGACACCACTCAGTAAATTTAAGAAAGCCTTAGGTAAAAAAAAAAAATAACTTTTTAAGTGAGAACATGCACAAGTGGATGAATTTAAAATTTCCACCCCCTCAACACTTATTTTTGTCTTTTGTATTTTTAATGCACCACAGTATTTAAATACCAGACATTTACAACTGTGTCCCAAGAGTAAAATGCTTAACAGATGTAGCAGCCTGTAGATGTAACCATAGCTATTCTATTTATAAAGAAGTTACTCCATATTATGGGAAATGAATAAAACCATCAATAGGGAAGAGTAGCACAGAAATAAAAATATTTAACTTGAGTGCTAATGTACACTAGAGTAATTCCTTGCAACATAAAATATGTAGTCTATTTCTTTCCCTGCCAGTCATGCCAGGGATGGGAGTTAGTCTATTTGCATTGCTACTATATTCCCTGAAGCTTATGACAATGATGGTAAGGCATAGCAATGAATACACAGAACATGTTCCGCCATAGGAATAGTGAAGCCACAGAGAATTAGAACTTCCATTACCAAGAACAATGGAATCAACAGCAGATGATGCAATAAAATCCTCAAATACAAGAGCACGTGAACTATTCTACTTAGAAATGCCCATCTAATCAAACACTAGTCACTTGCAAAGCAACTAATAGAAGAACTATGCAGATACCTGTGCATTTATTTTCCTGTTACATTTCAGCCTTGTTCTCTCCTTCACATTCTGCCACAGGATTCATTGGCCTACTTAAATGCTATTAGTGTGGCTTGTGTGTCATTTTCCTGTACTCATCTAATATTATCCAGAAACTTCACAGCTGTCTTTTGCAAACATGTAGTAGGAATATCCCCCTAGATATTCACTGTATATTAGAAGCTCCCTGCTGAATGTCAGACAATAGTGTGCATCTGAGTAATGCTTTTACATCACGTAATAGTGTAACAAATTAACATGCACATTTTCCTAGATTGCCTCAAAACAAAATCAAGGTCTGTGAGCTATTGGGTTTAGGATCCTCAGCTTCTAATGTTCCAAACATCTGGCAGACAGCCAAGTCAAATGACAGCTTGAAGCAGATGCAAGCTATTATCTAAAATATGTATGCAACAATAGTTGTGTCTGCAATCTTTTAGGTTTATTTACTTGTAGTCTAAAAGTGTGAAATGCACCTGAAATCTGAAGGGCATGTAGGCTTTCATTATATTTTGTTTCTGTAAAACTCAGGCATGGCTACTGCCAGCTAGTAACTTTTTTGATGGATTCCAGTTATTACTGGCATTTTAAATTGTAACTAAATCTTTTGTATTTTAAAAACCCAGAGGTATGAAACTTAAATTATCTTGGAACACGTGTGGTATGCCTCTAATGGACTACAAAGGCTGCCTACTACAATAACTCAGCTCATTAAGCATGCAGCTCCTCGCATTGCAAGCTGTTGAAATCAGCAGCTGTTGCAAAGGAGTGAAAGGTCAAATTATCAGTGACTAGAAAGCATGGCTATATCCCTCAGAAATAAAAATAAGTATTTTCAAGTAAGGGCACATTACCATGGTCTAGTTGATTATAGCACTTCATAGGAGCACAGGGATATGAAAGAAAACGCAAGTTCTGAACTTTAAAAAGGACAATGAGGTTTTCCCCACACAGTAAGCAAAACACAAGAGTTATTTATATTAAAAAGTTTATTATAAACATTAGAGCTTTCATAGCAGCATAAAGAGTATTATTGCATTAGTAAACCAATGTTTTCTAAACAGCCCAAAGGCCTTTGATAAATTGTGTCTGCATAAGAGTCTTTGCAGAAAAGTCTTTGTATATTGTCACAGTAACAAATCTCTAACAGACCATCAAAGTGTTTTCCTCTTAAAGTTTTGTAGTGCCAACAGTTCCTAGTTACAATATTTTGTCCAGTCTTTCCAAGTTATTTTTGTCCAATTTCCCAACCTTCTGTCCAGCTTTCTTAAACTTCCACTTGACCTGAAAACTTGCAATATTTCTTCAGCTCCTGGAAACTTGCAATACTCATTCAGCTCCTTGGCACGCCAGCCATTCCACTACTGCAAGGTAGTAGGGACTCACTCCTGGCATGAGACATCCCCTTCCTCCCTCACATCTTCCTTCTCCACAAGAGCCCACTGCTTGCCAGTCTGAGCGACTTAATCCGATCTCTTGACCAGGCTAATCCACAGAATCAGCAATGTGTTGGTTCACCCAGGCGTGCAACACCATGACGAGAATGCAACAAAGGTTTCAACCTCTCCAGTGCAATGAATCTTCATCACTCAGGCAGGGTGATAGTGGGCACCCAATCATTGACATGCCGGCTTTCCTCACAAAACAAGTTGAGCTTTTCCAGCGCAGGGTCTTTCCAAGCATCCTCATCTGGATTCTGTGATAAACAAGGACAAAAAAAACCCAAAACACTTCATGAGTTGGTATTACCAAGCTAGAATGCCAAGAGATAGGTACTTTGGGGAAAGGTTTGGTGAAGGGGCTAGCACAGAAAGCAGGACTAGTCTCTTTAAATGAGCAGGTATCTCTTGCCTAGAAACAAGGCACCGTTGGCACTGGGGTGGCAGGGAAACGTGTGGTCTTAGCTGAAGATCAGCAATCAGTCCCTGTACCAGCCATGCTCTGAGACTCCAGGGGGCATGGCATTTGGACATCTTAAGTCCCTGTGGCAGCAGGGGCAGCTGCAGCGGGGCAGGTCCGGGCTGCCCGCAGGCCTGGCAGAGGGCACTCACCGTGATGAGGATGCAGTGCAGGTCACGGGGCTCGCCCGACTCTTCGCTGGCCCCCACAATGTCGGCCAGCTTTGGGATGTCATGCAGGCGCACAATGTCGATGTCGTTGTCGCAGCAGAAGGCCTGGATGAGGGTGAAGTGGATCTGCAGGGCAATGTCCCCCTCGTCCTCCTCGGCCGCTGCCAGCACACAGAACGCCACCTTGTCGGGATCACTGTGGGGACAGAGCAGCTGTCAGCCCGGGGACAGAGAGTGGTACAGCCCCAGCAGCCCCCGCCGGGCCGCCTCTAGCACCCTCCCTCATCCCCAGCCAGCCACACACAGCTCGGATACTCACACGTTCATCAGCTTGGCGGACTCGTACACCCCGGCGGTGAGGCCACCGCGCCGCTGCGCCGACACCAGCAGCTCGTGGAGGGCTTTGCCCGCGCCCTGCATCCTGCAACACACAACGGGGAGGCGGCTCAGTCCCGGGTCCAGCGCGAGACCCCCAGGTCAGCCTCCCCTCCGGGCTACCCCCTGCACGCGCCCGCGCCCCGGCCGGCATCTCCGAGCCCCGCCACCACCCTCTCCACCGGGGCTCAGTCCCGGGGCCCGCCGCACGCTCCGGCGGCCACGCACCTGTCGCTGCTCTCGGCCACTGGCTCCTGTCCGTGAATCTCCTCCAGAGTCATGTCGCGTCTCACACGCTGTATCCGTATCCACGCGGGGCGGCTCGGCGCTAAGATCCCCCCGATCCGCTTCCCTCCAACTTGCTCTGCTCTTGTCCCCAGCGAGAATGGAGCGAGCTGGCGGCGGCGGCCGTATTTATAAGCAGCCTGGCTGCGGGGCCGGCAGCTGGCGGAGTCTCTGCAGCCCTCATTGGCCAGCCTAAGGGAGTATTATTATGATAATCAGGAGGTAGGCTGGGCCGGCTCGTGCCAGGAGGCCACGTGGAGGGGTAGTGGCGAGGGGTAAGGGGGGGCGGGGGATTACATTGCCTTCAGTCTGCTGCTGCTTTTGTTATATTTTGTTGCCAGGCAGACTGCAGATTTAATTGTAAAAAAAAAAAAGTAATAAAAGGGGAATACATTACGTTGAGTTGTCTGGTGTCATTGCATCCTTAATAAAAACGATGCAAAATGCACTAAAATATTACATAGACTAATGCAACTCTTACCGGTTCATTTAGAGAACACTAAAAAATAACTAAGGCAGATATCGCAAAAAGAAGTAAACGGTGAAGAGAGTGTTTTGCATTACAAATACACCCTACATTTACACGTGGGTCATTGTATATCTCGCTCCCTAAGTTTGCATCTTTTGTGTTGCATGTTTTGTGTTCCTATCCCAGCTAACTAGTTATCTTTGCTTTGCAAACTTACTAGCTCCGTAGATGGCTGCAGAAATGTTCTTGCAAACTTTACCAAAATGAGGGCACAAGCCCTGCATAAATAATGAGTCGTTGTGTGGAGCAGATTGTGGATGGCACACGCTGCTACTTTGCATTTCAATAGAAAGCGCACAATAGTGGAGGTCTGGCGTGTGGCAGTTTGGAGTTCAAACAATTGATTCTTTTTCTTCATAGCAACACTGTCCACCTGCCACTGGGGTGGGGATTTGCTGCTGGGGTGGAGGGCAAGAGAGGACAATTGCATTACTCTCCTATCGTCCAATCTGCCTCTGCAGATGAATGTCTCCATTTGCACACGCTTCTGGAGTGCAATTGAATGCCAGGCATTTTGAGCACGCGATCATTAAATAGTTAAATACTTTATTATAGTTCTTTGTTTTAATCTTTCATACACAATACATTTCAGAAAATTACACATGCACAGTTTGCAAGTAAGCATCCAGTATTTCAATACAAACTTGGAAAAGGTAATGCAGAGCCTGCTTTTGTAATTAATTAAAAACAGCCCATTAGATATGTATCTATTTCCTCAAATGTAACTGTTCAATAGTTTTAATAGAAACTAAAAAGTTGACACAGTTTGTAGATTATGAACTCACTGTATATTCCACGCACTCACTCGCCCTGAAAACTATCAAGAGTTTCATTTTACTAAGTATCCAAATCAGTGTACTTCATGCACTTGAACCCATTTCTCCAGAAATCCCTGTTGCTTTCTTTCACTCTAAAAAGTCATCTTGATTAGTAGCGCTATCTACTGGATGTTGAAGCAGCTGCTGCTAAAATGTATCCTCTACTGTCGCCTTGCCCTAGATACAAGTTACTGTGCAGACACTAAAAGGATTTGCTGTGGGAGGGAAGAACCAATACAGGCAAACCAAAAAGGGGACAACACATATTATAAGCCATGATCCATATGCAAATTATCCAAAAGCCTGATGTATAATTCCCTGTACTTGTTCTAGAGTACAGAAACTGATGCCTCTGTACACTTACAATAAGGTTTGCATTTTCTAGCAGAATGGTAATCAGGAATAAAATAGAATTGCACCACCTTGTGGGCTTAATGATTTAGACACTACCTAACAAATAAATGATATAAAATTGTCTTTAGAATGAAGAAAAACCCTGAGATAAAGTATTAAATGCACAATATACAGTATTTATAAAATAAGTGTATGCTAACTGTGCCACTAGACTACATTGACTACAAATGACATAATGCTGATTTAGATTTTTCAAAAGACATTCTAGAAAAACTTCCATCTAAATCAGAATGTAACCCCCATAACATTTCTCTATCTATATTACTGTGCATACACAATATCGCTAATATTACCATAGCCTTAGAATACTCTGTTTAGAGTATTTTTGCCATTTTGCTTTTGGCACCTCTCACAGGCTACATCTACACTGGCCCCTATTACGGAATAGGCATGCTAATGTAGCACTTTGGAAAAGGCAAATGCGCGGGGGATTTAAATATCCCCTGCGGCATTTGCATTTTCATGGCAGCCGCTTTTTTCCGGGTTGGAGATAAGCCGGAGAAAAGTGTCCAGACTGGCGCGATCCTCCGGAATAAAGCCCTATTCCGGAGGATCTCTTATTCCTACTTGCAAGCGGGAATAAGAGATCCTCCGGAATAGGGCTTTATTCCGGAGGATCGCGCCAGTCTGGATGCTTTTCTCTGGCTTATCTCCAAGCCGGAAAAAAGCGGCGGCCATGAAAATGCAAATGCCGTGGGGGATATTTAAATCCCCCGCACATTTGCCTTTTCCAAAGTGCTACATTAGCATGCCTATTCCGTAATAGGGGCCAGTGTAGACGTAGCCTCAGGGTATGTCTACACTAGCCCCCTAGTTTGAAATAGGGTGGCTAATGTAGGCATTCGAACTTGCAAATGAAGCCCGGGATTTAAATATCCCGGGCTTCATTTGCATGTTCCTGGGCGAACGCCATTTTTAAATCCCCTTAGTTCGAACTGACTGCCCGCGGCTACACGTGGCAGTCAGAAGTTAATCCAAACTAAGTCCTTAGTTTGGATTAACTGTTACACCTCATTGCAGGAGGAGTAACAGTTAATCCGAACTAAGGATTTAGTTCGGATTAACTTCTGACTGCTGTGTGTAGCCGCAGGCAGTCCGTTCGAACTAAGGGGATTTAAAAATGGCGCTCACCCGGGAACATGCAAATGAAGCCCGGGATATTTAAATCCCGGGCTTCATTTGTAAGTTCGAATGCCTACATTTGCCACCCTAGTTCGAACTTGGGAGCTAGTGTAGACATACCCTCACTTAGTAAAAACCAATTATGTCCATTTCCTTGTCAAGTTCTCTGGGCTACAATAGTTTGCAAGCCCTGACAGGGAATATCTAGTTTGTTTTTAAAAGTTGTTTTTCAAATAAGCAGAAATGTTCCAGTTGGGCCAACGTTTATAGAAACTTGATTTTAGAAAATCTAATTTGGGATCAAATTTGTGGATATAGTGCCCTTTTAAATGAATTTAGAGTGAAAGGAGCAGGATTTAATTAACTGAAAACTGAAGTTTTCTATTTAACCCCCCTCACCCCCCAAGAAGAGCTAGCAGTAATACAGGATTCCCCACAACAATGGCATCAGTGCCAGATGAACCAAGATGAGGGTATTTTCAGTTTCTATATCTATTCAATTAACTGGTATCAATGCTGAGGCTAACAGGAAGTGTTTGTTACATGGAGAGCTGTCCCATAAAAAGTCTGGGGGCGAGGGGAGCTGAGGGCTGAGACCAGTACCAGCTTGTTTCACACAGGCCACTAGAAAGTCATCATGAAGTAATGATATATGATTGCTACTAACTTAGGCAGGATTTTCTCCAGCAACCTATAGACAAAGGAGTCTGTAGCCTCTTACCAAATCTCCTGGGGGCATATAGTCCATCTTTAAATATAATTTGAGTCCAGAACACTGCAAGTGTCCTTTTCAATACTTCACTGCTTCATTTAGGAATCTTAGATCAAGAAGCATCTGGACTAGAGACTCCTGCCTCTGTTGTGGCAATGTATGCTAAATGTATTATTTTATCCAAAGAAAAGTTTCAGCCTTTTAAAATACTGTACTGTAATTTCTGTTCAGTTTGGACAGACTTCCAATGTAACACTTTGTATTATTTCTTTTTATGTTTATTTTTAGTTACTTCATGAACACTAATATTGCTATATCAATGACAAAATCAGAATTAAAGTCTAATGGCTGCAATATATTCAGGTTTTGTAAGCAAAAAATAAGCTGTTTAATTTCAGGTCCCAAAAATAATTTCCTATGGAATCTCCATTTAATTTGGGTGTCCAGGAGAATATACTAGATAAACCAACTCTTTCCTGATAGCATTTCTCAGATTACATCTAGTGTGGAATACAGTTCACTAAAGAGACTGCCTGGAATATTGCTTTGTCTGTATTCTCAAATATTAAATTTAGCCACATTTACTGTAGTAGAGGCTGGCTTTTAGGCACATGCACAATGCCTACAATATAATTCTGCCTCTGCAATGGACTTGCTTGAGAACATCATAACCTCTTAATTTATTTAATTGTAAAAGGAACATAATCATATCTGGTTCACAGAGGGTTTGAGAGAATAAATGGGCCATATTCAGTCCTAATGTAAACAGAGAATTCCAGGTAAGTCAGTACAGTAGTGCCAATTTACACCAGGATCAAATTTTCCCAAGTGTATTCACTCCTTTCCAAATGTCAAATGCTATACATGTGCTAAGTATTGAAAATTATTTGTCTAGCCTATTATAAGAATACATAATCATAGAGAGAAATGCATGTACTGTTTAGAAGAATAATCTGTGATATGAATGACAGCTGCAAGTCTCACATTGAATTAATGTGAATGGGGCAATAAACAATGCTCACAAATACTTCTCATATGTATACTCTGGGATTCACTACCACTAGGCTTCAGTGTCCATGGATAGTGAAATAAAATGACAGTCCTGACCTGATTCAATGCCTTGCAATTTGCTGATTATAGTTAGGATGATAATGAATTTCCATCTGACCATTTGTGTATGGCTTGGTAAGAAAATTACTTAAGAAGGGTGCAAAATATGTGCACCTAGTTATATAGACAGTTATTGAAATTACACATGCAAATACTGTATCATCTAAGTATCCCTTGACATAGAAATTTCCAACTCTGTAGATTTTAAGACTGTCATTGAATATGATAAAATGTCAAAACATATTTTGACCGCCAGGCACTTCAGAGTTAGGGATTCTTACCCTTACGGCTTCTAGGTTCATTCCATTGTTCACAGGGATTGTAGCACATATGGTTCATAAAAACAAACACATCGCTTCTGTTGCCTGTGTGAGGGAGGAAACTGTGAAAGCCAAGATCTCTAATTTTTGCATTGTTTCCTTTCCACACTGATCTCTATGTGGCATTAGATGTAAACTGAAATGAACCAAGAGCATTTGTTATGAGGGATTTGGGTCAGTGGTTGAGAGATACGAGATTCCAGCTACTTTCTGTCCACAGCCAGATCATGTGCTCAACCTAAAGCAATGTGGAAGTGCAATGCAAAAGCCAGATGGAGAGGAAGGGAGCAACAGCATGAAAGGGGTGGAGAAAGAAAGGCAACACAAGGGGAAAGAGGGACAATATCATGAATGAAGGGTGAAAGGGTTATGCCTCATTAGGATTCCTATCAAGGTTGAATAATTTTAGAGGGGCATATGCACCAGCAGCATGATGCCTTAATGTATAATGAAAAATATTCCAACTTCATGAGACCTACCCACAAGCCCTCATTTGTTATTCTACCATTTTCTTGTAGAACATTTTTTCCCTCATATGGTATTGCTATAAAAGATTGCATATCATATTCACACTTTAGCTTTATCAAGTCAGTGTGAGTTATGGACCACACAAAGAATCTGAAATTTTACATTTGTGAATTTTAAGTCAAATCTTCCAAGTTATCTTTGTGGGCATTTCTAAATTTTTTGGGGGCAGGGAATATGTTCTATGTCTTGTGCAGCACTGACCATTCTTAGCACCTAATACAGTAGACTTCCGATAATCCAGCACCTATGGGACCCAGGGGGTGCCAGATTATCGGATATGCCAGAGTATCAGGAGGTACTCTGAGGGGGGGGGGGGCTGTGACGGGTCTGCCGGGACCCGCACTGCGACTGGCTGGGGGGAGGGGCAAGGTCGGTAGGGAAGGGCACAGCAAGGAACTGCAGGACCTGAGCAGTGCTGCAGGACCAACCCTGCAGCACCCCAGCTGCTGTGCTCCGCCGCTTCCCCAAGTCTGCCACCACCGTTTGCCGCCTGCCTGCAAGCAGTGGCAGCAGACTTGGGGATGCGGCAGGGCAGAGCAGCTGGGGCACTGGCGAGTTGGTTCCGCAGTGCCACCCCTCGCCTTGCTCCCTCTCCTCTGCCGCCACTTGCAGCCCCAGCTGGCCTGTAGCAGGCAGCTGCACGGGGCTTCCCCTGCCTCCCTGCAAAATGGTAGAGGGTTTGGCCCTCACCGTGCCATTCCCCGCCGACCCTGCCCCCCCGGCCGGACACAGTGCGGGTCCCGGCAGACCCATCACAGGGGTATAACCCCCTTCCCCTCTCCTCTCTTTCCCTTTCCCGGCCTGTGAGCACACGTGGGGCTCACAGGAGCTCCAGTTGTCCGGCTGGCTGGAGCACTTCCAGGTTCCAGTTGGTGCCGGACTATCAGGAGTGCTGGACCACCGGATGCCGAACAATTGGAGTTTTACTGTACATAGCACTTTTCAATTTCATAAAACTCTGGAAACAATCTTCAATGTATTTGTGTAGTAATTGTTCCCGGATACAAAAAATTACAAATGTAAGTACAATTTAACAATATTAATTTGACTATATTTAATAGTGTTAAGTTACAACCAATTTCACCAAAGTATTATTTCAACAGCATAAAAGGCTACTTATTCTAAGAATTATTTGATTAAAGCTTTGTTCATATCACTAATTTTTCTACATTATACTAAACACTGTTTGTGTCAAAGTGCAGTGTTCAAAACGATAGGGTGACCTCTTGTGGTCAGAGAATTTTTTTTGTACTGTACAACATAACCAAACCAAAATACTACACTTAAAAATTAAATTCTGATTCTCACACTGAAAGTTTTAAAATTAAAAATTGACATATATTATAAGCACAATTATTTCTTACAATAAGAGAACTTATACTAAAAAAGATGGATAATTGATACAGCAATATGCTGTGACCAGGAAAATATATTATGATCATTTCAACCATGATTAGAAGTTAGCTGCATTAATTTTTTTTCCTTCTCCCTCCCCACCTCTAATAGCATTTTGTAAGCCACAAATACAGCAGTAAATGTTTTAGTTTGTGATTTTGGCCTAAGTCAAATGTGAGAAGTGCCTGGTGTCTGCCAAATGAAACACAACCACAATAAACTAAGTTTTTTGGGGTTTCATAATACAAAGTTGGGTAGAAGCCTGGCTCTATCACATTGCCTATTCCTTCCTAAGTCCATATCTAAGAATAAGTCTTTTGTGGTAAATTTGAAGGGAATTAGGAAGCCTGTTAATCATAGTGTAAATGGCCAAATTCATAAAAGTTATAACAATAATCAGAAAACATGAGAACATCTCCGAATTCTAAATTAATCCATGAATTGTATTCTCATGGCTGACAAATGACAGTGAAGTTGTTTCCCCTACTAGTACCATTTGTTGCTGCATCTTCATCATACCACATCTCATCTATTGGTTAGACTCCTGTGTGATGCAGCTTGCAATTTCAACCCTCCCCAAGTTTGTTCAACTAAGCACTCTCCTTTCAGCCACACACACAACATGTGACTTCACTGTACTAAATGGAAAGCATGGGCTCTCCTATTCGCTTAGGGTGTGTCTAGACTACAGAGTTTTGTCGACAAAAGTGGACTTTTGTCGACAAAACTATACCTGCGTCTACACTACCGCTGAGTTCTGTTGACATAACGTCGACAGAACTCAGCAGTTTTGTCGACGCTGGTAAACCTAATTTTACGAGGCATAATGCCTTCTGTTGACAGAGTTCTGTCGACAGAAGGCGTTATTGAATGTAAACTGTCCTTGCGTCTACACTGCCATGTCGACAAAGCAGCTTGCTTTGTCGACAGAACTGAATGTAGTGTAGACGCTCTTTGTCGACAGAAGCTTTGTCAACAGTATCTGTCGACAAAACTTCTGTCGACAAAACTCTGTAGTCTAGACGTACCCTTAGTAGACACAGAAGTGCAACTTTACATCTACCTAAACATTTATTCTAAATTATGAGCAAGTATGCATCACAATTATCTCATGGAATCATCCCAGGGGGATTAAATAATTACATTCTGCAAATGTCTTGTTACTTAAGAAAGAAGAGGGCATGCTAAATAATCTCTCATATAAAAGTTAGTGGGAAATTACTAATGGAATATAAATAAAGGCTAGAAATGCTGTTTTTTACATCCAGAACTGGCAGTCAGGTTCTTGGGGGACACCTACTAAGTCGTAAAATGCTAATTTTAGAGTCCAGTCCTGTTTTGCCATTTACTTAAAAGGGAGTCGAATCAGATCTTTATAGAGCAGAAATATTAAGTAGGAAGCAAATGTAACTCAAAATGCACAGGGTATCCAGGCTTACCCCATGCTAGCTTCAGGCCCTGCCATGGCCTCAGTATTGTCTACTGCCATGCCAACACACTCACATTCTCTCTATATTGCACCTTTGGGGTGATTTACTGCCATAAGCCTGCCAGCCCATTTTGCCAGGTGCCATTAGTCCTTTCATTTATAAGGGCTTTAGTAGCTTGGGAGTTCTGAAGAACTGAGCCTTGTGCCTTTTGCACTACATTTCCTATCTCAAAGTCTGAAGGAACTCAGGCCATGATTTTGTCTCCCACCAGTCCTTGTTCTTAATCCCATGGGGAGCTGAGCCCCACTCCTTTAAAGTGCTAGCTGACCCTTTGACAGTGTATTGTAGTGACAAATGGTACCAACTACAGATACCAAAAAACAAAGGTCCAATATATACCAATAGAAGATAGAGACTTAAATACAAGAAAGGATTCTGGTGAATCAAAGCACTTTTTCTAGAATCATATTCCTTTAATAAAAGCTGTTATGAAAACTGCAAGCATTATTCCTCCAAATAAAACAAAAAGAAAAGCTGTGCAAACAAAAGCAAGGGTTCTTCTTAAAAAATGTTTCCTTGTTTTGTTAAAAATGGAATTCTTACACAAGTACAAAATCCGGGGTTTGTATTTAATTGAAACAATGTTGGATAGTTTTAATTAGATGCATAGAGACATAAAAAGGGGGGCAGTACTGCAGCTGAGAAAAAGATGGAGCCTTTGTTTCTGTCATCCCTTTCGTGTCTTAGACCTGTAAAGACAGAATTATCTCCTGAATTATAATGTATGTTTCAACTCATCATGAAGAGCGCTATTATCAATACTTGAAGTAGCTGAACCAACACAGTTACTATGTTCTCCTTCCTGAAGATACTATTTTTTAAGAGGACAAAGAGAAACTGGTCTGAAAATACTTTAAAAATAACAAATAATCTCTAAAGTACTGCAAGACTAACAAAAATGTAGATGGTATCATGAGCTTTTGTGGGCACAACCACTTCATAGCTGAGCACCTTTCCTTTAAGATGAGAAATGACATCCTCGAAGATTTGAAAGATGATGGCTATTAATTAGCAACACTTTATCCTTTTTAGATGTGAGAGGTTTGAAAGAGAACTAGTGTTGAAAACCCAGATCAAAAGTAAACAAGATCTTTCTAAGGCTATATTCTTTTCAGAGGGGTGGCCCAGTATAGCAAAGGCTAATAAAGAGGTGAGAAAACACTGGGGTAAGAGGCATACAATGGAGACTCTGATGAATGAGCGTCAACTGAAGTGTTTTGTAACATCTGCATTATGATCTTTATCTGATGCTGTAAAGAGTAATCTTTTGTCAATTTCACTTAGGACAATCAGCTAAGGGTCCATCACAGAGTACCATCCTGTTAATAGAATGTAACAGGGAGAACCCCAGTGACAAGCCCTCCTACCAGTCAACTGAGGTGACTCCTTCACTTTCTTCTCACATCTGTGTGCAGGCTAACTATCTTCCACTTCCCCCATCAAATCTGCACTGAGAGGACTGCTGAACACAGGCTGTGGGCTGGTTCAGGCAGTTCCTCCTCTTTATAGATGTTTGTACATACAGTTTGCTACTAGGTGGGTAATACTAGGTAGGTACATAGCATCAGTCAGGCATTAATTGTCCACGTGGGCATGCATGAATCTGATATTTGCATATAATAAAGCGTGCATGTATTTGCTCATGTCAAACACAACACTGACAATTTGGCCCCCCAGGTCACATTCAGTGCCTAAGTCAGCGTGGGCAAAAAGGCCTCTGAAGGCTAGATCCGACCTGCCAAGTGAGTTGATCTGGCCCACAGAACTCTGCTGCTCCCCTGCCCCCAGACCAATCAGGGCCTGGGGACGGGGAAGTATGCAAAGTCTCCTACCTCGCTAGAGGCGCACAGCGCTTAGAGTCAACCACCAGGGGTAACTAAGGGTACGAAAAAGCCTCTTTCAAAAAAGAGCATCTAGACTACAACCAGTACTTTTGAAAAAGAAAGCCGCTTTTTCAAAAGAGAGCACCCCAGCCAGTCTGGATGCTCTCTTTCGAAAAAGCACAGTTTGCATTACATAGCGCCTTTTTTCGAAAGAACTCTTTCGAAAAAAGGCGTTATTCCTTATAAAACAAGGTTTTCCGTGGTAAAAAAAAACTGCCGCGTTCTTTCAATTTACTTTCGAAAGAATGCGGCAACAGTCTAGACTCAGGGGAAGTTTTTCGAAAAAAGGCCACTTTTTAAAAAAAAACCTGTAGTCTAGACACACTGCACACCCCTTGCAGGGCAGGGGTAGGGTGGGGGCAGGGAGGGTGAAAACGTCACACACTCCCCCTGCTCCCAAGCCCTGACAGACCTGGGGGTGGGGCGAGCGAGCAAAGTCTCCTTCTGCCCTGCAAGGGGCATGGAGTGCTTCCCTAGAGTCAACCACCAGCTGCTGTTCAGCTGGCGGTTGACTCTAAGCGTGGCACCCCCTTGCAAGGCAGGGGCAGGAGGCGAGACACTTCTTTTGCTCCCTCTACCGCCAGGCCCTGATTGACCTGGGAGCAGTGTTTTACTTCAGTGGCTGGCTAGTCAGACTCTGCTCTCAGGTTCGGCGTGTAACCAAGAAGACACAAAACACGTAATGCGAATAAATGCAAAGTTTATTAGATATAACAAGAGATACAAAAAGAAAAGGCAAGAGAAGGCTTATAACCTCCCTTTGGCTTGCTGGGGACTCCGACTCAGCAAAGGATGGACTCCTCGGCCAGGAGCACCTCTGGACAGTTCCAGGTCCTTCGGGAAGTCCAAAGAGCGTTGGCAACACTAAACGATATATAGCCTGTACACAAAATTCTAGAAGCGGCAACTATCTACGTGCAGAGGGAAAAAAACCAAAAAACCAAAAAACCCACCTGCCTGTGAAAAGATTCCCACAGACGGGCTGTTTACTCCAAAGCTTATCTAAGCTACGTGATGAGCTCAACCACACTGGGCACGGCCTTTCTCTCTAACGAGCGAGGTAGCTGGGAATTTTCCTTGCTAACAGCAGGCCAAAGCCTGTTTTCTAGTTTGCAGACCTGAGAACTGGGAAGATTCACTAGCTCCTCGAAATACAATGGTCTTCTAGTTTTCCAACCACAAAAGGCGGGGGGAAGGGGAGGTCACATGAAGTCTCCTCCCACGTATCTAGAGGGAACTGCCAGCTCTTCAGAACAGCTGTCTGTTCTCTCTGCAGGGGGGGGGGGGCAATAACTCCATGCACTCCCCCCACCCCCAGGCCAGTCAGGGTCTGTCGGCAGGGAAGCACAGAAGTGTCCTGGCCCTACCCCTTCTGCAGCAGCCCTGGGACACGTCAAACATTTCTGAAGTGGCCCCTAGGTCTAAAATTATTGCCTACCCCTGGCTTACGTGATGCTTCTCGCTATCTCTCTCCACCAGCTACATACCTGCAAAATTATTGGTATTTGAAATTTCTGCAATATAAAAGTCTACAGCAGCACATAGTCTTAATATGGCATACCTCTCTGGGAAAGTAACTTAATGGAGAGGTACATTCTAAAACCTGAAAACTCAAGAGCTAATTTTATGGATGGCATTAAGTGAGCTGGGAATGAGGAAATAGCAATTAAAGAGAACCATGTTCTGGAAGGGGAGAGTGATTTTAACAGATAAAACAAGTCAATTATTATTTCAATGAAAGGTCGGCAGGGGGAGGGGATATTGGGAAAAGACAGTTTTCATGACGACACTATCACCCCATATTACATGGAATTGAGTGCATTGCTTGAAGAAGCCAAGTGTGAAATTGCTGACTTAAATGATTTGCCTTCCAGCACACTACAAGTCAGTAGCAGAGGTAGGACTCAATTTCTGCAAGTGTCTCAACTCAAGCTCCAGCTTACTGGAAACACAGAAATTCAAGAGTTAGCATTTTTTCTTTGGGGTTGGATTGTTGTTTCTTAAGGGCAAGACCTCAGCCTGAAGCTGGCAAAGAGCCAACAAGGACTCCCCCACCCCGTGCTCCTACGCATGGAAGTGCAATGTTGCTAGAGCACCTCCCTTCCTTGTTTTCACTTGTGGTGGGGGGAGGATGCTCTGATAACAGAGGGATTGTGGCCATAGGCTGGTTTGCTTCCTGTTCCCCTTCGAGAAGCTAGTATTACTAGCTTTACATCACCTTTGCACTAACAGAAGGAAATGTACAGTACAATAGAGTAACCCACTACTAAGAACATACAAATCCAAGCATCAGAACCTGTAAAGGATTAATCTAAAAGGTATTGTATTAAAGATTCACTGAAGCGATAAAAAGGGCACAGAGGAAAGGAAGGAAAACCAATTAGAGCATACATGCTGCAGAGCCAGTTCCTTCCTTCCTAAATCTTTCTTTTCTTATACTACAATTAGGAGAAGCCTGAGCACTTTTACCTTTGAGCACTAGCTTCTTACCTGGGCATTTTCTCCTAGAACCAGATGAGCCCAATAGTAGTGCTGTGCTGATGAAGTTCAGTTTTTGATCATGTGATGGACTTGTTAGTGCTGTTTATATCTTCACGACACCATCTGGTGCTAAGAAAGCAACATTGCAACTTCCAATTGATGGTGGTAAGGAGGGGATTTTTATTGTTTTGTATGAATTTGGTTGTTGATAGTGGCCTCTTCTTTCTCCCTGACCACACAGGAGATGAAATGAAAAATTGTTAGTTGGGTTTTATTAAATTTTATCACAACAGCAAAAAAAACAAACAGCCCTCTCTTTCAAAAGGAACATTTAAAAATGTACTAGTAGCAGGGCCAATTTGCTGATACCAAAATGAGTACAGGGTGATACTACTAAGTTGGTCTCTAGGGCCAAGAAGCTCAAGCCAGGTTAGAGTTTGCTAGAGATTTTGTCATAGAATAGTTGTTTATGATGGGGGTGATTATGTTATGTCATTTTTGTAAATCCAGTTAATATACTTTCAGGGAGAGGGCTTTGTTGAAGTGCCACACTTTTGATAACAAAAGACAGGACTATGCAGCACTTTAAAGACTAACATGATGGTTTATTAGGTGATGAGCTCTCGTGGGCCAGACCCACTTCCTCAGATCAAATTGTGGAAGAAAATTGGTGTGACCATATATACCAAAGTGATACAATCAGAAAAAGTGAACACATATAAAATAGATAAATCAGATTTTAGAACGGGGGGGGGGGGGGGGAGGCTTTTCTGAACTGTCATTCATGCTTAAATTTGATACTTTACGAATAGGCCTTAACAAAGATGCTAATTATCTTACCCATTACAAAAATAGCTTCCCCAATTATCACCTCTAATATCATTACCTCATAGATATTAACCTCCTCCCCTCATCAGTGTGAGGAAGCAGGGCACGAGCCAGAGGGCAGGACACTGTCAGACGCCAGGTCGCTGGTGTGACATGGCCCCGCTGATTTTAAAGAGCCGCGACAGCTCGGCTCTGTCTGTGTGGCCCTGGGAGCTGGCTGCGGTGCAACCAGGCCCCACCCCTCCAGCTCCAGTCCTGCCGTGTCCCCAACCCCCTCACCGGTGAGAGACCGCTCCCGGCCGACCACCCGGCTCGCTGAACCCGCCCTGCGCCCCTTTGTCTCCACGCTGCCCATTCCCCACGCTGCCCCTGCTCCCCTGTACCCTGGATCCCCTGCTCTCCCTCTTCCCTGCGACTCTCTGGCTCTGCACCGCCCTTGCATCCTGCTCCCCTCTGATCTCTGCCCCCCCAGCTCTGTGCTGCCCATTCCCTGCACTGTCCCTAGATCCCAATCCCTCTGCACCTCCTGTTCCCCGCGTCCTATTCCCTGTGCCTCCACCGCACCCTGCGTCACTCTTGTTCTGTGCCTCCCATTCCCCGCGCCACTCCTGTACCTCCCACACTGTTTCCTACACCCCTCTGGCTCTGTGCTGTACCCTGTTTCCCCTATGAGTCGGGAGTGAGGGGTGCTTGTCCATAGGGCAGGGCTGGACAGGCCAGGGAAAAGGCTGCTGTGATCCAGCAGGGAGTGAAAGGGGGAGTTCACTTGAAGCGCCTTTGCCTTTATGGAAAAAAAAACAAATGAAAATGCTATTTGCTATTTATAGGGCTAAAATGCTGGGACAAAAATAAAGAAAAAAAACTCACTGCAAAATGAAAACATGTGTAAAACACAACAAAAGGGGGGGGCAAAAATGTTTTGTTTGGGGCAGCAAAAAACCTAGAGCTGGCCCTGGGGGAGAGGAAGGGGCTGGACTGGACTGTGGGGAGGGGAGGGGAAAAATATGGGGAAGGGGCTTGTGTGGAGGGGAGAGGAGAATGTAAGAAGAAGATGATAGGGGAAGGCACCAAGGGACAGGGGTGCAGGACAGACAAATCCCACGGGGCCAAGTGCAGACAGTGAGGTAAAGGGCAGGAGGGGAGGTGTCAGTGGTAGGGGAGGCAGGGTGATGCCGGGAGAGGAGAGAGTAAGGGCATTGGGGGCTAGAGGCGGAGGGGGAGGTGCTGGGAGAAGGCTAGAAAGAAGAGGTGGCATGAGGAAGGCGGGGATGGAGCAAGTCATGAGTGAGGGCCCAGGGGTATGAGGGGAATGGGGGCAGAGGGTGGTGAGTGGCTGGGCATCAGGGGAAAAGATGGCAAAGGGGTCAGGGACAGTGAGGGAAGGGGGAGGCACCAGGAGGGTGCAGTGTCCACTCAGCAGCAGCTGGGGCTCCCTGGTTAAGCAGGCCCATCTAACCCTCACCTGATAGGCCCTACTCCCCTAAACCTGGACTCATCCAACAAGCTCCCCACACCCAGACCCCCAGCCAGTTGCACATGGGCCCCCTTCCTATGAAGTCCCACTTCCTCAGCACCTGGGCCTCACACCGAGCCCCACCTCCCCCTGACTCCTCTACTGAATTCACACCCAGAGTCCCCCATTGCCCTACACCAGAACCCCCCCAACGAGCCCCGGTACACCCAGATTTCCCACTGAGCCATTCACACCCAGATCCCCCCACAATAACTCTCTCCACATATGGATCATGCTGGGCTGAGCCTGCCCAGTCACACCTAGTACGCCTGGCACAGTGGGGCAGGGCCAGCCCTTACACCGTGTTAGGGTCAGGTGCGGCCTTACCACGGAGTTCCTATACTGGGGGAAGCTGGGATTTAAGGGTGATCTCCATACCTCAGTGCAGCCGGTGGCCTGTGCTGCTCTCTGCTAGAAATGTGAAGATGAGGAGTTTTCTTAATGGCCTCCTGTCACAGACTTCCAGTATGACATTAAGACTAGGTCTCAAGGGGAGTTTTTCCACCGATTTAAAAAAAAAACGAACAGTGGATAAAGAACTTAATTATCCTATGCCTCAGTTTTTCCATCTGAGAAAATGGATGATAATAATACTTTCCTGCCTTATAGGAGTTTGTGTAAATTCATTGGGTGTAGTTGGGTGTTTTGATGTCATCAGATGGAAAGTACTGAGAAGTGCAGTTTTGCAAACTGTTTATTACAGTTTCAGAATCTTTCTGCGTTATTCATGCAGTAGCTGCTGCTCTTGGATTACAGGAACATTTCCATTTGGGACTTTATGGGATGCTTCCTCCTTCCATTGTGTGATGCTAGAGCAATTTGCCCCAATATAGTGCTAGGTACCTAATTACCTAGGTAGTAATTAGGTACCTTCTGTATGTCTGGCACATGGTACAAAACATGCTCTGTTTTGCTGAGAAAGAAGTTGCAGAAAAGTGTGTGCACCAGGGTCAAAAATAATTTGCTTGGGTTCAGGGATTTGGCTGGAAGGGACAAGCACACAGTGGGCAGGGACACAGGATGCACGGGGAAGAGAGGAGGGAGACAGTGGGAAAGGGGTGGGGCCTGGGCTGGGAAGGGGCAGGGCCTGGGCTGGAAAGCTACTACATCCTCAAGTGAAAACTTCATCCACTGCCCATGATCGCAGTTGGCAGACTCCATACTTGCTCTTGCCCCATGCTGCTGTCCATTCCCAGGAGTGGCCAGTGTGGAACCTTGTAGAGAGAAGTGGGCAGGCAGGAGTCCTGGCGGCAAGCATCATCTTTCCCCCCCCCCCCCGCCCTGCCCCCCACTGCAGCCTCTATTGGCTGGGAAATTGTGGCCAATGGGAATGGAAGGGGTAGTTAAATTGCATTTAACAATTGAAATTGAAGAAAAATCTACAATTATTTTCAGTTACATAGGTTACTTTGCAGTTCACAAGTTTTGAACAAATCATTAAACTGTAGGAAGCATCCCAACAGCCCTTTCTTATCTTAACTTGTTAAACACTCTATTTTTAATCAAAATTCTGACTCCCTGCCTCAAGTGCAAACATTATAGCCTGAGAAAGGTTCACACTAGTATTTTACGGCGCTGTGACTTGTTGCACTCAGGCAGGTGTTTTTTCACACCCCTGTGCATGAAAGTTACAGCACTGTAATGTGCCAGTGCAGACTTGACCTAAGATTTTAACAGATGGCATAACTAAATTAAAGGATCCTGTGTAAATTAAAGGATCTATTTTTTTTATTATGTATGTTTCCCTAAGAGAAAGATTTCACTTAAAGCTAAAATCAATCACTTAAAGGTTTTAAAGCATTGCTAGGACATGTTTTCTGAACAGCTTCCTTCTGACTACAATGAAACAAGAACACATTTCTTCTATTCCCCATCTGGTGCAAGTATTGCCCACAAACCATAAACACAGAAGACAGGCTTTTCACAGTTTAAAACTTATCCTTTATCTCAGGGCGATACTCTCTAATGGAACTTTTATTAGCAGAGATGTGCCAGCTGAGCAAAAATAATCTGACCCCTCCTCACAAGATCTATCTTCTGGCATCTATTCTAGGTCCAACAAAGCAGACAGATAATTTCAGAATAAACTGCTAACTCATCAATGTAAAACTTAAGTATACTTTATGGTTGAGTTGCCCCCATTATATTTTATTGCTTCTAAAATGATTGAGATGTGTTACATCTGAACAGCTAAAATTATATATGAGATCAGATGCTTTTTATTTGATTTTTTTTCAAATAGAAATTGGGCAAAAATTTGCAAAAATCAAGAAAGAACTTGATTATTCAGAAAGATGCCCAGCAGTTAACTTTGTTCTGTTCATAGTCCACACAAATAGAACATTCCTACTTTCCTTCCTTTTTTAGTAGTAAAATAAAACCTTGATAAAAGCTGGCTCTGACGGGGAGCATACCCCCCACTAAACCAGGCAGGGTTAAAACCCGGTGGGCGGAGGAAGTCCTGCCCCTCCACCCAGACTGGAGAGTCTCCAAATGCTGGAGCAGTATAAAAGAGAGCTGCCCAATTCATTCTGGGCTGGCCACCAGGGGAGAACAATCTCCAGCAGGAGCCCCAGAGTTGTGCCAGAAACTGGTGACAACGGCCAGCACCAGAGAAGCTCAAGAGAGAAGCAGCTGCAAGAGAACCTGAGGATCCAGAAATTACATAGGACACTGCCCCAACAGTGCTGGTAGGAAGTGACCCAGGGAGGGTGCTGGAATGGTATCTCCCACCTGAGTGAACTCGGCGTGATTCCCCACCAAGCGAGTAGTAGAATGCTCTGCCATTCACAGGGCCCTATGTCAGGACCTGGTGGATTAGGCTGGGCCTGGTAGAGTAGGGTGGGCTGTTGCCCCCAACTTATTGACTCCGGCCATTAGACCGCATTGCCCTGCGTTAAAAGGCCACTCCCTATTGACTCTGGCTAGTAAGCCACACTTCCCTGAACGAAGGGCCATTCCCCTTTATTGACCCTGGTTGGTAGTCCGTGCTGCCAGAGCTAAGGGCTCCCCAGTCATTGACTCTAGCTGTTAGGCTGTACTGCCCTGAGATAAGGGCTAACCGCATTGACTTTAGCTATATGGCTATACTACCCTAGAACAAGGGTGGTTGTTTACAGACTAAAAGAGCCCGCTGATGATCAGGCAACTGACTAGGCAGTGTCCACACACCTGAGTCCCCTCAACCCCAGAGTCAAGGTGTGCATACGCCGCAATACTAGCAAATGGGTGTTCTTCCCCTTTCCTCATTCATCCAACCACAATAACTGGATGTTTTCTTGCTGACTAATTAAGTAAATCAAAACATCCAGTTACTGTGGATTGCACAAGAATTATGAGCTCTGGTGTCTCTTCCATTTCATTAGTTATGTGCTCACATACTATGTTGGTATATACAGTATAAAATGCCTAGATTAAGAGAATCCAAATCAGACTTATAAATATTATAAGGTTCCAGAAAGAAAGCTCAGATTGGTTACAAGATTGCAGAAATACATGTTAATGATGTGGTGAGACAGATTTGAGAGTGGTAATGGTAATCTCACTAGAATTTGTGATTGATTTTTAATTATTTGTATTGTGGTAGCATGTAGAGGAGCCTATCATGGATCTACTCCCCCCTGTGTCAGGCACTAGAATTGTTGTTCTATACATGTTTGTCTGATCCATCTGATGTAATAAACAGCCCACGTATCAGAATCACCTTCTTTTCTTTTGGATATAGTCAACAACATGAGTACTGCAAATAAACTGATCTATTCTCCTAAATTCTATACATCCACAGCCTCCTAAACTAGATGTGTTATACACATGAACTCTCAAACCACTGGTACAGTTAGACAGAGAGGCCTATTCAAAATAAGCTAGATAAGGAACAAAACAAAATCTTATAGGCTCCCACTCCATGGGTGCTCCAGTGTTCTATGGTAGCCCTCCCCTGCTTCCTTAAATATGGAATAAGTCCCTCAGAGCCTTCCACCTGCTGGGAGAGAGGGGTCCTGTATACTGACACTCCTGGGGAAGAACAGCCCTTACATTCCTACCTCTCTAGCAAGGAGGAAGCCCCTGACTCTCTAGTAGAGATATGGGGCTACAGCCACCTTCCATCGTGGTGTGCTTAGACCTTCCAGATTGCCTTACTATAACCACAGCTGTATCTCTAATTTTTATTTGGGCATTTATTATATTTATTTGATATTTATAATCATGTCGACAGAATCCATTGCCATAGGATCTTACCAACACTAGTGAATTTAGATTTACAACCCCAACAAGAATGATTATCCTCCTTTCACAGAGGAAGAAGAGGGAGGATAAATAATTTTGCTTACGGCCACAGGAAAAGTCAGGGGTAGGAAGAGCTGGGAACAGAACTAAGATCTGATTCTCAAGCAGTTGCCTTAGCCACAAGACCGTCCTTTCCTTCAGTGTACTTCAAACAGTCATTCAGCAATGAAACAACAAGACAATAGTTTTCCAGAAAGAAAGAGACCAAAATAATTTCCTCCTCTAAGGAAAAAAACCTGAAGTTCCCATCAGAATAGAGGGAAGTAGCACTCTGTATTTCAGAAAGTAGGGAAAGTCCTCAGAATGTAGTGGCAACAGTGATGGGGAACCTCTCCTCCCTAACAACATAATGGCCTGGGCCTTTTCCTGGTGAGCTATGAGAGATTCCTAAATCTCTCCTGTTTTACTGTGGCTATAAAACGAAAGTCACTGCAACAGGAGGACTGGTGGACCTTAGGTCCTAATACAGAATTGTTCTGTCTCAGCCCCTTACATGGCGCTGTCTACACAGCACTTATTTCTAAATAAATCACTAATTCAGTGTCTTCCTTAATCCTTGTGTAAGGAGGTTTACAGGAAGCCAGAATAACAAGTCTGTTATTCTGAATGTATTTTGAAATAATGGGTGTGCTGTTAATTTATTTATTTAAAATATTTTTACTCCGCCTCTCTATTTAAAATACTCAAGGCGGCTTACAACATTTTTTAAAACACAATGCATATATATATATATATATATATATATAAATAAATTAAAATTCGAGACCCCAGAGGGACATAAAACCTGCTAAAAATGTCTTGAAACATCAGCCTTCAGATAGAAAAATACTAATATATATATATATATATATATATATATATATATATATATATTCTTAAATGTGAATAGAAACTGGCAATTCTGCTACTTTACATCGGAAAGCAGAATTATGCAATACTCCTGAACATTTTTACTGACAACTCAGACATTTGTTTATGATGCTCCCTCTGATTGTGCCATGCCCATAAACCTGCAACTCTGACATGGGTCTTAGCATATAATAAGAACTTATATGTATATCCAATAACATCTTGCATACACTCTCTCTGGGTGTGGTACTCAACTAGCCTTAATTACTAGGAACAGTTCAAAGCTATGGAAGATATACACTTCTTTAGTCTTTTCAGAACTGAAGAGAACGGTTTTGCATCTCAAACTACTCTAAGCAGAGGGTTCCATAGAAATACACAAAAATGCCCTAAATTCCCATTAACACTAAGTTATAGCTGGTGCAAACCAAATAACAATGTGACCATAATAGATGGCTTGGAACATTAAAAGAGAAAATTGGCTACAGAAGTTGACTACAGTCCTCTAATTTCCTTAAAGAGAGGAAGATTACATCTATGGTTAAGCCTGGGACACAATTCAGGAAATCTGGTTTTCTAGCTCTACCACTGACTTCCTGCACAAATCTGATAGTATGGGATGTCTTTTTCACAGTCACAACTCCTGGAGTCATGTTATATTAGATCCATGGTGTCCAACACATTAGCCACTAGCCATATGTGGCTATTTGGCCAGATGAGTGTGTCTAGTTGTCTACTATAGCAGTAGCTACGATATTTACATTTTCAGAATAATGTGGCTAATTCACTAAAGCAGAAGCCACTATATTTTGTTAGGGCAGGAACTCTCTCTTCATATATATTTGTATATGGCCTAGCACAGTACGATTTTGATGTTGGTCAAAGCCTACTGTAATAATAACAGAAGAAATAATAGCAAAAGAAATAATTCAAAGTAAGGGAGCCAAATGCAAAGATTTCTAAATACTAATAGTGCTTAAACAACTGCAAAACTATAAGGATGTTGGCTAAATTCTGAATGAGAAGCCTCTGTCATATGTTGGCCCCAGTTCCTCAGTCAATGGTTAGCCGTCTAGTCACATGACTGACATGGGGCTAATAACAAGAACAAGTGCTCAGCAACATGAGTGTGGTTGCACGGGGGGGTGGAGGGCTGGATGTTTCCAGTTCTTTAAAATAATGAATTGCTGTAATCTACTCTGTAAAAGAGTCCTCTGAAAGTGGTATTTTGGGGCTCCCTATTTATTGTCTCTCTAATCCTAGATCAAGTTTGTTTTGATTTGAAATAAAAGGATGGGGAGGGGTTATGCCTTTCAGCCATACACATGAAACGCAAATAGAGTTCTCCTTCCTTTTCACATGTCACCACTTATGGCTGCAGGACAAATCATCTTCTTGATCACACCTGTGCACCCTCATTGATGGCATAATAATTGAGAAACAAACATACCAAATAAATCAAGACAGTAGATGAGGCTAAATTTAACCCAGGGCAAATCCACTGAAGTCCATTGAATAACAACAGGGTTGAATATGGGTTATGCGATAAAACTAATGGATGCATTTGTATTGTATCAGGATTTTTTCAGTCCTGATTAATGCCAAAGATCAGAGAGCAACAGTACTGAACGTGCTTTCTTAATTTCATTCCATCAGCTTCATCTTTCAAAGCATCTCTCACAATGGTGTGAAACTGACACTACCAAACTAAACTCTATTTTTGTAGTATTTCATTATGTTCAAAACTTTGCTCATTAATAAAAAAGTACAAATTATACTGGACAATCTCAAGTTTTGAAAAAAAATCGGGTATATATTTTTTTATTCTAAATTGCTCTTGCTGAGTGTTACTGTCAGCCTGATACTATCTTGTGCGTGTCAAAATGATCTTTTAGGAACAGAATGGAGAGGCATATTCATCATTGAAAACAGAGCATAATTCTGTATGACACAAAACAGGCTTTGTCATCCCTGAAGATGGACTCACAGCGATACCGTAATCGGTGGGATCACCAGGCTGTGGGAATCACTCAACAACAGATGATCACCACTTCTCAAAGCTTCTGTTTTGCTTGGATTTCATTTGATAAAGCTGTGGGAAGTTTGTTACTGAACAGAGACCAGATTAATCTACTGCAGCGGCTCTGTCCATTGCAAGCAGGGGTACAAATACTTCATTAGAAGAAAGAATCGCTAGTTCTGCGGGCAAGAGAGCAGATGCGCACCCTGCCGTAAGCGGCACATGGGAGTTCAAGGGGCAGAGCTGAAGAGGAGTAATGTGGGTAGATAGCAGATTAGGCCATTGCTAAGTGGAATGCCTGGGAAAGGGACAGTGCAACAGAGCACAAGGAGGATTACTGCATTAGGAAACTCACGTATGAGGGTTCCATCATGCCTAGTCCTAGAGGAGTGCAAGGTGAGAGCCTTCCTCCGTTGTGTATTCCTGCACAAAGGACAGTGGCAATCCTTGCATTCTCCTGAGCACCAGGATCACACCAGGCTAGTTTCCACCAGCCATGTTAGCTTTTCCAGAGTGGGAATAGTAGGACATATTCATAACACCATGTCCCACTCCTCCCCCAGCCCAAATTGCTCCTCCTAGGTAGGAAAAAATCACCATGCTTACTAATGTCACTGCAACTGCACTCATCCTGTGCTCCCATTAATGTTGTCCTTGCCTGAGGTGCAATTCTTTCTACAGCTCCTGCTGGAATGATGCACCTCCTCACTGTACCCTTTGGAGGCTATGTCGCCATTAGTCCTTAGACTGAACAAAGCCCCAGCAAGTCATGTCTATGATCCTAAACCTATAATGAACTCAGCACAGGCACACTCCTGTATGGAGCCATACTGACTTCACTGGGACCTGAACCTGCTCACAAAAAGCTCATTCTAGCATTGGAACCTAAATTCTGACTAAGACCAGGTCTAAACTTGGGGGCAAAATTGTACTGAGGTACGCAACTCAGAGTAGCTGGAGTTGATATACCTTAGGTCGACTTACCACAGCGTCCAAACTGCGGGAGGTCGATGGAAGAATCTTACCTTACTCCTTGTGACCAAGTGGAATACTGGAGTCAGCAAGAGCCCAATAGGCAGTTGATTTAGTGCATCTTTACTAGACTCACTACATTGACCCTGGGAGATCAATCTCTGTAGCTTCATTCTCCCAATAAGTGAAGACAAGACCTTAGTTACTATCTTTGGAGTATGGATGAATAAATCATTGTACTCCTTAAAAAAATGCTGTAAGAAGGAAAGTGCATAATAACCATTAGGTGGTGCTATAGCTTCAGGGTCCATCTTCCCAAGAAGCACAGCCATGCTGAAACAATGTACAGTATGTATGCAGACCTAAAAATTAAATCCACAGCGTCAGGTTTAAATTCTGTTTAAAAACATTTATCCTTAGCTGCTCTACCAACACCACCAAAGGATATTAATGCTGAATTAAATGTTTCATATTCTTTCACTTTTCACTATTAGAGCAATTGTCTACTTCACATTTGACAGACCACAGGCAGTGAAAACAGACTTGTCTGTTTCCTGTTCATCTGAATCATCTTCACTTCAGTTCCAAAAGTGACAGGTTATTTCAGTGTTTGAATTGCAGCCACGTTTGTTTAGAGCCAAGAAAACAAATGGTTTTTAAACTTTGAAAAGATACTAAAGTATTTCTATTAACATGTTTTGAGCTTTGAAGTACAGACTAAAAAGCTCAGTCTGATGTCAGGGCTCTGTTATACTAGTCACTAAAACAAGTTCTTACATTATGTGGCTCTACGAATATAGGTTTATGATCATTTATTACACCAAGCTCACAAAAACATCCAGCAATAGATCCTCCCAACTCTTTCTGAATTTAAACATGAATAGAATCATTTTAAACACTTAGCATCCATATATGGAAAGTCCCAAATATGATGGATTTTATATTAGAGAGAGTCAGATATTTGTGGTGCTTCATAAACCAAAACAACACAAAGAGTTGGATTTTCAAAAATGAACAGCATTAGCCTAATTCCGGTAAACTTCTTAATGACATCAATAAGAACAACGTTAGGCCAGCATTGAGAACACTTCTAGGCTAGAACCAACTAGTCCTGCCTAGGAAAGTGTCTATAGAAGAGGATCTGGGGATTATTGTGGATCTGGGGGTGGGCTGGCAAAAGGGGCTAGCTTATGCCTTCTGCCGGAGCCTTATCCTTCCCTCCCCTGATGGGGGCCAGAAGACCTCCATCACTGCCAGTTACAGGCCATCCAAGTACCCACTCCCTCCCCTGTCCCCAGAGTGACAGGCAGGTGGGGCAGCATAGCTTCCTGTCCATTCCCCAGATAGGCAGGTGGGCAGGTAGCAGAGCACCTCAGGCCACCTGGATCATCAGGCAGACAGACAGCTGACCAAAGTCCCCATCCCCAGTGTGGCAGGCTAGCTGGCAAGCAATATGGCCTTGAGTGCTGGATAGGTAAGCAGTACAGACTCCAGTGCCCTCTGCCAAGTGGCTGGACAGCTTGAGCACCTATTCCAGCCTCCCAGAGTTCCTGGTTGCATGCCAGCTCCCAATAGCCCCTGCCCTAGCCCAGGGCAAGATTGCCAGAGCACTGCCCAAAGTGGAGGGGGCATCTGGGGGCACCCACCAGCCTGAGGTAGAGGCAAAAAGTAGCTCACTGCCCAATTCCAGGCAGCTGCCCATGGGAGGCACAGTGGAGGTACCCAGGCTCCCCTTAGCTGCCAGTGAAGCTCTCCCTTACCTAGCTCCAGCCGAGAGGGAAGGGGGGAGAAAGGCTTGGAACCTCAGTCCGGCCACGAGAAGAGACAGGAGGGCAGCTGTGGCAAACCCTCCTGCCTCATAGTCTCTGGCCTGGCCTGCCCCCCTTCCAGGCGCCCCACCTGCCCAAAGCAGGTGGAGGGTCCACAGCTTCTCACAACCACTCATGCAGCTCTTTCTGTGGCTGGATTGTGGCTCTAAAGTTCTCCCCCCACAGCAAGAACCAAGTCTGGGAGAGCTGCATGGGTAGCTGGGAGGAGCTAACATGGAGTCACACACCCTCCACCTGCCCTAGGTAGGTGGAGGGTCTGCCATGGCTCCCCGCAGCTGCTTGGGCTCCCTGGCTAGGCTCCACGCATGCTGGCCTGACTGGGGCCATCAGAGGGAAAGAGGATGGGAATGGGGTAGGAGTGCTATGGGGCCCCAGCCACAAGGGAAGGAAGAGCCAAAACAGGAAGCAGAAGGGGATGTGGGGGTAGCGCATGGGCAGACCCCTGAAGGCCATTTGTGGAGGCCCAGGCTTCCCCTGCCTGTGATACTTACCATCTATGAGTGGATCATAAAATTAAATATGAGTTAACTGTGTAATACTGTTGCAATAAAAGCAAATATCATTCTGGGATATATTAGCAGAAGTATGGTCAGCAAAATAAGAACTAATTCTTCCATTCTACTCAGCTGGTCTGAATATATGACCTTCAAGGGAAGATTGAAAAAAAGGGGGGGAGGGGCTAGTGTCTGGAAAAGAGAAGACAGAGCAGAGATGTTAATTAAGTGGAAGGAAATAAAAGGTTACAAAGAGGAAGAGGTTTAATTATTTTCTGTAATAACCACTGAAAAAAAGAGAAGTGATAATGGCCTTAAATTGCAGCAAGGAAGATTTAGGTTAGAAATTAGGAAAAAACTTCCTAATTGTTAGGGTAGTTAAGCACTGGAACAAATGATCAAGAGAGTTTATGGAATCTCCATTCGTAGAGGCTTTTAAGATCTGGTTATATCAGAGATTATCAAGAACAATGATAGTCAGACTGAGGCTTGGGAGCCCCAAGTGGCTCTTTAATGTGTCTCCTGCAGCTCTTTACAGAACATGATCATTAGAACACTGTGTGATTTAATTATTAAATAGTCTAAGTTATTAAAATTGTAATTGATAAATAATAATACTTCTTAGTCATTTTGGTGTGAGAATAATATATTATATATAAATAGTAAATGAACAACAAATTCACACTCCTGTGGCTCTTTTGAGTAATGTTAATTGTTAATTTCACTCCTGAATCATGGAGGTCTAAGTATCACTGTCTAGATAATACTTCATCCTCAATTCATGGCACAGTATTAGAGGACCTACTGAGGTCCCTTCGGGTGTGTCTACACAGCAGGGCTTAACTCAAAATAAGCTATACTAATTGAGCTACGTCAATTGCGTAGCTTATTTCGAAATTGGAAGCATCTACATAGCACTTATTTCAAAATAGAGCACTCTTCCTCCGACTTCCTTTATTCCTCATACAATGAGGGTTAGAGGAGTCAGAGTAGGAAGTGCTCCAGCTTGACAGTATTTTGACACTATTTAGAAATACCTGCCCGCTGTGTAGATGCAGACTAAGTTATTTCAGAATAGAGCTAGTTATTTTAAAATAATGTTGCAGTGTAGACGTACCCTTCCAGACCTCCAATTCTATGATTCTAAGATATCTTGAGTCCTAAATATAAGTATTTCAGAAAGATATGTGACCAAAAAATAATGGCTCAAAAAGTGTATCAGATGCCCCAGTGATGAATGAGGCATAAACAGATATCAGCCTGAACTAAACAGTAATACTGAATATACTGTAATAATAGAGGATTATTAAAGTAATTTAAACTTGTTACAATATAGGACCTTGATCCTGCAATGATTTATGCACATGCTTAACTTTATGCACAGTGAGTATTAACTTCAATGGGCATAAAATTAAATACAGGTCTATGTACTTGCATACTCAAGACCTAAGCTAAAACCTTGTTCCGTCCCATAGTCTTTTAAATTATGTTTTGATTTCTGATGCGTCCATATCATAGACATAAAAAGGTTAATGGCATCCCAGCTGCAGTCAGAAAGTCTCAGATCCCTACAATTAGATGTTATTGTCATCCAGATTAGGCTCATAAAAATATTCAAAGGATTCTATGATTGCATTCATTTGTTCTTGCAATCCCACCAGTGTGGTTAAATTTATACCATGGTAAGAGTATAAATGAGCTGGATACATGTTCCTAACCTCTCCCAAGTGCTACAGGGTTTTTTGTTTTTTAAAGAGAGATGTGTGTTTAATACATCATCCTTTCCCAGGGTCAAAGTGGCCAGAAAAAAAGAGATACATATTATTTGAAAGTTTTAACAGAAAAGATAATTTAGATATTGTTTGATTTATGTCTCCCCCATACGCACTCCCTCAGGCGTCCTCCTCCTCTTCCTTCCTGCCCTGATAGTAGTTATTTTTCCACTTTGCTTGTCTCTAGTCTGTTTCAGATGTTACCATATTTTCACTGGAGAAACACATTCCCTAGAGAAACAGTGCAATCCTCTTCCTTCTGATTTCCTTGGTAACTCCAGCACATATTTACTTCTCTTTATAGAGCTAACTTGACATGCTGAAAGCACTCCACTTGCAAGAAACAGACCTTATACCAGGAAACTGAAAACACAGCTATAGCTTGACTTGAAAAAACCTGAGAAAGATATTTGATGTAAGTAATTGTGCAGACCTATGCTCCATTTTCTGTTGCAACATCCAGGATTCTTAGCCACATACAAACTAAACCAAAACACTCTGGATTCTGGTTTTTCACATTTGAATCAGCAGTTTCACAGAATAGCTTTACCCTGGCTAGAGTATGATATGGCCCTGCAATCTGTTCCGTGCATGCAGATCCTTGTGTCCATATGGAATCTTACTGCCTTGAATGAATCATCCATCCATGTCGCTCCAACTGAAAGACCCAGGCCTAAAACTGCAAAATATTATTAATACACTAAAACGTAGTGGGGTCTCATATTATGTCATAAAAGACCATGCTGATGTTTATAATTGAATTATCACACACACTTTAAGCCAAGTTTTCTGACCCATTCTGGTTTTTTTGCACTGTGCCAGCAATGTAAAGGGAAAGGAATCTGATCCTTACTACTGGATTGAGAATTCTCCTGGCATAGGAAAGTCCCCTTATCTGTACAGATTTGCCCTCTTCTTCTATTATAGGCCAGCAGGAGAGTTTTGAGGACAGTGAATGGTGTGTCAGGGTTAGGAAGGAGGCATAGTCTGGTTATACACAGCTGACAGACAGACCCTGGAGACTGCTGCCATCTGTGGCTGGGCAGAGAGTCAGGTAGATGTTGCTGCAAAATCTTTATTTTAATAAATGGATTTCTTGGGACAGTTTTAAAATCTGCCCACCTAAATTACACCTACAAATTTGTGTGTCTGACCATTCTGGGCTGCAAAATGAGCACTTAAACACACAAAGCAATTGTTCTTAATATACAGATGTGGATTTTAAAGCCACACAATGAGGGTAAATATATACTTTGAAAGTACAAAGCTTGCAGTGAAAGTTTGGCCTCTTGTTTCATAGGTCTATGAACAAGCCTCTTGGTTTCTATGGGTTAACAACAATGCAGCCTGCATGGAATACAGCACTTTTGGGGAGGAGGGGGCTATTCATGGTGCCATGATCTTAAATAACTGTTTTAAAAGAAAATTGCAGACCAGCAGTATTTTATGAGATATTAAATCTGAAAATAACAGCATTGCAAAAATCTGACTCATCTTTGATTACAGTAGCCACACCAGCTTCATGACACCATGCAGGAAAAACATACTTGCCTAAGGCAGAAAGGCAATTATTGGGAACAGAAAGATTTATTACCAAGCCAGTGAGGATCCAGCTTTTAGAATTAAAAGCATTTCCTATCACCCATTCTTCCACAATAAGATGATGTGCAATTAAAAACTGCCTGTAGAATTAGCCACTTGTTGGCTGAGTCACACAATCTTCCCCTCCCCATTAGCTGCTGCTTTTTACAGGCCCATTAACAGAGTGGGAAAAGGGAGGAATTGCCCTGGGACCCAGAGATTCAAAGGGGCCCAGAGCTCCCACCCACTGCTACTGTTAGAGAAGCGGTGGTTGGAGTCCCAGACCCCTTTAGGGTTGCCAGATTATTTCAACAAAAATACTGGACACACTTAACATTACATCACAATCTACATGACATCCTATTTAGAAAATACCAGACATTTATATTGTCTCATTTATATCCTCTCAATTTGTTTCCCAAACAGAAAGCTCAATACTGGACTGTCCAGTTCAAAACTGGACACTTGGCAACCCTATACCCCTTTGAATTGCCACCAGAATGCAGCTCCACATGGCTCTGAGGGCTTGGGGTAGCCCACACCGCAGTCTGGGCGATGTTAAGGGCTGGCTACTTGAGGCCCCACTCCTTCATCCTATAGCCCCACCCTTTCTGGGGGCATGGAGCTGTTCCCCCTCCCCGACCATTCCCTCCACCTTGCCCAGGGCCCACAATGGCAGTTGACCCTACTGCACTTTTAGATCTACTTCAATAGTTCCAAGTACATGAGAGTATGCAAATCAGTTTTTTAATCCTATTTAAAATTGTAGTTTGGGTCCCATTGACCAGATAGCAGTGTTTACACTGTATTATCAGAAGCCATTTTCTAGATCTAGAAACAAGCACAAACCACAAAGTTAGGATCTGCTGGAACTTCCCCAACGTTTAAGTATGGTCTGATTTAGGATTTCAGCTATGTTAGAGATAGGTGAAGCTCCAAACTGTACATGATGTTTTCCAAAGTTTGGGGGTGTCTGCAATTGAAGTTTGGTTCAGGTCCTTCTCTCTTAAAATTATTATTTTTTAGCATGGGTAAAGCTTCCATGTGAATACTACTACTCATACGGAGGTGTAAAAACAAAGCTCTTGCTGCACTTTTAATTAAACTGCCAATTAGTCAACAGGCAACTTATTTCAGTCAATAGGTGATGTAGGAGCAGAATATAAAATAGTTAATGATGGGGGAGCTCATTTAGCCAGGAAAAGAATTTTACAGGAGAGAATCTGATCCAACATTTTTTGTGATTTTGCATTCATTATTTGATGTAGACTGGTTCAGTAGATAAATCACTGGGCTGGGACCTCCATTGCCCCTCTCAATCTCATTTATCTGATCTATTTAGATCACGCTACGTTCTTGCTAGAAATACTAATATGCTGTACCAGTGTAGACACTTACTAGTAACCGAAGGGATTCTTCTGTGGCAAATCCACCCCTCTCGGAGGCAGTAGCTATCTATTGTCCACAGTGGTACTCAGATTATTTTAACAATGTCTGTCAGAGGTGTGAGCTTTGTCACTCCCCTGAGTGAAGTAGCTGGATCAACCTAGCTTTCTAGTGTAGGCCACCCCTCAGATCATTAGGAGTGGCCTACTCTAGAAAGCACAGTCCAGATATGATAAGGTTGATGTACTTTATCCAACGTCAGGTCGCACAACTATGCTTCCCCCAGACTATTCATGCAAGTGGGCACTTTGGCTGGAAGGCCAAGTGTTCAACACATCAAATCAAAAGTCAGCCCTCTTGGAGCACCAAAGGCTACATGCAAGCTCTAAAACAGACAACTTCAAATGTTGAAGGCTAGAAGAGACCATTCCAGTCACACAGTCTGACCTCCTGAATATTAGCCCAAAGAATTTTACCCAATAAACTCTGCATCAAGCCCATAATTTCCGCTGCTCTTATTAACTTAGTGCTGTCCACAACAGCCCATTTGTCAGTGAATTTTATGTCATTTGGCTGGGGGGAGGTTCCACATCCCTGACCAACAAAAGTTTTATGAACAAAAGTGATAGTGCAAATAAACCCTAAGTGATAGAGACCCTGCTACATCCCCTGGTAAGGTATTCCAGTGTACCTGTATCTGTACCTTGGTAAGATATAGCAAGGTTAATTACTCTCATCAAATATGCACTTTATTTCTAGTCTGAACTATCTAGTTTAGCTTCAATCCACTGCATCTCTTTGTCTTTATTTTAGCTAGATTAAAGAGCAATCTACTGTCAGAAATCTCTTTCTGCTTGAGCCCTTATAAACCATGATTAAATTACTTCTTAAGCTTTTCTTGGATAAAATAAGTTGAGCTTCTTTAGTCTTTCACCATAAGTCATATTTTTTCAGACCTTAAATGATTCTTGTAGGTCTTTTACAGTTTGTCAACTCGTTTTTGAAATGCTAACTCTGGCATTGCACAAAGAATTCCAGTAATGGTCTGTTAGTGTCCTATATAGTGGTAGATAGTTAATGTCTAGACTGTACTGAGTAATATTTTGTTGTTTGATGATTAATGATCACACAAATGGTGGTAAATGATACACAAATAGAGGAAATCACTTTGTTTTCAAAATCCTATTTACCATATTTTTGTTTTTCTGACTCTCATGTTTACAAGATCTACCCAGACCACATTTGATAGATCATAGTTTTACCCAGCTCTGTTCCCAGTGCAAGCAACACCTGCTTAATCAGTTAGACCCTGCTTTCAACATGCTGGGTTTTCCAGCTGTGCCTGACTATCCATTTTGCTACCTTTACTCATTAAACTAGGCTCAGCTGCTCCTCTTAATTGCATTAAGTGACTGAAATAGAAAGCTTGAATAGTACACTTTCTCCAGTTAACCTTTGGCAAAAAAAAGCCCTCAGTGTGGCCCCATCAGGAGGAACTGTCAAATATTGCTAAAATACAGTATGATGGGCTGGGAACGGTAAAGTGCATTTGTTCCTGCAAAGGAGCACTAAGATTGATTCATAAATACCTTTACCATGTAATGTCCCTCATTTATATCATTACTGCTCATGAATGCTTTATATCCAAGATAATCCACAATATTCTCTTTTAAGCATACAAAAGAAATATCCATGTCTGAAGAGCAGGTCTTTGTGTTCCCAGGGATGACTAATTACACTGCAAATAACTCACCAGAAGTCAGTCTGCTAGTCACATGTGCTGGTTTAGGGTGTGTCTACACAGCTGATGTTATTTTGAAATAACAATGCGAGCGTCTACACATCAATTCCGTTATTTCAAAATAATTTCAAAATAATTGATGGCTTATCCTGACTTCTGTAAATCTCATTTCATGAGGAGTAACTCCTGCTCTGAAATAGCTATTTCAGAATAGCAGTAGGGCTAATTTTGCAGCGTCAGAAGAAAATTCTGAAATAGCTTATTTCAAAATAAGTGTGCAGTGTAGACATACCCTTACTAAAAAGTAGGTTAATTTAACCCTAAATCATTCACGAAGGTCAGAAAACATAAGCAATGAAATAGCAAGAGAAATAAAGCTTTGCCTACAAGTTTGAGACCCTTTAAAAAGGCTGCAGAGCAATCTTGTAGCTCTTAGAGCAAATTTTCCTTTTATTACATAGCACTCTCCCCATTTCTCCTGGCAGGCTTGGGCTCCCCAACTTCTACACCCTGTGTCTTGTGCCGCTTTTTTGCATTAACCCCTTTGCCTCAACCTCTGCACAGTGCTGTCTTCACTCCAACCCTGCACTTTCCTTCTGCCTTTGCCCTCATCCTAGCCTTGCACTGGCAGTGTGCAACACGCCACCACCCTGCCCAGTACCACCCAACTCCGTAAGCCCAGCGGCCCCTGACATAGAGATCTTCACCACACATCTCTATGCCCAGCATCCTCCCATCCACAGACCTTCCTACTGCCCTAGGATAGGGACTTGGCAATGAGATGCCTCTGTGTGCATGGCAGGCAAAAGGCCACAGGGGACCATGTTACAAATGATGGCTGGGATGTCAGCTATGACCCAAAATCTATTTGAATGACTAAAAAGAAATAGCTGATACCAGTGGTTGAGTCCAGCCCTCAGGCCCTTGCCTGCCACTGCTGTGGGCCATTACCTCCCAAATGGCTTCTCATTCTCCCTAAAATAGAGTAGTGTTTCCCTCTAAACCTGAAAAGTAAACAGTTGCTTGGGATGCACAGTTTGATAAGAAAAGGAAGAATTCACCCATACTAAAGAGAAATTAAGCAATGAACCCTCACTGTTTCCATCCTCCTTTTTCATGCCTTTTCCTCCCCCTCCAGCCAGCCCAGCCTATCCCAATCCAGTTCCTCCTCTGCCCCTCGCCGGCTGCCTAGAGAGCCCAGAAGGTGGGTGTAGCATGTGGAAGACTTCTTTAAAAAGATAAAGCAGAAGCTCGGGAATGAAGGCCTGTATTCTGCTTCAGACTGGGAAGGAAGATTCTTGAGGGGGTTGTGTTGGTTGGACTTTAAGACCCTGGAAGATAGAATGTTCTATTTCTTCAGCTGGAAGGCTGAGTCACTTCAGCAACCAAACTATGCTGGACGGCTGGTAAACCAACCTCTATAGAAGGAAACTAAGATGGTGGCTCTCTTGGAGCCAAAGTGCAGAAGGCATGGTTATCACTCCATTGTTGGAGATGGTTATTCAGCCCCATGGTCTTACACAGGTTCCAGTGGTGGCCTTTACTGTTACAGCACTATTCCCAGCTCCATGGCACCTCCTAGGAAACATTGAGCATGCCCAAACACAAGGTCGGGGGCACACCGGATGTGGGGCAGCTGTATGTTGGGTTCCAGTGGGAGAGGCTAAGAACCCCTATAATAAAGTGTCTAATGGCTGCACTGGCGTAATCCAAGACCCTATAATTTACACATAACATGCAAAGTATATTATAACGTTTAAAAAAATAGATTTGTTTTGCAATCTGGCCTTGAGTTCTATGACATTAATGAGTGGCACGCTCATGGGATGAGTCATGCTTACTAAATAAAAAAAATGAGGCAGATGTTTCCAGTGAGCTCTATCAAATAATTATATAGTACACTTTGGAGCCAAGGGATCAGATTTAACTTATACATTAGCCTCTCTCTAACACTCAGTATTGATGTTTTGCTGTCTTGTCAAGCTCCCTTGTTTGGTGTTTTGAGGCCTCATTCAGTCCTGATGTAAGCAGCTGCAATTTCACAGCTGAAAGTCAACAGAGTTATTGCAAGGCTCAACTTAACCCTGGAACCATTTTACTTAAAATGCCTTTTCTTTTCTAGAACTCAATGGTGTAAAGCACCTTGACTTTCATGGAAGTTCAGGACATTCAACACCTTGCAGCTCAGATTGGTTTGTTCATTCCACTTTCAGGCTTGGAGTTATTTAACACTCCTACTCAGCTAGTGAGGGTAAACAGCACCTAGATTTAAAAACTGCAGATCTGAAATTAGGCGGCTCTGTAGACACTCAGCAAGGAGCACAGAAAAATAAAGCCATAGGATCTGGACAAATTAGAAATAGATTAAATACACAGGTACAAGGACAGATGCTTGGACCTTCATTCAGGCACTCTGTACTACTAATGAAGTGTAAAAATTCTGGAAAGCTGCCCAAAAGAGGGAGCTGGGAATTCTGTGAGTTGTGTACAGCTGCATCTACACTACCTGCTTTCCTGAACTTCTGTGGTGACGGCAGGAATAGTAGAGGAGTATCAGGCATACAGAAAGGTGGCATAGAGCTGCCTCTTCTTTCCCCTTCAGCTGCATGGTATACAGTGCGCCATGGACACATTGTAATATAGCAATAGTGACAGAAGAGACACTCAATAATGACAAAAATATCCTCCGGAGATTGCTGCAGATTCTTAACCAGAAATGCAGAAAGCCAAAGCAGAGCCTGCCCCGGGAGAGTCCTTCTCCCATTTTCTCTCCACTGAGTTGAGTGCTTGCTAGGACTGGACTTTAGGAGCCTCAGCTGATGCATTTTAGTAATTCAATTAATTTCCATGTAGCAAAGCTGATTTACACAAGCTAAGGATTGCACCCTATATGCTAGGAGGATATTCAGAGGATGAAACTCACTCCCATGCTGTGGTACCAGAGCTCACATCCTAGCCACTTTACTATCAGACCACTGAGCAATATTGAGTTTAAGTGGAGATGGCATAATGCAGAGGATCTGAACAGATTTTTCTGCTCCAGCATGAAGGCCACTCAGAATGTCAGCATAAGCTTCAGACCTTCATGATAAGAAGCTCCCAGTCACATCACAGTGGAGAGAAAATGGGAGAACCTTAAACTTGAAATGTAACGTGACAGGAAAGAAAGTGAATACTATTAAGTTGTGCATCTGAAGTGACTAGATCAAGACCAGGGAAGTGTCAGTTTTGCCTACGTGACAATGGTGAAACAACATCTAGAATGCTGAGCTAGAGTCAGACCTTCAGAGCTTTATTGAAGTGACTGACTACATCATCCCAAACATCTTCATCCCACTGTATGCAGAGTCATTGTATAGACAGCACAGTGGACAGAGAAAGATGACTAAGCAAGGAGTGGGCAATAATTTTCAATGGTGGGGAGCACACCAAGAATTTGGTAAGTGGTCAAGGGCCACACTCTTCCATGATATTAACAGAGGAAGTGCAGAGTCTGAGATGAAGGTTGGGTGCACAAGGGAGCTTGGAGTAGAGAATTGGAGAGGCAGGAGTGGGTGGAGAGTATGGGAGGAAGTACGGACAAAGGAGGAGGTTGTGATTTGAGGCAAGAAACTGGAGTGCAGGGTCCAGGAGGGGATATGGGTATGTATGCAGGAGAGGATACTGACCTAGAGGACAGGTGTAGGAGGGAGTGCAAGGGTTTAGGTTGTGACCTAGGGCAGGGGTATAGGAGGGGTTTGGATTGTGATCTGGGGCAGGAAATTTAGGATACAGGGTCTGGGAGGGGTGTGGGTGCCAGAGCAGGGGTACAGAGGATTTGGGTGGTAACCAGGAGAAGGGGGGGAGAGGGGGGGACAGACTGTGTGGGGGTGGGGTGCACTGGGGAGCCAGGTGCAGGCCCTGGCTGGGAGGTGCTTCCTAGGCAGCTCCTGGACAACAACCGAACAGGACCCTCAGGCAGGCTCCCTGCCTCTGTGTCCCCTCATGCTGCTCAAAGCAGCCAGCTGAAGGGGCCATGTGCTCTCTCTCCACTGCACGCTCTTGGGGTTATTTCATGCATTGCCCAGGTAGCTCCCATTGGCTGGTTTGCTGCCAATGGGAGCTGCACAATTGTGCTGAGAACAGGGGTAGCATACAAAGCATAAGTGGCATATAGAGAGTACATGGCCCCCATTGCTAGCCGCTTTGAGCAGCGTGCAAGACATGGAAGGAAGGGAGCCTCCCCAAGGCTCCTGCTGGGCCAGAGCATAGTGGCAGGCCATATTTCCCCCACACATACTCTGAGCTCTGACGCCAGTGGTACAACTGTTTACACCAGCTGACCCCTCCATTTGTTTTAGTGTACCCCAGCACCAGGAAAGGATTGATAAATGGAGAAAATTCAGAGACAACCAACAAAACAATGGAGGGGAGAGACTGATGTGTAAGGCAACGGTAGAAGAATGAAGTGCCTGATCCTGCTCTGTTTGAAGTGCATTGTCTTGTTCCCATTATCTTCACTAGGACCACGTCCTACTTATATTGTCCTATCCACAGCCTTTCAAAATAACAATTCAAAATATGAAATCCATTAAAAGTATTCAGAGCCTTTGAACAATATTCGAGGGAGGAGAGGGAGGGAAAGAGATTGTATAAAATAGGATAAACAGGTATAGCTAGATGATAGGAATAGAACTCTGCAATCTAAAGGAAATTTTAGACTGAAAATCAAGAAGGAAATCTAAATAGTGAGGAACATGGAATCCCTCACCTCCACCACTGTTGCTTGAGTCATTTCAAACTAGTGGTGGTCATATACTGTTGAAAACTATTCTACCCTGACAAGGGATAGGGAAGATGGATTACTAGATCTTTTTCATCTTGACATTTTGTGATTTAGTGATTTCTTTGTAGGCAAAACTAGATGTCAGCATATGCATAGTGTGGGACCAACATACATTTTTTTCATGGTAGCTAATAGACTTCAAAATGCTGAAATATGTATTTTCACTGCTCCAAAAAGAGAGTGGAATAACTATAAGTATTCAGTGCTAAAGACCATTTTCTAATATTTCATTTTTCATCATAAACCTTCAATCATTGTTTATCTGATAGCTTATAAATGACATCACACAAAATCCATCTCATAATGAAAGGAAATTATTAAGAAACAGGGAGAAGAAAAGGGGTAAGTTTGGCAGATGGATTAGCAATTCTGTAGTGGGCTTTACCCATAAAAGCTCTTGATATATTTGTTAGTCTCTAAGGTGCCATAGGACTGCTATTTCTTTTAAGTTACAGCCTAACACAGTTATGCCTTTGAGACTTTCTACCTTCCAATATGAGCTTTTTTTTAAAGTAGAGCATTATTAATTTATAACATTCTTAATATCACAACAAAATCAGGGATGGCATAAAACAGTGATGCTATACTCCTCTCACAGTTAATTCTCCTCCAGGAGGCTGCAGAAACACAACTGACCTTCATGTAAAGCAGACTTTGTGTTTCACCCAGGTTCTCACTATTTCTACCACACCCTTATGGGAAAGGGTGACTGGAACAGATATTTGTATCAGTGCTATTAGAAGCCATAGGAAAGGAAGGTCTGTATCAGGGTTAACGCTTCAAAACAAAGGGCCAGATCTTACACACCTTAGGCTTGACCCAAAAAGGCTATCCCTGACCTCATTAGGGGTTGAATGAGGCTCTTTGTGTAGCCCAGCTGACTTCAGTAGCTTGCATAGGTATGTCAGTACAAAACCTGTGCTTTCAGGAATTTTAAATAACTTCCCCAATGCTGAGTGTCCTCAGTAAAACAAACGTCATAAGTACACCAGCCATCATCTCCACTTCCCTCTTTCCTAAAAAGAAGCACTCTAATCCTCCCAACAGCTACTTAGCTATCCAAAGTACCTTTGGGTTCTCCTCAGCTCCACAGTAGAGACCAGCTATTCTCCTTTGGTGCCTTGCCTTCCTGAAGAACCCTCCAGAAGTCTCCACCTGACTCCTCTGTCTGGTGCTGGTCTCACTCTATGCTCACCTCCCTGCTGTCTCCTAATTGTCCTTCACTCCCCTCTAGCCCTGTGTAAGAGGCTACCTCCATCCAATTGCAAGTTCTTGACTGACAGAAGCACAAATCATGTTTGGGAAGTATAGTGTGTAGATGACTTTTCTCCAGATGTGCCCTTTTCCTGAGGCCATGCCCCATTTTTCCATGATTGTCAGAGGCTGGAGAATTGTTCATCTCCTTGGTCACCCATTGTCACAATTCCTTGTGCCTCCCAATCCCTCTGCCACCAAGGACAGAAAATGAGGAAACTAGTTTCCTGTTTCTTTGGGAAATGGTCAGTTTTTAAAAGGTTAAAATAGATCCTAAAGGTCTGATTCTAAGTTTGGTGTAAATGAGCATAGCGGCATTCAGTGAAGCAATGCTAATCTGTCCTTAAAATGATTGGAATAATGCAATCATAGAAGTTAGAGATAGAAAAGAACTATTAAGTCATCTCATCCATCCCCTGGGGCCAGTGTTATACTTTGTGCTTTGGCCAGTCTAAAGTTAGCTGTTTCAGACTCTAAGACATTCCATTTCTGTTGTGCTAGCACTTCTGTTCTGTAATAAATGTATTTTGAGTGAATAATTTATGCCTGTGATATTTAAAGCACAGAGACTAAAACTCCATTTAGTGAATTCACAAACTGAAAACTTGAGTAGTGCAAACAGCTGCAATGCTTTATTACCTATTTCCCTCCATTATACTGACCTGGGAAAGGCTTAATCCATACCTAGAATGTAGCTATGTCAGAACTAATCACATTATTAATTAACAGACTGTTAAAGCATGATATTTAACAGCTGTTAGTCCTGTATGTGTATTATAACCAAGCTAAAAAAAGCTCCAAACCACTATAGTCCTAGGAAAAAACAGGGTTTACTCTTCATGTTGCCCTATTCCTTCCACACACTTGAGCAGACTTCAAATTATGCTGTATGGTGCCATCTGGTGAATTCACAGGGGATGAGCTAACAATATCTAATTCATTTCCCCACTTACTGATAGAATTTGGCTTGTATTCACATTTTTTTGGAAGTCAATGATTGGTATTCTGAGGAAGGAGGAAAATAAAGGAATTGCAAGTTGTTGCATTGACCCTATGGATGTCACCGAGGCAAGATACAAAATAAAAGAAACAACATGATCCATTTGCCTGTGCTCCTGAATTACTCGCCTTGGGTAATGTGAAGAGGTCTGCATAGACTTTACAGATAAATAAAAGAAATCTCTAAAAGAATGGGTATTGCAGAAAATTGGCATTAAACAAAGATACGTTTCCTACTGTGGATTTAAGTGATCATAAAGCTACCATATAGTTTGTTTTATTTCAATAAGGTGTAGGCCACCTTCTTTTAACAGTGATACCATATCTGTCTTTCAGCAAGGTTGTGTTTATTTACATTTGCTTTGAAGGTAGCATTTTTATAGCTTCCTCACCCTGAAAAGTTTACCAGTTGTCTCACCAGGTTGTGGATTTTATTCTTCAAAGAACATTTGTCAACTGCTTTCCAAGTGACTTTTTAAACTCTCTTTTGTTGTGCTGGTCTCTTTAAAGGTGGAAAGTGAAATGTGTGCAGATTCCCAATGTAAGGCCTGCCAAGCCACGCTGACTTGAAAGAGGCTACCCCATTTTGTCTTAATTTTTAGGTGGTTTTAAAACTACCAGTTTCTGCTGACGAAGACTTTGGATGAGTGAGTTAATAAAACTTGAGATCCTTCTGAATTTCAGTAGCCACAGTTGGACAGCAAGTAGTTTCGGTCATATCTATTTTCTTAACAAATCAGCTGTTTTTAGTACAGCAGAAGTCAAAAGGCTTACTTTTTATTTCTCTAATATCAGCCAGTACATGACTGTACATGGTGCTAAGAAGCCATATGTGACCTGATCCTCTACTCTGTACTCTTGTAAAACTGGGCAAATGTTGCAAAAAAATTTCCCATAGCCAGGATTCACCAAAGTTTAAAAATGACTTACCTTCAGCTGTTCTTACTTCCTTTGGCATTGGCTTTTTGCAAAAATTTGAACAAATTGAGTTTTTCTTAAGGAAGCACTTGTGAAAAGCAAATTTTGTTTCTACATTTGGACCAAAGGAAAATACTTTATATGAGCTGAGAGGCAAGATTCTTCAAAGGCTAGACCACTAACCTAAGATATGAAGACCACTTGGATTCTGTTCCCTGCTCTGCCACAGAGTTCCTGTGTGACCCTTGGCCACAAAGATATTTATTGGAAGTTTAATAAAACAAGGAGATAGCATTCTATAGCCTGGCATAGAGAAATTAAACTGGACAGACAAGAATCCTATCTGGTTCTTCACAGGTAGGACTATCTGCACACATGCATCTAGTCTGAGGAACAAGGTTCCAGAGGAAAACCAATTAAGAACAGCGGTGAAGAGGAAGCTCCAGCTGAGGACTGGAAGTAATTTGGCAGGAGGTGGGGCCAGAGAAGAAACCCTTATTAGGGAGCGGGGCAGAGTCTTTTCAGAAGAAGATAGGGCCTCTCAGACAGGCCCAACTGGGGGCAGTACCACCAGGCAGGAGGGGAAGAAATCTTCAGAAGCAATTAGGAACAGGTGCTATACTGTGTGAGGGAACCCAGTAAAGGCCATTGGCAGGGGCAGATGACCATTTCATGGGGCCCTAGGCAGCACAATTTTGCAGGGCCCCCCTTTGCCGCACAGTGGTGCCACGGTGCATACGTGGGCATTCTTGAAGCATAGGCCCCGGGGTGGCTGCCCTGCTCATCCTGCCCTATATCCGCTCCTGGCCATTGGTTACAGCTGGAGTGGCTCAGGAACAAGAAAAGACCAGGAAGTGAGAGGCAGAGAGGAAAAAGACACTAACTGTGCCACCCTCCCAAGTATCCCTTTTCTTCTTGTATGTCACCAGGTGGGGGTGTAAGAAAAATGGGCATTTAAAAGCTGTAATCATTGGCCAAGCCAAGAGAGCTTTAGGGATGGAGGTTCAGCACCACTTCCTGATGCTTGTTCCTTGTGCGCAGTAGTGAAGAATAGGAGTAGAATTTTCTCTCTGCCTCACTGTGGCTATGTCTAGACTGCATCTCACTTTTTGAAGAATACAGAATCTGTCAAAAAAGGGTTTATTTTTCAACAGATCCATGTCTAGACTACTGTTTTTTTCGAAAAAGTTCTGTTTTGGAAAAAAAAGTGGTGACCAAGTTTATGCTAATGAAGTGCAGGATATTTAAATTCCTGCTTCATTAGCAATTTCAACGTGCTTGATTTGCATCCCTCTGTCAATGGAGGGATTCAGTCTAGATATAGCCTGTGTGAGAGGCAATTGTGAACACATGTTTTGCAGCCAGTGGCAACTGGCCTTGCAAAGGGAACTACTTTTTTCATGTTTAAGATTTGATTAAAATGAGACTTGGCTTCTCCAGTGGTTGTACTTCTGTTTATATTCAGCACCAAAATCTCATACAGTGTTTGCTACAGAATTCATGGATGATTAATTCCTCTAGGAATAATTTCATCAGGCAAACCCTTCAATTGCTCAGAGATATTTAGATTGTACAGTTTATTGTAGAAATTCTCCATGCATTTTCCCATTTCTCTCCCCCGCCCTCTCCCAGTTTTTGTGAACCATTTTCTGTTTGTGGAGGTTGTGTTTAGAGTTTTGAATTACTGTTTGGTTGTAATAAAGATGTGTATTTTTGTGACTCTCTTATATGGCATTCAAAAGACCAGGTGAAATACAAAACAAAGAGGAAGAAATCTGCAGCTTCTTGCTAACATGTCACCAAGCCCTACTGCAGATGTGTATTGATTTTTGAGGGATGGGGAAGTAATCCCTGCAGATTTTTACTTTTGAAGAAAAAAATTCACCAGTTAAACATGAAATTTAAAATGCTAGCAAATTAGCAGCATTAAAGGTGTCACGAGGGAGATGCATTAAAAAGATGTTGCTGGTAGTTAACCTTATGGTCCATTTCTAGAAATAAGAATGACCAATTACCCTGTGTTTAAAACAAAACTGCCTTTGTCCCTTTTGTCCACATTACGGTATAACTGTATGTGGCAATTTGTTAAAACATTTTGATTAACATGTTTTTTAAAATGATGCTTTCCCTTAATATAAATGAGGCCATATTGGCATCATACTGATTATAAAGCATTTAAAAGGTTAGAGCTAAACCTTGAAGTTAACTCTCTAACAAGATGAATGAAAAAAGCTTGATTTTTCTCATAATGCTATTATATTGGTTCAGCTTATCTGGCCACAGAACAAATGAGATAGCAGGCCCACTGTGTAAAAATAAAGTGCAGACAGGCATAGTTAAAATAGACAGGTGACCTTTCCTCTTGATTTCTTTCCTTTCTCTGATCCATGTTTTCCTATGTGCTCACAGGCCTTCAAACCAGTCTGTGCAGTTTTCTTCCCATTTTGTTCTCCATCATGCTGCGGAGGGTGGAGAGAGGTTGAAAATAAATCCCCATGTCAGTCCCAGGATATTAGAGAGACAAGGTGGAAGAGGTAATTTCTCTTATTGGACCCACTTCTGTTGGAGAGAGAGAGAAGCTTTTGAGCTTTCATAGAGCTCTTCTTCAGGCTCTGTGTAAGCTTAAAAGCCTGTCTCCTTCCCCAGTAGAAGTAGGTCCAATGAGAGAGATTACTTCTTCCACCTTGTCTCTTCAATTCAGAAAAGCATGTAAGCCTATTTAGGGCAGCTCTTGGGTAAGTGCTTAAGGCAGGCAGGCACACGCTTATTTTTTTTCCTGAGCAGGGAGTTGCTTGTGTGATTTAGGATTAGAGTGAAGCAACAGGGAAGGAGAATAGAGTCTTGCAGTTGTCTGCCTGCAGCCAGAGGTGCTGGAACAATTTGTACAGTAAGGGTGCTGAGAGCCATTGAACCAAACTGTAAACTCAGTGTATAATGGAAATCACTTCAAGCTAGGGGGTGCGGCAGCAGCACTTCTAGTTCCAGACACCTGTGCCTGCAGCTGTATAATGCAAATTAAATACCTTCCTCCCCCTCTTTCCTCCAAACTGCCATGTTCTGATGCCTCCGTACGGGAGCAAACTGTGTTTTCATCAGTTTGTAGACTGATTTTTAATGTAGACAATTAGGTAGGGTGGCCAACTTTCTACTTGGGCAAAAGCAAACACCCTTGCCCTGCACAACCCACCTCTCTGAGGCCCTGCCCCTGCTTGCTCTATCCATCCACTCTCCCTGCTCACCCATCACTCCCTCTCCCCCACCCTCACTAACTTGCTCATTGTCACTGGTCTGTTTCAGGAGACTGGGGGTTCAGGTTCTGGGATGGGGGAGGGGATGATGGATTCAGAGCACAGGAGGGGGCCCCAGGCTGAAACAGTGGGTAGGGATGCTAGAGTGGGGGTGAGGGCTCTGGCTGGGGGTGTGGACTTTGGGGTGTGGCCAGGGAGGAAGGACTTGGGGAGCAGGAGAAGGCTCCAAGCTGGGACTGAGCTCTGGTCACCCAAATTTAGGACCTGACTTCTTAAAAAACTCGTGTTGAATTTTCATGATCATTTATTACAAGTATGCATACAACTTGTATATTTTCACATGCACATTGCCTATTCACCATCACCAGCCAAGATTTTTTATACTCCTTTTTATATAGAACAGTTGGGTGCTAAAGCTTAAATGAGCTGCGTCTGCATCAGTTCCTCAGCCATTTAAACCTTGCTACTTTTGCTGTCTACCCTAGGAACCTAGTGAGAAAACTGTGTTCTGAGTTGGGGTTTGGCCATACCTGAGCCTCCTGTAACTGCTGACTGAAAACCTCATAAGAACCAGACAGTAGTAATCCCAGTCATACTAGTAAACTTTTGCTATTATTTATGTTTGTAGACTTTGCCTTTCTGACCAACCAAGACCTGAAGCAGACGTGCTAAAACCAAACAAATGAAAAATCAAGAAAAGCTGATCTGACCATGCACTCCAGAAAGCAGGAGTATCAGAAATCTGCCAAGAAAGTTTGTTCTTACACAATTTAATTTGTTGGCAGGAAAATGTAGGACTCAATATGAATTTTCATAAGCTATACTCCTGTACAGGACCAATAGATCAATTTTTTTTCAGAATAAGAGAATGAAGCATAATATTCAGGATAGATGTGCCAAGTTTTTTTTTCTTTACCTTTATAACTTTCACAAATCATGATTATTTTTCACCAGACCACTGGCTTATGGACTATGCCCTGCTAACTTCAAGTTCCCACATCAAACTGCTGGCTTTAGAGCTGTTTGCTACAAAAAGAAATAGCAACTTTTTTTTATGATAAGTGTCCTTGTCGCTCGTCTTTCTTTGAAATGATTAAATCAATCTAATCATTTTATTGGTATTTTCTGGCTCTTTCATTGCAGCTATTCATTTGAGAGCACAAACAGAGGCTGTGTTGTTCCTGTTTTGCACTGCACTAGCCACACTATCAGCATTTAACAAGCAGAAATTATTTGTTAATAATAAATGACATAAGGAACATTGATTTCATGCACCTACTATGGCAAGTGAGAAGTGAAGCGCATTTTAGCCAAACATTTTAGCTGCTTTCCTTTACACATTGCTGACATTGGACATCTTTTCTAACTGGTGCATTACATTATGTGCAGCATAGATCTACAATGGAAGCATGACTTACTGCAAAAAAAACAAGTGCAGCGGACAGTCTCAGATCCCAAGTCAACTGAGTTTAGCCTCATGGGACCTGCGCGGTAGCAGTGTAGATGTCCTCTTTGAGCGAAAGTCTAGGCTCTTTGAGCCCTGACAAGAGGCATGGGCTCCTGCCCAAGTGGGAGCATCTGTGTAGCTATTTCTAGCCCTGTAGTGCAAGCCCCCTTCTGCCGTGAGCCTGAGCCTGACCAGGACTTAAAAACTCACTGTCACAGAGTTGGTTGCTTCGGGGTTTTTTTGCGATTTTTGACACTCCTTTTGTTTAAAGTAAAGGTGTTGATATGTATTGCCTATGAAATGTAAGAACTGTGCTCTGTTTATTTCCAGCGCTCTTTCATGAATCAGGAATTAACTGCTGGGTCATGGTCTGTCATCCCCTCAGCAAGTATTATAGCCTCTGCCATGGCAGACGAGCAATAAGTAGAGCATTCTGTAATGTTAATTAAGGTTCAAGAAGTAATTGTTCACATATGCATGGTGTGGTACAATTAGATTTTACCATAATCCTTGTGGCAGGGACCAGTCATTTTAATTTTTCTATGGTTCTGCAGTGTTGCATAAATAATATCTTAATATAGCTTGTTTTTACGTAAATTGATCTTATTTCCTCTCCTGAACCATAGGCCTGTGCTGTTTCAGATTACCCATAAAAGAGCAATGTACTTGTTGATGGATTCATCCACTGTGCACAATGCTGATTTTTTCATCTTCCTTCTATCACATTCATTTTAGACATGAAAACATTCTCGAAAGCTGGAACAGCAAAGGAGCTCATCAACTATCAGGCAGCCAGTCTGGTTACAAAGTTCTCTCATGTGGGAGCTCATTCCTATTAATGACTGAAACAGGACCCCACAAGGCAGGTCCAAACTCTTCAGGAAACATGAAGAGTGCCCAGGCTGTGAAGAGCTGCAAGTATTTGCAGCTCATGAACCCTAGTAACTTCAGCACTGTGCTATTTACAACTCTTACTTTCCCACCTCCTTTCAATGTCCACAATAGAACTACATGCAAAAGTGAAATTATGTCCATAAAAGTATTTGCAGGATTGGTCCCATCTATCACAAGTTATTTGAAGAAGAAACAGACTTTATTTTGTGTAAAGATACTGAGCACAGTGTTGGCACTAAACAACTAATAATAGTAATAACATTTCCAGAAAAGATAGGTTTGCGTCGTCTTAGATCAGTAGACCATCCAGTACCCCTGACACCTTTGTACCAAAGGATTTATTTTAGTTCCTTCCTTTTTTTTTTTTTTTTAAACTCTCAAGCTTGATTGGTATTTCTGTCTGCTAGGTTAGAGTCAACTATGTATTAGCAACTACATTGGCCCTTTACTCTGATTACGTTAATACACTGACATTTTGGCTTTGTAAGGCACTTTACCTAATGAAAAAGGAAATAAGCCTTTTTATATTACTATAAAGTTTAGCCGGAGAGAGGAGCTGGTATTATCAAGCTTTGCTATACTACAGAGCACAGTTGCTTTCAAGAAAATTATTTTTTTTCAAATGGTGGTAAATGACGCTGACCATGGTAAACAGAATTGTGACAAGTAATTCCATTACATTTGACTGAGTCAAGACTGCCTGTGTGTACTGATAGCCTCAAAAACAAGCAAGTATGTTGGCTTTTAATACTATGGTACTGCAGTGGAAGAATTTGAAAAGCTTTGTGTGTGATTGCAATTTTTCTCAAGCTCCATAAAAGAGATATCAATTGTTCTTTAGTCAGTCACACCACAGTTTAAATAGATGATGTGCTACTGTGAGTCTGAAAATACATTAATTATCACTTGGGGCAACGCTGCCCACTGGAAGCTCTTGAAGAATTAACATATATATCGAAAATCTATTTGGTTCCCATATGTTTGGCTTTCAGACTTGCTGGCTCCATGAAAAAACACATAGTTCCCTTGAGGTTTGTGATGCACTATTTTAATGCAGGCAGCCTCTTTTGCCTATCAAGCTGTATATTTTAGTATGTGATTTCTCATGTATTCTAATACTTTGAAAGTAACAGATTTTAATATCAGAGGTGAATGATAATCACACATGAGTGAGTGTGCATGTGTAGACATTTGTATGTCACTGTGCTCATGAATGGAGCTGAACTGATAGCAATGAACGCTAGCTACATCCTTTGCCTTGCAGAGGTATTTTGTGAATCAATTAATGCCCATAAAAGCACTTCATACATCCAAATCACTAATCATTTGGACTGACGAGTTGCACAGCAGCAGTGTAAGCTTCCCTAGATTACCTAGCCATTGTGCCTCAATTATGACCTAGAGGAAGATTCACCACTGATAGCGGTGACCTAGCAGTTCAGTCGCCAGATCCATTCAATCCTTGGTAACGCTGTTCAGACTGTGAAAATAAGATTTTCGTTACTTGTATTTAGTGGAAAATATAAATACATAAAGTGTAGTAAGTGCTTTTCAGATTTACTAAAGGTAATTAAGAGCTGCTAATTGGGCTAGCTTGCAGAAACTGGACATTTCTAGGCCCATGTTATGCAAGAGGATAGACTAAATGATACAATAGTTATTTCTGGCCTTCAAATCTATGAATCTGTGACTAAAAAGGCAGGAGCTGCTCACTAAATAAGAGACATCCCAGTGCTAGTAATGATGTAAATGCTGGCAGGGCTGCCCATGTGGGACAGAGGGAACAAAAGGAGCAGATGTCCTGGGGGCCCAGCAATTTAAAAGGGCGCACAGCTCCTGGATAGACCCATTGCTACTGCAGCTGTGGCAGCGACTTGACCTCTGGGGCTTTTAAATTGTCACCGGCGCCTCAGTGCAGTCTGGGCAGTGCTGAAGGGCTGGGTGAGAGAGGCTAACTCCCACCCCTGCCCTTTCATGTCTCTTCCCTGCAAGGCCCTGTCTCCATTTCTACCCACATGGCTTCTCCTGTCACTAGCCCTTGAGGCTTTTAAAAGTGAAGTGATAGGGCCAGAGGTGGACGAATTCCCCATAAAAATGGGTGCCCATGGCCACCTGCCAGATGCTTACCAGGAAGTGGGGTTAGGAAGCTCTTGCTGAGGGGCGTGGCTGGGACACACATGCTTTTCCTGCTCCACCCTGCATAGGCTTACCGGGGAGCTGAGGTGGGGGCTAAGGAGCATGGCTGGGAAAAGGGTTGCTTGTCCCACTCCACCCTGCTTGGTGCTTACTGGGGAGCAGGGTCAAGGCATGTGTGCTTATCCCACTCCCCAGGAAGCACCTAATGGGATGAAGCAGAGCAAGAACCCCTAGGGGACACATGCACATGCTCCTCCTGGGAGCGAGACACTGCAAGACCACTTGCTGCTGCAGAGATGCAGATGCAGATGTGGATACACATGAACGGTGGGGAGCAAATTGCAGTTTGGATGCACGTTGTTTCCAGTGAGGTGGATAAGATGTGGGTCCACATTTTTATATCCATGTAGGGCTCCCCAACTATGCAATAGCCTATACCATACTGAACTGTCATTCACAGAATTTGGGGGCCCCCAATATATCAGTTGGTGACTTTTTAAAAAAAAAATCTGAGATTTTTTCTGAAATGAACTTGGGGTTCAAGGATATTTTTATCTATACTCCAAAGCTGCCTTTATCATGTCTTTTGTAACATACTAATTGCTATAACTAAGTCATAAGAGTTTCATGTATACCACAGTGAAAAGTGTCTGCTTCAATTTATTAGTTTGTTTGATTGGTTCTAGAACATGAAAAAACACCCTTAAAAACTTGGGCCAGATTCTGAACTGATGTAAATCAGCATTTTATATTGATTGATATCATCTGAGGATTTTAATGCTATCACTTTCATTTTTGTCCACTAGAATTTTGCAAGACATTAAGGGGACTGACAGTATTCCTTATTAACTCAATAGCACAACTACAGCTGGTTTCCAATAGTGCAGACTGGGAGCCAATAAGCACAACATTTGAAAAAAAGAGGGAGGGAATAAGCAGACACATAAAAATTATGGAACAAAATGAGCCAACCTATATATTTGGCTAGATTGCCACCACCGGTGAAAAAAACATGAGGAAAGGGGGCTTTGCTGAGGGAGGAAAAATATGAACGTTACCCAACTTATGCAAAATTTTTGCAAAGCCATTTTGTTGGGAAGTTGGAGTTCATCTAAAAAGTATACATGACCTCAAAAGTGCAGGAGACAAAGGTACCCCAGGGAAACCTTGTGCTTCAGTACCAGCTCTGCATCCTCCTAGAATTGCTTTGAAATAGGAATTAAGATACTAGGGCTTTGACCAGTGGCAGCTGCCCAAAAGCCTCCATGAAGAGGATCCATAGGATCCTGCAATATTTAGGTCATACATAGTGATTACAGCCCCAGGCTATAATTTTTCTTGTCTAGGGGACAATATGTATTCACTAGGTCTGACCCCTGGTCTCACACAAAATCTCCAGATGCACAGTGAGCTTTTTTCAGGGCCTCAGGCAGGTAAGAGAGTGTTGTGGAGGTGGTTGACTGGTCATCTCCCACCCCGCTTCAATCCAGGGGGATGAGTTTTCCTTTCCATTCTTTTGTGAAATTATGAAGCCTAGAAAAGGCCAGATTGGCCCTTTTCCCTTTCAGTGGTTAACCAGTTAGTCAACATTTCAGCCAAGACTCAATAAAGGCCTGTCAGAAAAAATACTGACAGACTGTAAATCTACAATTGAATAGCAATTATTATGTTAAAATCTATTCTAGCAAAACCTGGATATCTGTAAAAGACCCAGCCAATCCAGTTTTTGAGAATGTTAAATGGTTTCAATCAGATAATGCTGCATTATAAAAGCTCTATAAGTGAATATTTTCCCATCAATCCATCATGCCTAAGCCTCAGGTAATCTAGCCTCTCTTTCAAATCCAATACAGCTTCAGGACTGTTTTCGTGATATAATAACATTTTAGTAATGTATCACATAAATTTGCATTCAAAGTTTGCTGTTGCATCTTACTTTCTCTACAAATATTTGTCACATAATTTTATTTCAAGAGTTTGTTGGTGTTTCATATCTTTGCATTTGAGCTTGGTTGTTTGGCAGAGAACGTGGTTTGGTTCATAGAGAATGAATTAACAAATGTGTTCCTTTTATCATTTCCAGTCGTCAGCAGTCCGACATGCTCTGACATAGATAACTCAGTTTCAGAACAGACCTGATCTTGAATCTCCTGGCAGCAGGTAAGGTTGTGTAGGCAATATCTCCGGGCTTTAGAGGTGAGTGTGCCAGCCTGAAATTCACACTGTTTGCAGACTGACCCTGCCATAGCATAACTTCAGAGGAGGCTGCTTGCCTACCCCCCTTTTGAGTGCACATATGTCTGAAGTGAGGCAGAAACTGAATGGAATTGATATGATGAAGACCCTTAAATCTTCATTCATCCTAGATTTTGAATCATGCATAAGGTCACAGGAAAAACTGAGTATAGACAGAAATAATGACCACATTATTCCTCTATTGGAAAGGTCATTTATTTTCTTTCTTTCAACAAAGAAAAAAAATGTAATAATTAAGATAGACTGGGCATATAGATATTCATTGACTCAAAAAGATCTCAGTTTGAAACTGTTAGACTCTAGGCATGTCATATAACAAATCACAAGCAGGTTTTGGGAAGCTGAATCATATTGCACATGTTTTTGTTGCATTAGGAAAATGTACCAAGCTAATGTGCCAAAATGATATTTTTGAAAATCTAAGGTTGTCACATGGCCAAATTCTAGCTCAAGTAATTACATTCTGTTTACCTGGTTTCCTCCTGTGCACTTATTATACACCTTTGACTAACTGTTATGCACCTCTCTGCCCCCAATTCATTGTATAGGGAGGTTTGTGTCCACTATTCCTTTAGGCTAGCATCCCAGACCTCTAAGCAGCTTAAAACAGATGCCAACCATCTGTTCCCTTACAAAGCCAAACTCAACACATTTCTCTCAAATGTGGAATTTTTTCACCAAATGGTGACACAAAATTTAAGAAGAGGTCCAAAACATTCACATATTACCTCTCACTTAAACAGAATTGGACTCATTCTCCAGCATACAATTTATTATTTCCTTTCCTTTCTCCTCCTCTCATTGGGCAATACAAACATCATTAATGGGATGGTGCCTCCTTTATGGATTAATAAGTTTATATTAAAGGGATCGGTGTTGACATCAACAAGTGCTAGTGACCTTTTCTTTGGAAACAAAAGAAATTTAGCTCTCTTTCCCCGCTCATTTTTTTCTTCTGCTGGAGACAAACAATCATCTGGAGAAACATAACCCCCTTTTATCAGAAATAATCTGATCACACACAAACTCTGGAGAAGCCAGAAAGGTCTCTCTCTATGCCAGGCAGCATACACATTTAAATTATTTCAAACTGTGCAAGACACATGGCAGCTTCAGAAATCATGATCTCAGTATTAAAGCATTTATTGGAACATTCATTCAGCCTTAATGTTTGGGCTGCTCCAGAATTGCTAGACTTCTTAAAACTGAAAGGCAAACACCAGAGGCCAAAAGTCAGTATTGTCCAGATCCACATAGGGAACCAGCTCTTCTCTTAGGGTATATCTACACAGCAAAGTTAATTCAAAATAACAGCCGTTATTTTGAATTAGCTTTAATAGTGTCTACACAGCAAACCATTATTTCAAATTAAATAGAGGAGAGCTTATTTCGAATTTGGTAAACCTCATTGTATGAGGAGTAACACCAAACTCAAATTAGCTAATTCGAAATAAGTGTTGTATAGACCCTCAAATCAAAATAGGGGGCCTCCAGCCTTCCCAAGGTGTTCCGGTGGCCACTCCGGCCTCAACCAAGAACACGTCTCTTCGTCCCCTCGCTCCCCGGAGCCCTTAAAGGGGCAGACTCTGGCCACAGTGCCTGTGCCAGCTGCAAGCCTGCCAGCCCAGAGCCAGCAGTCACTGCCCCTGACCCAGTGGCCCCAAAACATGAGCCAGCAAGCCACTGGCAGCCAGCGCTCCACCGCTCCCTAGGAGCAGTCTGCCAGCTCCCAGGAGCCTGCCAGGGCCCAGAGAAGGTGGGCACCTTCCTGGTGGCGGAGATCAGGGTGGACCTCACTCAGGTTGGGGGGGGGATACCCCCAACGTCCATGATCTCTGTACTAGATGGAGGAACACGGCCGTCTATGGCAGGACAGCTGGCAGCCTGGCCCCCAAAGGCCACATGCGATCCCAGAAACAGGTTCGCATGAAAATCAAGATGGCCTAGCGAGATCCTCAACCCTGAGCCCTTAGCTTCCCCTCCCCCTTTTTCCCCTTGTTTCCCCCTCCCCTCTCCCGCCTCCTTTCCCCAGTCTCACCAGAGTTTCATCTCTCCCCACAGTTTTGATAAATAGAGTTTGTGTTCATGAAAATATATGTATTTTATTTGACATCAGGAAGCGGGGTGGGGAGGGGGAGGGTAAGTGGAAGGACGTGAGGGAGGAATGAGGTACAAGCCTCCAGTGGGGCAGACCAGGGAGGCTCTGAGTGCTCCTCAGGGTGGATGCTCTCCCGCAGGGCCTTCTGGATACTGACAGCCCCCCAATGGACCTCCCAGATGGCAGCCAGCAGAAAGTGCAGCCAGCCTCGCAGCAACATGTTCACAAGAAGCACCAGAGTGCCCAGGGGCAGCTCTGGTTCCATGTTGCAGAGTGCTGTGGTGTCCCGAGTGAGGGCAACCAGAGCACTCCAAGACACAAATGCTTTTCTGTCCCTCAGCGAGGTAGGCAAGCAAGCAGGGACACCTGGGAACCGGCTGCCCGGGTTGTGTGTGTGTGTCTCTTTAAACACAAGCCTCAGATAGCCTCAGGCAACAGTGACACAAAGACACTCCTGACTTGATGCCCTACCCCTGATGTGGTTCCAGCCAGCCTGAAATCAGAATCAGTGCCAATCAGTGTGGATGCAGTATTTCGAATTAGCAAAATGCTAATTCAAATTGCAATTTGTGTGTAGATGCGTTAATTCAAATTAGCTTAATTCGGATTAACTATTTCAAATTAAGATAACTCGAATTAATGCTATAGTGTAGACATACCCTTACAGAGAAGCAGAGTTTAGGACACAATCCTCTCATTGGTATCTCCTATTAGCTAGTTTAGACATTTCCCCAAATAGTATGCTTTTGTGGATCACATTCTTAGGGACTTCTCTTCCCCATGTTCATTATATAGGGAGCTTTGGTGCCTAACACAGGCTTTATGGATTCCAATGATTTTTCAAACACTGAGCATTAGTTTTTTGATATATGCTCTAAGACAGCCCTGGGGTGAAATATTTTTGGAGAGATGTGTGTGACAGAATACATTTTATTTTATTTATCAATATTCACTTTAACACTTCAAACTTTCAATTGAGGACTCGTACAGGTAAAATTAGAGCTTATTAATGCTTACAAACCCTATTCCTTCAGGCTAGTTTTTTAGTCAAACCATTTATCCCACAAAGGTGGAAACCTTGCTCCTCTCTCTAGACTAGAGACTGATACAGTCACCAGAAATGGCAGCCCTTAAAACATTCATATATAAATGATTACAAGAACATGGAGGTTTTGGGTCAATTGGTCTCTGTTGCTCCTAGTTATAGATTAAAAATTAGCTTTCTTTGCATAACATTAGAAAAAAAATTATTTTAGGTATAAGCAGCTGGTAACCAATATTCCTACTGGGTAATTATGATTTTTTAACATCTATCCCTTTGCTTCCCCCCCCTTTCCACCACCCGCAGAATTCACAAAAGAGGCACTTTCCTCTGCTTGTCACACATTTCCTGACCTCTAGAACTTTCTGTTTCAGTTCATCTTCATTCTTACTACAAAACGTACACCAGTGATTACTCCAGGTTGACTCTCTCTAGTCTGGCATTCTCTGGTTTGGCAACATCCATGGCCTGGCATGATTTTAGTAAGCTGGATATCCTCTTATCATGGGTGTGGCCAAGTTCCCACGGTCCCATAAAGCTTGTTTACAGCCACCAGTCCTGGCTCTCTGTGTTCTGTACTGTGATTTAGCTCTAATTTACTCCCAAATATCTTCTAAGGGTATGTCTACATAGCAAAGTTATTTTAGAATAACAGCTGTTTTTACAAAATAACTATGCAAACGTTTACACAGCAGTAGCATTATTTTAAAATAATATTGAAATAATGGATGGCTTATTCCGAAATCTGTAAATCTCATTCTACAAGGAATAACATGTCTTCCAAAAGAGTTATTTTGAAATAGGAACTGTGTAGACAGGGCAGCTCAAATTATTTTGAAATCAGTGGCCTCAGGCCCTTCCCAAGGTGCCCTGCTGGCCACTCTATCTACACTTAGGAAAACTCTATATTCCTCCCTTTCCCATGGAGCCCTTATAGCTGTAGCCTCAGGGGAAAGGGTTTGTGGCAGACAGGAGACCACGACAGCCCTGAGCCTCACAGCAGCTGCCACTGCCTCGATTTTTTGAAAAATGAGCTAGTCTGCTGATCCCAGTCAGCCCTCTACTGCTCCCAGGGTACAGTCAGGCTCCTCACAGGAGCCTGCCTGGGCCCAAAAGAGGCATGAGCCTTCCTGGTGTTGAGCAGAGATCCTGGACCTTACTGAGGTTTGGAGTGAGGAGACGAAACCTCCAGGATTTCCACACTATGGATATAAGTGACTAGTTGCTTCCCTCCCCCTTGCTACCTCTATCACAGAGAGGCAGCAAGGGTGGGGAGCAAGATATGGGGGAGAGAAGGGGCAGGAATGCAGCAGGAAACTGGTGGAGCTGTCACCTTTGAAATGGAGCACACAACACACGTCCACCACATGAGGAATGTTACAGTCCCCGAGGTCCAGCCAGGTGAGGAGGCATCTGAACTGCGCCTTCAAATGCTCGAAGGTGCCCTCCACCACCATGTGGGCCCTGCTGAGCCTGGCAGTGTAGCATTCCCAAGAGTGGTTGAAGTGGCCAGTATATGGCTTCATGAGCCAAGGTAAGAGAGGATAGGCTGCATCCCCCACCATGCAGATGGGCATGTCCACATCACTGACCCTCATGGTGTGGTGGGGGGAAAAAGTTCCAGCATGCAGCTTCTTGAAGATGCTCGAGTTGTGGAAGACGCAGGCATTGTGCACCTTCCCTGACCATTCAACATAGATGTCTGTAAACTAGTCCCGGTGGTCTACAGCCTGCAGTACCATCAAAAAGTATCCCTTCTGATTGATAGAGATGCCAGGTTGTTGGGGGCCCAGATAGGGATGTGGTACCATCAATGGCCCTCCTGCAGTTGCGAAAGCCCATGTCAGCAAAGCTGGTGACAGTGGCATCCACGTTGCTGAGGTGAATGACTTTGCGCAACAGGATGGTGCTGATGGCCCACACCAACTGCAGAAGGAGACAAAAAAAAACAGAGATTCCCAGAGTACCAGGGCCCTTGGGAGGTACCCCAGTCCACCTCCCTGTTCTCTGCTCACACACCAGAACTAATCCCACTTACCCCATCTCCCAGCAAGGCTTTGTGAGGGCAGGACTGAAAAAAACCGCCTGGGGAGGGGGCTTCAACCCCCACCCACACTTTCCGTAGGGAACCCCATTCGAGTAGTCCACCCCCTCCCAGCCAGAGTATGCCATACTTGCATGAGTAAGGCCCGGTGGTCCACCTCCCCACACTGAACTGGTTCCCAGCAGATTGGTAGCTATCTGGCATGGTGAGCTTCCAGAGGGTGATGGCGACAGACTTCTGGAGGGGGATGGCAGGGTCTCATGTGCATGTCCCATCACCTGAGGGCAGAGATGAGCCATTCACGGAGTTCCAGAAATGTGTCCTTTCTTATCCTGAGATTCTGGAGCCACTGCTGGTTTCCCTTCCGCTCCATAAGGATCCGGTTCCACCAGTCTGCACTGGTGTCCAGATGCCAGAGGCGGTGGTGCATGGTGTGAAGAGGAGGGCGGGTGAGATCCAGCTGCTTGAGTCATGCCCGCAGAATTCCAAGAAGGGACTCCGAGAGGAACCGGGGGGGTTGGTTTCCTGCAGAGTCTGGGCTGCAGCCTGCAGAAACTACTGTATGAGTTGCAGCACAAGCTGCAATAGCCGTAGACTGCCCAGCAGCATCTCTGGTTCCACAGTTGGAAAGCTGAGGTTTCTGCAAGGGCAACTGCAGCAGGCAGAAGAAAAGGCTTTGATGTCCTTCGAGGAGGTGGAAAAAGGTAAAAAGCCTGAGACATTGCTGTACAGGGGGGTCCCTTTAAGCAAGAGTCTCAGACAGCCTCAAGCAGCAGCCACACAAAGTAACTGCTGACCTGATACCCTGCCCAAAGTGGTTCCGGGAGACCTAAAATGCGAGTTGGCATCCAATCAGTGTGAGCACTCTATTTTGAAATAGCAAAGCAGTGTTGATAATGCTGCTAGATAGTATTGACTCCTGTGATTCGGCAAATTCTCTGGTTCAGCTCTGGTCAGGTCCCAAAGGTGCTGGATAAGAGAGGTTCAACTTGCAGTTGATGTCATTGGATATATCTTTGGTTCTCTTCTTTGGAGTTCCTTCCTTATTTTTATTCTAAAATGATGAGAAAATAATACATATTTTATCAATTAAAAGAAGCAGCTCTAGCCATACTGTTCCCCTTCTCCCCACAACTCTATTTAAGTAACAACTCAGAAGAGTCAGATTGGGTCTGTCTCTGCAACCTAATCTAATTTGTCACATTATCATGAAACATTCATCATTAATTCTTCTTATCCCAGGACTATCCCCCTTTTTTGCAACATACATGTTTGGGTCTGGGTGGTTATCTAGGGAGCTGAGTGAGGAAGCTGTAAAGAGTGGGTGGATTTGTCAGCTAAAAGGTTTAAGTCTATAATTTTTGCAGGTAGAAGGAGGATCAGCTAATGATAGGGTTAAGTGCTTTTTGGGGAGATTGCAAATTGTTTCAGCAAGTAAAAGGAAGTGTACATGTACCATGCAGTACTCATAACCCCTCTGTCATTTTTTCAGTTTTCCTAAGACACAGCTGTGATATTTTGCACTATAACTCACTGAGGCCTTTATGTAAAGTATACAAAAAATAAACATATGTTTTGTTCAGGCTGCTTGCAGTGATCTTTTATGCCTATAACAGCCTGTTAACAAGTCTGTCCTTGATCTTTATTCCTTTCTATGCTGCTCTTTATGAGCCTTTTCTCATTCTCTAGAACAGAGAATGATGTTCTCATGAGATCTTTGTGTTCTGAATTTACTCATACCTTCTCAGAAAATCCTGTTCTTTCCTGTACTGTGTATCCTTTTATTTAATGTATAATTGTGAAGCAATTGGATCCTGAGCTATTATTCTCCATCTGAACTAACAGAAATTCAATAGTAGCAACTGCTGGAAAGTAAAACCTCAAGGCTGGACAGGAAAATAACTCCACACTTCAGGGAATCATGACCTGCTTTAGCTTCAGCAAAGGGATTCAGTTAATAAGGTAGCAAGTTACATCAAGTTTTTACATTCTTTTAAAAGAACAAAGGTTGCAGGCAAGAAAACATTAAAGAAAGAAAAAAAGAAAAAAAAAAGATGAAGAGGAAACAGAAGGAGAGGAAGAGTCTACTTTCATGTTTCATCCCAGGAGTATTTTAGATGATGACTTCTTATTTTGTGGATTCATGGTTGACTGAATAACTACAAGAATTCAGTGGTTTGTGTGTTACTTGAAACAACTTGAGACATGGAACCAGTTCAACAACAGGAGCAGCAGCACCTACAATACAAGTTTCACAGTTAACACTTTCCTTTTCAGTGTTCTGATTTGGTGCCTGTAACTCTCACAGGTAATTCATTCAAGTGAAGCTACTCACGTGGGTAAAGGCCAAAGTATGTGACTTTTAAATTGATTAAATGAGTGCCAAAAATAGGGAGGAGAATTTTGTTCAACCTCATTGGCTGAGCACTGAACTACACCATAATCCTATGAATCTGTTAACCTAGATTGTGAGCAAGAATGAGGGACACTTCATCTTTGGATCCCTTTTCGTGTTCTCTCAGTTAGAGCCAGAACAGAACCGCAGGCTAGGTAGAGGTCTATGCAACAGCTGCTCCACCACACAGCCATCATAGATAGTACAGGGGCAATTACAAGCACCTGGAACAGGCCCTCTGCCAAAGATAGGAAGAATTTAGATAAATCCCCACATCCCTGGGAAAGTATATCCCTTGGCTAATATTTAAGTTATATAGCCGCTCTCATTTTATGGAGCAAATGACAATACATTTTATGTGGTTTAGTGGGTAGGGCACAGTAGCATAAGTGCTTGAGTTTGTTCCTGGTTCTGCCACTGAAGTATTAAGTAACCTTGCAGCATAAGTCATATCTCCTCCTGGTACACCAGTTTACCCATCTGGAAAATGGAATAATTTACCTATCCAGCTTTGAAAATTTATCTGAGTTATATATATATGTCAAATACTATTATTTATTATAATTATATTGCCTTTGAAGTTGTTGTTCAACAATGTAAGCCTGTGGAAAACCTCTGCCTATTTAAATATCTTTCTCCATTTCTTAAATGTACGTATTATAATTTCAAAAATGATTTTTCTTGCTGGTTTCAGAACTTTAAAATGCATTTAAATACTTTATATTAAAATGTATTCACTATGATTTCCTTTTCATGATGGACAGTTAGAAATGGCTAGTTAGAAATGCATGTAATTTTCTTCTTCCTCTTATACAGCACTGATTAATTGACAGTGAAATGCATGGCAATAAAGTTATTCTACTATATATTGTAGAGCAGGGGTGGGGAACATAAGGCCCGGGGGCCAGATGCAGACCCCAGCTTGCTTGGATCTCGCTCCTGAGGCTCGGGGTTCCCCCCACCATTGGAGATCCCATGCTGGTAAGGTGTGTTTTTTTCCTCTCTCATTTGTATGCAACCCCTGATTGATTTTTCTGTGGTTCCTCACCCCTGTTTTAGAGCATGTGTGTGTCTGTTGGTCTGTCTGAGTGTTTTTGTTCAAGAACTCCTCCTAAACAGTAAGAGCTAGGACCACCACATTTGGTATGCAGTTACCTTTTATCCTAACATAAAAGAAGGTCAGGACAATGGGGTGTACATGGAATGTGGATTATTTTGCATCAAACAGAAGGGGATGGGTGTGATAGCAGGGACAGCTATACTCACGAATGACCACAGGGGGACAGCAAGCGCCCCAGCCCTGGGAAGTAGCTGCCAGCTGGGCAGTGCAGCCCCCACCTCTTCAGGCTGGTTCTGGTGAGTCTCCAGAAGCAGCGCCCACTGTGCCCAGGCTGAGCCTGGGGAGAAACCAGCAGGTGGCCTGTATGGTCCTACCATACCCTAAGCCAGCCCAGGAGGAAGTCAGTGGGTGGCCTATGCAGCACCCCCCAGCACCAGGCAGGCCTCAGAGAGAAGCTGGAGGGAAGCCTGCACAGCTCCTCCCTCCCTTGGGGGAAAAGATGGCAGCGTGCACCCTCTGTTGTCCCAGGCTGGCCCTAGACCAGGGGAATGCCAGGTAAGTCTCTTAATATAATAATATAGTCTGGGGACTTTGAATATATGCCAGTTTGGGACACTAACCTATTCAACTATACATTCACTTACTTGCTTATCTTGACTTTCTCATCCAGTTGCCCATTCACCCATTCATTCATTCACGCATTCTGCTACTGATCTATTAATTTTGTTATCGACTTGCTTGTAAACCTCCAGACACATTTGTTTTCCCTTTCACCAACTTGCCACATACCTACCACCTGTTCACTCACTCACTCTTGATCTTATCCTCAGCTCCAGATCCAAACTTCTGGGCCAATTTAAATCTTGCTCTGACCTATCACTGCTCTCTCCAATCTCTGCTACTACAGCCTATTTCTTGTAGGATTAAATATATGGCTTTGTTTCTGAGACCACAGTCAGATCCTACCGATTTTGTTAACTTAGTTTTTAATTATTAACTACTTTTCTTTCTGGGGTTAGGTGCAGATTGCCGTGTAATTAAAATGTTCTTTTGATATGCTGTGGAGAGTAATACTCTTCTGAACATGATATCAAAGCAGTCGCTATGTTAAGACTGAGACAGACTTTGTTTAAAGTTTCTTTGTAGCCTATAGTAATGTGTGTTTATAATATTATGCTTTGCTTATAGCAGAGTTATTTAAAAGTCATATTTCACCCATTATATTTGAATCCACATAAGAAGTCACTGCTGTAATCATATATTAATAGTTGTTTATTATATGACCTAATTGCCACAACACATTTTATTCATAAAAAGACACAGCTTTTCCTTTTGTTTAGAAAAAGTGAAATGCATTTCTGTTGTACATTTTTATTTTTCTCTTTACTTTCAAAATAATTTTGCTTTCAAAATTCATTCATAAAAATTGTAAAAGTGTAAAATTAATTCAGTCTCAAAATTTTCACTAAATAAAACTGTGGGCAGCACAATGCCTTGAGGATGAGAAATACAGGACTATGTAGCACTTTAAAGACTAACAAGATGGTTTATTAGATGATGAGCTTTTGTGGGCCAGACCTACTTCCTCAGATCAAAGTGGGTCTGGCCCACGAAAGCTCATCATCTAATAAACCATCTTGTTAGTCTTTAAAGTGCTACATAGTCCTGTATTTTGCTTCAGCTACACCAGACTAACACGGCTACATTTCTATTACTATTCTTGAGGATGAGATGTAGTTTCATTCATCCTACAACATTATACTTTGAAATACAGTCCAGATCAGTTGTCACCAATCTTCTGAGATAATTGGTAGTTTTGTGTGAAATTAGTTTTAGGTAAGGTTAATAGGTAGGTATCCTCATCACAAATTATCTTAATAGTACTCTTGTTTCCAATCACAGGGCTGAATGAGCCATGGAGGTTAGGTCTGAGGCATATTGGCAAGGTGATATGACCGCAGTAGTCCTACTACCTATAGGCTGTGTCTAGATTGGCCAGTTTTTCCGGAAAATCAGCCGCTTTTCCAGAAAAACTTGCCAGCTGTCTACACTGACCACTTGAATTTCTGCAAATGCACTGACTTCCTACTGTAAGAAATCAGTGCTTTTTGTGGAAATACAATGCTGCTCCCGTTCGGGCAAAAGTCCCTTTTGCGCAAAACTGTTGCGCAAAAGGGCCAGTGTAGACAGCTGAGATTTGTTTTGCGCAAAAAAGCCCCGATTGCGAAAATGGCGATCGGGGCTTTTTTGCGGAAAAGCGCATCTAGATTGGCCACGGATGCTTTTCCGCAAAAAGTGATTTTGCGGAAAAGCGTCTGTGCCAATCTAGATGCTCTGTTCTGAAAATGCTTTTAACAGAAAACTTTTCCGTTAAAAACATTTCTGGAAAATCATGCCAGTCTAGACTCAGCCATATTGTATTTGTTCAGTGGATAAATGGCAGACCTTAGTTTTTAAAGCTATAAGTCAGCACCTTTTGCCAACACTGTGTTCACTTAAGCATAATATTGCTACTTGTTTTGAAAATACTCTGAAGGATGCTATTTGTAATGGGAACTTTGATGGAAATTTACCATGACACAGATACTATTACTTGTTACCTTATGTCCCTTAAACTCTGTTCTCATCAGTGGCCATTAGGCATTTCTTGCGCATCATTTCGATCGCATCTCTGACAAGGAGAAGATCTCTTCCATGCTCTATTAACTAAGAAACCCAAATTGCATTGGGTCCAACAAGCTTTCCTCTGTTTTACCACTCAGTCTGCTAGAGTTGCCTGAGCTCTACCCTAAAATGTGAGTTAAAATTTGAGAGCAGAGATTAAAAGTTTTAAATAACATGAAATAATTATTTTTAAACTCTGTGAAAGCTAATCTGCATAGAGGAGGTAGCAGTGAAGAAACTTTTCGGTTGATTTCTGGTTCAGGTCTCATATGTTGCTTTGAATATTTTACATTGATGAACAGCCAGTCCATGGGCTCCTCTGAGGAGGCTGCCAGAAGTTAGAGTGACGCTATGGTTGGCCATCTTTGTGTCACTTTCTTTGAATTGTGCCTTTGGTACTGCACCTCTCAGGAGATGTAGCAGCCTAGTCAATAATCAAAGGCCTCGTCTGAAATAGAAAAGATGTCACTGTACTGGAAAAAGATACTTTTGCTTCTATCATTACCCCAAACAAAATAAGTTATAGTAACAAAAAGACAAACTGTGCTTTTGCTTGAATAACTATGTTAGTTAAGGGTGTTTCTTCCCACTCCACACAGACATAGCAATGCCCACAAAACTTTGAAGTCTAGACTAAAACTTACACTGCTAGAGCACATATGTTTTCTCCCCACCTTGTCCTGCTATCAGACTCTTAGACAGGCAGCCTTTCAGAAATTACTCTAACGTCATGTATCTTTGAAGTGCTTTATAGTCTGTGACTGTTTTTGATGTTAAAGGTGTGACAGAATCCATTATTGCATCAGACATGCTGACTTGGATTAAATGGCATTTCAACAGTGTAATGTTTGATCAGGTGCACCATCCTAAGGGAATTAAATTACTCACAGTGCTCTGTATAATAGCTAATGTTCCTAGTAACATTAGTATCTAGTAACATCCTACCACCTCTCTCAAACCCTAGTATTTCAAATACTTCTTATGTGTACATTGTAGTCCTTACAGCAGCATAGCTGTACCTTTGCAGCTGTGCTGCCATAAGGTCTCCAGTGTAGCCACTCTATGCTGATGGGAGATAGCATCCTCAGTGAACATCCCTTGCTAACATAATGGTGTCCATACCGGTGCTGTCAGTGAAACATGTTGGTCTGGGGTGTGTCTCTTCACACTGCCATCCTGATCCACAAAAAGTGCTAATGTAGACAAAGCCTAAGTCACAGTAACCCTAAAGCAGTGTTTCTCAAACTGTGTTCTGTGGCATCCCAGAGGCTCCGCGAGGTTGACAAACTGGAAACATCGATAGGTACAACACATATAATCAGTGGACTGCTGGGATGCCGCATAAATTTTTTCACATGTAAAGGGCTCCGGAGCCCATAAAGTTTGAGAACCGCTGCCCTAAAGTATCAAGGTGGCTGGAGGTTTTAGTCTGAATCCATATCTGGCTCCAGTTTCTTAGTAATTCAGTTTTAACAATCTCTCTTTTCTATTTTCTATATCTAACATGAATTATAGGCAGATTAATAGAGAACTGTTACATCGCTATGCTAAACCACACACATTTTGCAGTGCTTGGTCTACAAAGCAATATGAACATAAAGCAAAGGACGCTGTAATTCCATACTGTGGTGATGAAGAAATTATTCATGTGCAATGCTTGGATAACAGTTTTCATTGCTTTGCATAGGGTATAGCAGTAATCAAAAACTCATCAATGACTCAGCAGAAGCATCCTGGGTCTCAACTGCATAGTCATTGGCCTATTTCCTTTTTTCTGACATGTCTCAGGTTACAGATAAAGTCATCTAGACTTAACTGGCAGTATAAGTACACTGGAAGATTTAGCTGGCATTGTTCAGGTCCTTAATTCAATTTAATTTTCTTTTTTTTTTTTGGAAAACAAAATGAAAATGCACATGCATCATTTGAATCATTGCTCTGGGCTGGGGTTAGGAATGAGGGGTTCTGTGTGCAGGCTGCCTCAGGGAAAGAGGAGTACCCCAGCCCTCTCTCACCTCAGCAGCTTGAGGCCAAATGAAAAGCACCTTTTCATGGCCACTACCACAGGAGGGGTACATGTTCCCCAGCTAGGGCAGGGCAGGGCAGGTTCATTGCTCTCTGCGCTCCCCAGCCAGAATGAGGAATGCAACAAACTGTGCACTTTCTCCTCACTCCCTGATGAAAGGGAACAGCCAGCAATGTCCCTGTGCAAGCCAGGAGAGGAGAGCTTCATCCCCCTCCAAAGAGTGCTTGAGGGGGAGGTTTGGGACTAGGATAGTCCTTTAGGGGGAGTGCACACTCCCCATCCAATCCCTTTCACCTGCCTGGTGAATCTGTCTCTCTTCTGTACGGTTTTATGAGAAGCAATCCCATTCCAGACCCATCCCATTTTCCTACCAAAACCAAACCCTTCCCTTACTTTAAGTTAAGATAAAAGGAAGCTGTATAATGACTGTTTAGGAGAAGCTCTCGAACAGACAAACAGACTCAAATACATAGTAGATTAAGGTACTCTCAAATGATACACCACAGAATAAATCAGTGATTGATTAATTTATTGTATGCAATTGCCAATGTTTTCATCAACAGTGGCTGCATTTGGGTTGGAAAAAGGAAACCCGCTATCCTTTATATAGCAGATAGCAAAGCACAGACATAAAAAAAAAAAGGAAAAATGATTAATTGAAAATAACTAAAAAGACAGCAAAAGCATTCCATCCAGATGCTGTTTTGTCATGCTTGCTGTCTCACCTGGAGCTTATTGTTGGTCAAAACCATTGTGGTTACCCTTTGCCAACAGACCAAAAGAGTGCAGTAACTGAAGTAGGTGAGAAGGCCAGCTGTGGACAGATATGCCTATATCAGTGGTTTTCAACCAGCAGAGGTCTTCCAGAAGCTACATCAACTCATCTATATATTTGCCTAGTTTTACAACAGGCTACATAAAAAACACCGGTGAAGTCAGTTCAAACTAAAATTTCATATATAATGTGACTTAATTATGGTGCTGCATATACCATACATGGAAATATAAGTATAATATTTATATTCTAATTGATTTATTTTATAATCTATGGTAAAAAGTTGCTGTGACACTTCCTTTGTATTTTTGTCTGATTTTGTAAGCAAATAGTACTTAAGTGACATGAACCTTGGATATTGAAGACAAATGAGACTCCTGAAAAGGATACAATAATCTGGAAATGGTGAGAACCACTGGCCTAAATGATTTGTGAAGGGAATTTATTTAAAACTACAATGTATGCATGATGTTCTTCCCATTGACAATAGAAATGCATACATAAAGCATCTGAAGAAGCCTTGGCTTCTGGTTCTTCTTTCATATCTAGCCACTGTGTTCCAACATCTAGGACAATCTTAGGGTACGTCTACACTGCACGGCTATTCTGAAATAGCGTATTTTGAAATAGCACATCTACACTGCAGGGAAGCCTCAAAATTAGTCTGAGGCAGGCTTACCTAATGTAGATGTGCTATCTCAATTTAGAGCCCCAGGAGGCACTGAAGAGAAATAACTTAGAATGGCCCTGGTGAGGGGCTATTTTAAAATAGCAGCCACGGAGCATCTACACATGTCTTATTTCAAAACAGCTATTTTGGAATAGGCGTTATTTCTCATTGAATGAGATTTACAGATTTCAGAATAAGCCATCCATTATTTTAAAATTATTTTGAAATAACTGATTGGTTGTGTAGACCCTTGCACAGTTATTTCGAAATAACAGTGCAATGTAGACACATTCTTACACATATGTGTACACACTGGTATACACTTTCTTTCTTTCTCACTCTCTCTCTCCTGTTCCTTCTGTCTCAGCTACAGAATTTAATTCTACCTACAGGAAATGACACAGTAGTCAGAGCACTTGTAAATATTCAGCAGGGGCAATCTTGCCTGGCGTGGTTAGTCAGGTTATTGTACAATGTGGGTGAGAAGACTGACACCTCCTTCCCCCAGCACTATAATTGAAGGCCGGATAAAGTAGCAGACAAATGAGAAATCACGTCTGTTTGCAAGTGGAAAAGCCTCCCTTTGGGAGATTTCCATTTCCTGCCCTGATACTTAGAAGAGGAAGGGTCTTCTCCCTCAGTCCATCAGTGCCTACAGCTATGGAAATGTAACATGGTGTCTGTGTATAAACAGGTTTGAATCCCCCCCACTGCCATCCCCAGACTTGCTACTAAAACTCCATCATCATAGGGAAGCAGGTCTTGCAACTGCCTCCCCTCCCCCAGCCCGGGGCTGGCAGGTCTTTCTGTGCCTGCCATTGACCAAAATCTCCCTCTGAAAACGGCTATCAAAATCTTCCTCGCTTGTCACAGCTTGAGCCCCGGCTGCCTCCAGTTCCCCTCCCCCAAGGCACAACCCAGCGCATCCCCCTCCCCCTGGAGCTGCTCTCTGCAGGGCAACAAGCCTCGGGCTGCTGCACTGAGCTCCCTCCTCCTCCCCCTCCAGCAGCCGCCGCCGCCGCCGCCATACTGCGGGGCAACCCAAACTTGTTACACACTGGCACGAACTCCTCCCCCTGCTGCTGCCCCCTGTTGCAGCCGCCGCAGCAGCGGCACGCAGAGCAGGGAAGGCGGCCCTGCAGGAGCGCGTCTGCCGAGGAGTTGCAGCCGTGCAGGTAGGAGCTGTTGCCCGTGCACATTGCACGCCCGGCGGCTGCCTGGCCGAGCTCCGTGCAGCGCTGGGGGGACGCGGAGAAGCCGCCGCCGCCGGCTGGGGGCTCAGTGAGTGGCCTCTGAGGTTCCAGCACCGGGCTGGGATTCGTGTCTCGGAGCCCGGCTCCGGTTTGTGCTGGGGGGAGGGGGGTGGTTTGGCTGGAGGACTAGTTGCTGGGGCGGGGAGGGTGTTTGCGGAGGCAGCGGAGAGTGGCCGTATCTGTGCGGAGGGCTAGGGGGATGGTAGGTGGCTGCTCGGGGAGGAGTGGGGGGGGGGAAGGGACCGGCGTTGGCCGCTTCTCTGGGGTGGGTTTTCCGCTTCACGGGTCGCATTTTGCAAGGCGGCTCCGGTTCTCCCAGGCTCGGCGTTTCCCCGCCACCCTTCCCCCTAAAGCCGCCGCCGCTTCCCTCCCTGCTGGTGCTCAAGCAAGCGCTCGGACTGCCAGCCGCCCTAGCCTGGCGGGAAACCGGGCGAGGGTAGTGAAGTGACACCCCGGGGGGTGCTTAGTCCGAGCCCTGTGTGAACGCGTGCACCTGCCCTCGGCGGGGAACGTGCGGCCAGGAGCCCCCAGCAGCTGCAGCCCAACCACGCCCGCTTTGTTCCAGCCCCTGTGCGGGTTGCATGGAAAGAGGCAGGTTTTCTGCTTGCGTTTCCCCAAGGGAGCGCGGTGAAAGTGCGGATCCTCCACCCTGCGAGTCCTTTTCCCCATCGGATTGTGGGCAGCGGCTTAAGGGAGCGCTCGGGGTCTGGGCAGAGTGTGAGGCGAGGAGAGGAGTGAAGTCGAGGCCAGGGCACGGCTGCTTTCTCCAGCTGTGACACCGAAGGCGGGGGAGAGCTGGAGACCAGATGAAATAAACAGAGCTCTACGCTCTTATCAGGCCCATTGCAAAACTTCTGCCTTGGCGTGAGATGCTTTGGACGAGGCGCCTCCCTTCTTCCCTGGCCAAAGGAGTGAGGCTTGCCAGCTTAGTAAATCTTTCCCCCCTCCGCAGGCTGTTGTCCCCTTTTCTCCGCCTCTGCAGTCCCAAACCTGATTCTCCCTCTCCCCAGCTCCACTCCTGCTGCCCGGGGAAAAGGAGAGGCGCTTGCTTGGCATAATGGGAGCATGGCAAAGGTTAACCTTGCCTGGGAGGCCTGTCCTCAAGCAGTTGGGGTGGGGGTAAAGCAATACACTTTGTGTTGTGGGGCGTGTCTTCTGGTCCCAACCTTATTATTTGGTTTTGTTATTCCAAATGGAGAAAGGTGCTGTTGGTCTGTGCTGCTGCACCTGTTGTAAGAGTTTGGCTGCACTGAGTTGAACCTCTTGGTATATTGCCAGTGTAAACATGTAAAGGATATTTGAGCTGACTACTTGTTTTTGGTAAATATGAATCAGAGACATTTTCATTGACCAGAGAAGTGTCTTGTTTACATCTCATCAGAAGTTGTAGGTTGCTTGGCACTACTCTTGCGGTACCTTAGTGCTTCAGTAGAGACTTCTGTTTAAAATCTTATTCATACATGAAACAAAATTCAAGCCTGTATTTGATGCTTAGTGTTTGGAAGCTTGCTGCATATGTCTTCAAAGAATCCCTGTGTATTATTTCTCAGCTGTCATAAGATTTTATGTCAGCTCTTTGTAGTGATGCTGAGGTTACAAAAGATGCTTGGAATGACACCAGAATTTCTTGTTAATTCTTATTGGCCTCAGGCTAATTATAGATGAAAATCTTTTGTGCTGTCAGCCTAAGGTCTATGTTGTTTGATGATATTTTCTGAGGGACACACATGATACCATGCAGTCTCCAGCACATAATTCTTTTGCATCAAGATAATGCGCTGATCATAAATTTTAGTGGCGCATATGGTGATTTTGGTCCGTGATGTACAATATACTAACTACTAGCCACATATGGCTAGTAGTTAGTATATTTGGCCAGGTGAGTATGACTGGTTTGCTAGCCACAACTGGTTGGAAACCACGGGCTTAGGTCTTATGTAGTAATAGTATTGATATTAATATATAATGCATTCTGTGGGGGAGGACTGTACCTGTCCTAGCATCATGATAGATTAAGTAATCTAATAGTTCTCTTCTGCTTTATTTTTGTGTGTGTGTGTTGATGTTTAGTTCTCTTTTTCCCATCTTCTCTTTCCTTATGGACTATGTCTACACTGAAGGCTTCTTGTGCAAGAACATCTTGCACAAGAAAACGTCCACACTGCCATGTGCGAGCTGTGCTTTTGCACAGGAGCGCCCATGGCAGTGTGGATGCTTTCTTGTGCAAGAAATCCCTGCCCAGCATCCACAGTGCCCTCTTGTGCAAGAGTTCCTGCGCAGGAGGGCTTACACCTGTTAAAAAAGAGTGTAGCTGTTGTGCAAGAAGCCCTCTCTTCCCATGCTGTACTGTAAATCTTCTTGCTCAAGAGCGGGTGGGCAGTGTGGATGCTCTGCGGATTCTTGCGCAAGAATGACAATACTTGCGCAAGAAGCTGCGAGTGTGGACATAGCCATGGAGACCACTTACAAGGAAAAATTCCAGTTGAAAAATTTAAACTGGATCTGCTGGTTTCAGGGACGGAGAGGGTCTAGTTTACACTTAAAACTTAGGCTGACCTAGCTATGTATGTAGAAATGTATGTAAACCGACCTAAGCCTTGGTAGTTGAGAGACAGATCTATCAAATTAGCTCCAGACTATTGAGAGGGTGGATTTACTACAGCAGTGGTTCTCAACCTATTTGTCATTTTGTGAGTTGCGTATGCAGCACTTTATGCGTGGGATGCTCCTAAATTCATGGCCTATTTTGGTCAATTTCATGGTCATAGGATTTTGAAAACAGTAAATTTCATTTCAGATTTCTATTTAAATCTGAAATTTCAGGGTGTTTGTAATTGTAGGGATCCTGAACCAAGAAAGAGTTGTGGGCATGGTTTCAAAGTTATTGTAGGAGGGGTTGTGGTACTACTAACTTTATTTCTGCCAGCAGCAGCACTGCCTTTGGAGCTAGTCAGCTGGAGATCAGTGGTTGCTGGCCAGGAGCCCAGCTCTGAAGATAAGCTGCCACCAGCAGCAATGTAGAAGTAGGGGTGGCATGGAACGGTATTGCCATTCTTGCTTCTGCACTACTGCATGCAAAGCTGGGCCCTCAGTCAGTAGCCAACACTGTCTGGCCACCCCATTCTGAAGGCAGCACAGAAGTAAGGGTTTTAGAAACTCTGGTCTTCACCCTGAAATCTGAATAGTACAGGGTAAAAGCACACACAAGACCAGATTTTGGGAGCGGGGAGGGAAGGGGGAACCAGATTTTACAGTCAAGACACATTTTTCATGTCTTTAAATGTGGTAGGGCCTGTCAAAGTTAGACAGGACTCACAGATTTGTCAGACCGCTCTGTTTATTCAGCAAAGCTGCTCTGCTAAATTAACCCAGAAAATGTGAGTACCATATACAGTTCAAACCCCTTGATTTATACAGTCAAAAGAAAACCAAGTTAACAGGATTAAAAGGAGGGGCAAAACTTCACATGATTAGTGTGAGACTTAGGGTGTGTCTAGACTACCTAGTTTTGTCGACAAAAGTGGACTTTTGTCGACAAAACTATACCGGCGTCTACACTACCGCTGAGTTCTGTCGACATAACTTTGACAGAACTCAGCAGTTTTGTCGACGCTGGTATACCTCATTTTACGAGGCATAACACCTTCTGTCAACAGAACTCTGTCGACAGAAGGTGTTATTGCCTGTAACATTGCGTCCAGACTACGGAGTTCTGTCGACAAAGCAGCTTGCTTTGTCGACAGAACTCAATGTGTCTGGACGCTCTTTGTCGACGGAAGTTTTGTCGACAGTATCTGTCGACAAAACTTCCGTCGACAAAACGCGGTAGTCTAGACGTACCCTTAGTCAAGTATCTTCATTTCAACATCAAGCACACAGCAATCTCCGGTCCATATCTCCCTGGTTATTTTAATTGCTTTCTGCTTAACACTTAATGTTCCTTTTCCTGTTAACTCAGGCCCACCTGGCTAGCACGTTGATCTGCATACCTACAAACAACATTAACATACTTTTCTTCTTCCTGTTCAGAGACAAACAGTATTCCTTCAACTTATTCAATTATTACAGCACAATTCATCTTTCTCTACATTATAATTCTTTCTACTTTCACAGGCCCTACCTATGTATTATGTGGGCCACATCTAGACAATACATATACTACCTATACTGCTCGAGAGAACATGACCTATGAAAGAAGACTGAAAGAATTGGGCTTGTTTAGCTTGGAAAAGAGAAGATTGAGAGGGGACATGATAGCGGTTTTCAGGTATCTTAAAGGGTGTCACAAGGAAGAGGGAGAAAAATTGTTCTCCCTGGCCTCTGAGGATAAAACAAGACGCAATGGGCTTAAACTGCAGCAAGGGAGGTTTAGGTTGGACATTAGGAAAAAGTTCCGAACTGTCAGGGTGGTTAAGCACTGGAATAAATTGCCTAGGGAGGTTGTGGAATCTCCATCTCTGGAGATATTTAAGAGGAGGTTAGATAAATGTCTATCAGGGATGGTCTAGACAGTACTGGGTCCTTCCATAAGGGCAGGGGACTGGACTCAATGACCTTTCGAAGTCCCTTCCAGTCCTAGTATTCCATGATTCTATACCTGTGTGGCCCTGATGATGTCACTTGTGCCCCAGTTGGGAACCATTTACCATAGTGATGGAAAAAAATCTTCCATAGTTGCAGTTTTATGACGGGCTGCTCAGGTTAGCTCATCAGGGCCAGCTGTGGGTGTTTTATTGCAGTGTAGATATACCCTTAGTGCCCAGGAGAGCTATGAAGCAGTCTTTCAAATCTGAGATGCATCTACTTTTCATTAGGCTGTGGACTGAAAAGGTCATTCTTTGTGGGAGGCGCCATTTTCCTTCCTTCCTTCCCAGCTAAAATAACTATTGTGGCTTTCGCTATTTAAAAAACAATTTTTTAAAATTGTCCATGACCACTCTGCAAAACCTGAGCAAACAAATTTTGCGTAGGTTTGCCCTTGAAGAGCCAGATTTTCCTGCTCCATTCCAAGAAGCAATAGAAATGCTCAACGCCCACTACTGAGGCCCTAGCTTATATGACACCTGTTGACCAATGTTTGGCTGCAAATCCTCTGACACCTAACTTGCTTCCAGTGCATTGCTACAGGTATAGGTGTCAGAGTGCACTCAGTGTACCTCTCTGCAGATCTGTAATCTGCTAATCTCACAAAGTGGAACCCACTATGTTTAGTGCCAGCCTTTGATGCAGATAATATGGCAGTGGCACAGTTTTGCCCTTGGAGTGTTACTGCTGTTGCCAGGGATCTCTGCTGTTGCCATATTTGTTTGTTCTTGTTCTGGGACTCTCTACAAGATGAAACAAAATACAGGACTATGTAGCACTTTAAAGACTAACAAGATGTTTACTATAGCCCTAATTCTTTAACTGCATCCATACCGGAGGATCCCAGGATAGAATAATGCTGAAGTTGGTGAGTTTCATACAGGAGCAGGGAAAGTTTGCATTTTTCTAACTAGAAACAATATTTCAGCAGTTCTCTAGGAAAGTGCTAACAAAATTTCAGATAGATTATGAGAGGCGATAACTAAATTTACGTGTCCGATCTCAGAAATTTAGTACTTGTAAAAACGATATATTGAGGAGCCACCACTCTGGCTGATGAGAGCTACCAGCCCCATGTGTCTCTGAAAAACTGGATATTAAGAGAAGAGCTCGGTGAAATTTTTCAGCTGAATTTTTTTTTCTTCGCTGAATGAGGATTCAGGTAATCTGAAACAGTTTGAGAATTTGTCAACTTTGCCAAATTATTTTGGTTTAAAAAAAACCTAAAAAAACCCTACACATTTAAAAAAAACAAAACAAAATGGCTTGACAATTAAAACAAAAAAGATTTTTCAATTCAAAAAGATTTTTCGATTTCCTACAATTTTATTTAAAATAATAAAAAAGCTTCAAATTCAAACACAACATTACGTTTCAAGTCAAACAATACATTTCATTTGACCCCAAACTAATTTTATTTATATTATTAAGAGCTGCCAGAAAACAAGTACAGGTGTGTGAACAACTGATTTTTCTAAGTGTCAAGTTGGGCATTCAAAACTTAAGATACAATCAGTCTTCAGTTTGGAAATTGATGGACTTGCTATAAAAAAAAACCCTCAACATTGCTAAGTGGAACATCAGAACCTAGCATAAACTTCAAGACTCTTGTTTTTTGTTTTTGTTTTTTAATGGAAGGCCAGGATTTGTCAGAGACCAAATGATCTTGGGGTCCCTGAGCCTGGCCTGGAGCCAGAGCCCAAATGTCTACACTGCAATTCTGCAGCATCATTGACTGAGACCCAGGAGTCCCAGTTCGCTGACATGGACCAACCAAAAGTGTCTTATTGCACTGGGGAAAATTTGCTGGGAGACTTACTTTCATTTAGTCCACCCTGTTGCTGCTATCTGCTAGGAATAGATGGGTCATTTAAAAATGCTTTAACTGTTGTGTTATACTGACATTTGTGAACAGTAATAAATACGTTGCATGAGTACAACTGCCCTGTGTCTGAGGAGAATGGTTTTGAACTTCTGGGGCGTTTTATAAGAGCTTCCATAAAGACTGCCTGAGAATTGCGTGAATCAGCAAATCCACTGGATGCCCAGGTCCTGCTATTGCCTGTTTACTTGAATGTTTGTTCTAGTAAGAATTTTTGTCTTACAAGATTCACTATAATGAGTATTGCAAAGTAGAGCACAGCTAGCATAGTTAACAGATTTTAGTGAAAATAATGAGGAGTTCTTTGAATTACATGCCATGTTGAAGTAGCCTACTTGTATTAAAGCCAAGAATCAATTACTTTAAGATCCAAGACTTGTGCATAGTCTGCAGAAATTGCGGTGTAAATCGACTGATATGCTTTGACTCTAAGAAATACTTTAACCAAAGAGAGTCTTTTTCTTGTTTTGGTCAATGTGAATGGCGCGGCTATAAAATAATTACTTTGGAATATGATTTAAATTCTAAACTATTCATAGATCTCTTAGATTTGTTTGTTGGCTTTTAGAACATAACTGATTCTAAGAAAAAAATTAGGAGTCCTGTGGCACCTTAAAGACTAACAAATTAATTAAGATACCACAGGACTCTTCATCATTTTTAAGGATACCGATTAACACTAGTTAGCTCAGTGATAAGTTCCAAGATTTTTGTGTGTAGTGTTGGAAAATGAAATCTTCTCTGATAAAAGAATACTGAATATTTCAAATGTTCAAGGAAAATACCTTTTTTCAATAGTATTTGATGAAATAAGTTCAAGTACAGCCGCTCCCTGAGTTATGACCACCTCCACATACAACCATATGCACTTACGACCAAAGCGGTCATAAATGTGGATCCGAGTTACAAATGGCGATCTGCTCTTACGAACAGTGCGGTCGCCACGTAACTCTATGGGATCTGAGTTACAAACACTTCGAGTTACTGACCAAGTGTTGATCCGTAACTTGTTCGTAACTCGGGGAGGGGCTGTAACAGGAAGCTACATTTACTAAAGTTGATTGACGTGTACACTAAGACTTAAATATATATCATTATAACAGCCAGAATGTTCTGTGATTTACATGAGTTTAAAAGTGATTTCTCAAGGTGCAAGGCCAATCTTGTTATTCGTAAACCTAGGTTTTTTCCCCTAGTTTTAAATTAAATCTTAATTACTTATTCAATGACTGATTTAATATTTCACTATTTATTTTTAGAGAATGCAAGAAGTAGTAAATGCATAAGACAATATGCAGTGATGAAATGGTTCCATAAAGGAAAGAGTTGTGTCCTGTTTTATTACTTTGTAGACTCATGGATTCTAATGCCAGAAGAGACTACTGTGATGATGTAGGCTGACATCCATTACGACATGCCCTATATAACCTTCCCAAACTAATTCCTAGAGCAGATCTGACATATCCAATCTTGATTTAAAAACTGACAGGGTTGGAACCATTGGTGTGAATCATGCTATATAATCAGTGTAATCAGTTGACCTTTAAGACACTTGTACACATTCATTCACACAATTCTATTTGTGTTTCACATTCAGGTTTTTCTAACGCAATGGTGGGGCATCAATTTATCGGTTAATTAGTTACTCTCTAACATCTCTATTAGAAACTTCATTTTAAAGTCTAATCTTTACAGTTTTCAACTGAAAAACAATATCATGTAAAATTTGGCATTTGTTTGTGCTAAATGTTAGGCGTCTGCTTAGCTACATCTTTGCTTGGGTTGATAATATGCGAGTGTGGTTGATGCCGACAGTACTGGGTACTGTGGATGACTGATAGACATGGGTACAGAGGAATGTTTGGGATCTTCATTTGCATTTTAATCTTGACACCATTGAGTAGGCCAGGCTTGCTTGCTTTGGTACCTAGGTTCTTAGTTAATAGGGTGGCTCTTTCAGTGCCTTCCTCTGTGATCACTAGTATGGAGCCATATGGTGGCTAAATTAGGGATGTTAAGGACTAGTCAACTATCCAGTAAGCAAATGCTAAGGACTAGTCGATTCCCCCCTTTGCTGCCTCTATCAGAGGCAGCAAAGTGAGAGAAGAGGAGGTACTTAAAAGCAGTAGCGCTGCACATGGAGCCTGGAGTTGGCTGGGGACTCCCAAGCTGATCCTGGGCTCTAGCGCAGCATTTCCATGGAACTTGGGATCAGCTGGGGAGTCCCCAACTGACCCTGGGTTCTGGGGAAATGCCACACAGAACCCAAGGTCAGTTGGAGAGTCCCCAGCTGATCCTGGGTTCTGCTAAAATGCTGTGCGGAGCCTGGGATCAGCTGGGGAGCCTCCAGCTGATACAGGCTCTGTGTGGCATTTCAAATCAGCAGTGCCGCATGGAGCCCGGGGTCAGCTGTGCTGCCGCTTTGAAAATGCACAAGAGCCCCCTCTGGAGACTCCCATTGGGGCTCTTGTACATTTCAAAGGAGGAATGCGGAACTCTGCATGCAGCCTGGGACCAGCAGAAAGTCCCACTTACTCCGGGCTGCATGCGGCTTGCCGGCTTTGAAATACACAAGAGTCTCCAGCTGATCCCATTATAGCAGAACCGAAGTTGATTAACCATTATTTAACATCCTTAGGCTAAATCTGTTTTTTGGATAGAGCTACAGGTTGAACCTCTCTAGTCTGGCACCCTTGGGATCTGACTGGTGCCGAGCCAGACAATTTGCTGGACCAAGGGAGGTCAACATTGTCTAGGAGGTTTATCAACTAGGGATGTTGAAGTCAACTAGATTAATCAAATAATTGAATAGTTGATGGAATTTCCATCAACCATTCGATTAGTCGATAAGGGTGCTTCCGCTTTGAAATTTAGCAAGAGCCTGCCTGGCTATTGCTACATTTCAAAGGTGGTAGTGCCATGTGGAGTTTTGCTTTTGAAATGTACAAGAGCCTCTTGAACATTTCAAAGGTGGAACGCCTCTGCTATACTCTTGCCCCCTCATAAGGAGCTGGGGGAACCGGCTTTTAAGTCAGCTCCCCGCAGCACCACATCCTCTTTCTACCCCCTTTCTTCCTTTTGCTTATCAGATAGTCGACTAGTTGATTAGTTGCTTACATCCGTATTAGCAACATTTCCACTGTTTACTGGGCTCTTACAAGACATTTAGGGGTAAATTAGAGCTAAATAATAGCACAGAATACCAAGAGCCAGGAATGGAGGCTATAATCAGACTTCATGGGACCACAGGAAACTTGGCCACACCCATAAAAAGTGGACATCTGACTAACTAAAATCATGCTGGACTATGAATGTTGCTGGACTGGAGAGTGCCGAACTAGCGAGGTTCAATATGTACTTGAAAGTTTTTACAACAAAAGGGATATATTCTTCACAATACATTCTGTGAAAGATTCATTGATTTTTTTTTTTTTTTGACTATGACTCAGGAAACTTTTTGTATCAACTGGCAGAGGGCGTGGGAGAGAGGCATAGAGTTTTACAGAGATTCACTCGGTCAAACATATGCACAGTAATTCACCAAAGGGTGATGAGCATTCTGTACTGAGAGCTGGAAACCCATTGGTCATCATAATCATTGCAAAATGTATGTATGGATAATATGGAAGGAGTTACTTATCTATACTGGACATTATGTTTTCAAAGCCTTGGCATTGTCAGGTAAACTGGGTGATATGACTCAGACTTGTGTTTTGCAAGAAGTAGATGGTTTTCTCCTTGGCTGGGCACTGTGTATTGTCCCTTTTACTATACAGGTCAGTTTGCATTTAAAGCCAAAATACTCATCAAGAGATGTTCAAGAGGAAATTTACAGAAAGAAATAAAACTGCAGGAGGGTTTATGAATGAAGACAGTGGGTTGCTGGAGAATGTGTCCGGGTGGTGGGTGGTACCCCACTGGATTTTTCTGCTGAAAAGGCAGGAGGACTGTATTGCTTGCTTCACAAATGGAAGATCTGGCTGTTGTGCACCATAAGAATTTTGAGTAGGCTTATGCTCTGTAAGACATTGCTGTAATTAAGTAAGAGCCTAGAATGCATGCTATAATCATTTTATTTCCAGTATTACTACTACTTTTCAATAGCATTTCTAATCTTTGTCAAATAAGCTTTTGCTTGTTTTACTTGTTTAATATTAATTGCAGTGTGGTAAGGGGAGCTGAGATCTGAAGTGTAATAAGTGGAAGGATACTATTCCTTTGGGAGTAGTGAATCTTGACTGAGTTTCCAGTGTCCTGAGAGTGGGACAGGGGCTGGGTTGTTTGAGCATCCCTATTGTTAATGTATGGAATGTGCAAAGGCTGAGCTCAGAGCTTAAGTTGCCTGTGGCCAGAGAAGTTGGAGCTGAGTCACGGCAGGCGCACACACTTCCTCACACTAAGTGCAGGTGGTAGTGAGATGCCCCAGGGGTATCCCTAGGAAGTGTCACTCTGAGCAGTTATATCTCTGGCCATTCTGGAATTGTGAGAAGTCATTCATCCCTTCTTCTAAGTATTTGAAAATTTTCGTTGGGTCAGTAGATTTTCCTCAAAATGTGGAATTAGGCTATTACATGTCTATTATCTCCAAAGGATCATATAATTTCTAGCTTCTTGCAGGAAAGACTGTTGAATCTCCCTTTTTATATCAACTGTTATCTGTATATCACAAATGTAGCAGTATGTTGTCTTAATTAGCAGCATTTTAAGTTTCCTATAGGATTTCCTGTATTTGTCACTTGTCATAGATTTGTGTTTCAGACTTTTTCCTTATATGTTGCTTCAGTTCCAATGCTTCCTCCTCCACTTAGATCTTTTCTGACTTCTTACAATTTTCGAACTTTATCTGTATATCTTCTGATTGATTACTTGCATTATCCTGAAGAGACTGGTGTAGGAGGGAAGGCTCCAAGCTCTTGTGAGCTTAATTTTAATTAATCTTCAAATTACCCAAGAAGGGTATTTTGTTTGATTCATCCATATTTACATTGTTTTGGAAGAAAATTATGAAAAGAACATATACAAAGACCAGCTGGACAGTTGGAATGTTTTGTTGGTATGGATATACTGGCATATACTGTACCAGTAATTGCTCCTAGAATTGTACTGGCAAAACTGTGGTTACTTCAGTTTTTGGTGGCATAGCTATGTCAGTTACAAATCACATCTCATTGCACCCTTAACCAGCAAGCCAGCAAACATTTATAGGGTAGGCCTGAACAAAATCTACTTACTTACAGTCTTTCAATGTGTGTTTGATGACAGGTCACTTGACTGCCAATTTTAACTCTTTGGCCCATGAAAACAAGGCAGTTGTTTCTCTTTATGCTAGTACATTGTTTTGGTTTTGCAAACACAGGGGGAGTACTTGTTAAAAGAAGAAAATCGTTCCTTTGGAATCAAATAAAAGCAATACTTGGGAATATGTATATTATGTCTTTAGATTTTGGTAACATCTAAATGTGTCAAATTTAACTGTACAATATCCCCTTAAGTGGTTTTATTATAATCCTGGCATCTCAAGCGTCTGAAGAAAATTCTTAAAAAATTAAATACATAACGCTATTGCAGTTAAATGCTTCTCTTTGTTTCAATTTTGAAATATAGCTTCACTTGTGATAGAAATAAGTATAGTGGGCAGTTTAATTGGTCTCCTAGATTGACTTCACGAAGTCAGCCTTGTGTTTTCATTGTGGGCATTGCTAGGTCCTGATCCTGCAAGACGTAGCTCATTTAAGTAGTTCTGTTGAAATCAATGGGGTTCTCACATGTATAACTTTGGGCACCTGCTCAAGCACCTTCCTTGTAAATTGGAATCTTCTTATTACCAATATGTAGCAAATGTGCCATATTGATTATTTGGCAGTAGATTAGTCTACTAGTATCACTAGCTCGCTAGAATTGATAAACAACATTGCATAAAGATTTTATCATTTTTTGTTCAATAAAGCTTGGTAAGAATGGCCTACTTGATTGCAAAAGCCTGTAGGAACAGATTGGAAGATTCCGTCTAGTTCTACACTGAATATTTTGATAGATGTCGACTCTGATCCTGCAAGTATAGGCAGATCCCTGTGCACACTCTGAGCTACACTGAACTACCCACTGCATAGATTCACTTGTAGGATTGAGGCCTAAGGCAAGGCCATTGCTCTGATTTCACCAATGGAAGTTGCTGCAGAGGCAGTGAAATAATCCCAAGAAGGGTGGAATAGAAGAATGGAATGAAATGGGGTGGGGAGAGGGAGAGAAGATCCATTTTGAAACAGGAATACTAGCTAAATAGGTGGTTATACTTTGATAGGACTTGCCCATTTGGTTTTCTCCAGATGCGAGAGGAAGGATAAGTTGCACAAATCCCCAGGAGGCAGAATTATACATTCCCATCTCCACACAGTGCTTGCACAACTACTCAGTGCTCGCTAAGAAATCATGCATATGTACTAGTTTTTCGTTTACCTAGTTGTAACTGGAGAACCGTCTTATCAGAAACTTGACCCTTCTGTACTGAAGAAACGTAGATGTGTTGGAAAGGAAACATTGCTTAAAAATTGAAGTGAATGTTAAGTGAATGAGTGTAAATAGCTCTGTTAAATAGAACGATCACATTTTATTTTCAAATTTCAAATAATACGACTTTATTTCTAAAGCTCCTTTTCATCAGCTTCAGGAGAAAAATGTATATTTCTGCTTATGTTTTTTTTTAAATTTCAGTTAAAATTAAGCTAATTTTCATACTCTTCTTTATATGTAACTCCATCAAAAAAAATCTCTTAAAATGAAAAGGAATGGGGAATCCTTGGTCCCACTGAAGTAAATATAAGTTTTGCTATTCAGTGGGATCAGAATTTTACTGACTGTCAACAGAATTATTAGCAATAATAATAATCAGCAACATGACATGGATAAAATGGACTGTCTCCTAAACTGAAACGAGGTAGAGAAAACAGTGGTGGTTTTATTTCTAATGCACATATATTTATTTTGAGGGTATGTTGTGCTGGGTACATAGGAAAATAAAAAAGTGCTTCTGACTTTAAAACCATTCAGTATTAAACATGCTCATTCCCAGTTCAATGATACGTGAGATCTGACTTCACATGGTTGAATTTTTCTATCTAGATTCAATTTTAGAAAGATCTCCCTGCATGTGTGCTTTTAAAATGGGCCTTTTATATGTACATTTATCACACAGCAGATCATACATGTTGATCTTTAGGAACTGCTTTTTTTCCTACTTTTGAAATCACAGACCCCAGGGGGAAAGTAATCATTATTCTGTGCATGTCTCCTGTTCTTTAAGAGTTGACTTTATAGCCTTATGGTTTTATGCGTGCCTCTGTTTCATTTTGAAGTCTTGGCATATCATCTGAAATAAAATGCAAGTTCATGTTTGTTTCTGTGTTTTGCCAGTTGTTTTGTCCTGCGATTACAAAATAATTAGCATCTCACTGATTTCTGTTTAGTAAGAACAAAAACATAAATCATATTACAAGATGGGAACTGTATTCTGAAAAGTAGTGACAATTAACATTATTTAGGTGTAATGGTAGATGTGTAGACTTGGAGGGGTCAGACAATGACAGTAATTGTTGATATTAAAGTTAGAGCTTTGTAACCATTAAAACACAAATTGTATATTTCCAATTATGATGTTGACAAAGTAATATCCTTAAACTATAATTTCTCATACAGCTTTTTTAATTCTTTGTCTTCAAATTTCAGTAGTTATCCTAGAATACTAGAACTGGAAGGGACCTTGAGAGGTCACCAAGTCCAGTCAAGCATTATCGATCATCCCTGATAGATCTATATCCAACCTGCTCTTAAATATCTCCAGTATTGGAGATTCCACAATCTCCCTAGGCAATTTATTCCAGTGTTTAATCACCAATAAAGGAAGTTTTTCCTAATGTCCAACCTAAACCTCCTTTGCTGCAATTAAGACCATTGCTTCTTGTCTTAACATCAGAGGCCAAGGAGAACAATTTTTCTCTCCCCTCCTTGTAACACCCTTTTGGATACTTGAAAACTGCTATTATGTCCCCTCTTAGTTTTCTCTTTTCTAAACTAAACAAGCCCAATTCTTTCAATCTTCCCTCACAACTCATGTTTTCTAGTCCTTTTATCGTTTTTGTTGCTCTTCTCTGGGCCTTCTCCAGTTTCTCCACATCTTTCTTTTGAAATGTGGTGCCCAGAATGGGACACACTACTTCAACTGAGGCCTTAGGCAGAGTAGAACAGAATTACTACTTCTCATGTCTTGCTCACAACACTCCTGTTAATTTATCTCAGAATGACATTTTTGGCGTGTGTGTGTGGGGGGGGGGGGGGGGGGGGGTTTGCAACAGTGTCACACTGTTGACTCATATTTAGCCTAGGGAAATATTTTTTTCATCAGTTTGTGAAATCATTGTTTACTGTCATTTACTGATAAAAATCTATTTTTTCAAATCGACTGATAACCGGTTGAACAGGAGCTGCTAGTGTGGTGTTGCAGCTGAAAAGGTGAACGAACCTTGGATAGATAAGCAGGGAAATACCAAATACAAGTAAAGAGTTGTATTACTTCTGACGATAACATTAGTCAGACCATTACTGGAATACTGTGTGTGTCTTTTGTTGTTGTCTGCATTTCAAAATTGATGTTGATAAATTGGAAAGGGTTCAGAGAAGAACTAAAGGACTAATTCAGGATTTGGAAAGCATGCCTTTTGTTCATCATATGGCAATTTTGGTTCTGATCTTGCAAGGAATTACACAAATCCTTAATGTGCATAAGTACTTCTGTTATATAGGTGGTGGGACTGTTCATGTTGTTAAACTTAATCTCACACAGAAGTTTTTTGTAAGATGAAGCTCTTTAGGGCTGATCCAGAGCTCACTGAAATCAATTAAAGACTTTAGTGAGCTTTAGATCAGGCTCTTCTTGTGTACTTCTGAATACATTTATGATTCTATATACCTGAACAAGACAGTGCATTCTGAATTTTAAGACTTTACAGATTATAAATTGGACAAGCTGCTTGTTTAAAATGTTTGTTACTTAGCTGTTATATTTCATCATCAAGGCAGTATACTAATGTTACCTACGTACTGACTGAAAAGATGTGAAATCTCTACCAAGTATTTCTAGAAGTATGTGGGTTGAATTGATTAAAAAAAAATCTTATGGTAACGTGTTACATTGCTTAGACTCCAAAAAGGTAGCGCTCTATTGATTTCAGCACTTAGGTACAAAAATGCAAATAATTTTGTACCACTCTGTTAATCTCAGCAGGCCATGCCTTGGGAATAAATTTGAGGCTGTGTGTGTGTTCATGAATGCTGTCAGATAGCTAGTGTTGATATTGAATAACAGCTGGTTTATTATTGGCTCATAGCTTCCATTGCATATAAAGGCAGAAAACTGAGTTTAAAACCAAATGATGAAATTTCTTTAAATTAAAAAAACCAAACTTTTTTGGTTGCTTTTTGAACGGCTTTTCTTCATTTATTATTGCTTATTTTTATATAATTGAGAAATGCATTCTGGACGGTGGTCTATTTTACTTATAAAACATACAAGCATATTTCCTTATAACAGGGATGAGCAAAAAGGCCTCTGCAGACTGGATCTGGCCCACCAAGCGGATTGATCCGGCCTGCAGATGTCCTGCTGCTTCCCTTCCCCCAAACCAATCTGAATGTAGTGTTTCATAACTCCAATTATGTGTACACAGATCCTAGTAATCACCGTAATGAACTGTATGTAAAAGTTGCATATTTTAGTGTTGCTTTAATGGTGGAACTGCTACATAGTTTAGAAGTAAAAAATGCACAGAGACTAGGGATATGAAAGGTTAACTTGTTAACCAGTCAGCTTAATGGGTGATGCTGCATATCGTTCTGGTTAACTGGTAAGGGCTGGTGCAGCTGCCCACCCAGTGTGGGCAAGGAGCTGGTTGCTCCGGACATCCGGAGCTGCCCCAGTCTGTGGCAGGTCCAAGAAGGCCAAAGGCAGGGACTGCTCCAGATGGCTGGAGCAGCCCCTGCCTGTGGCGCCTCCTGGCATATCACAGACAGGGGTTGCTCTGAGCATCTGGACTTGCCCCTGTCTGTGGTGGGGATGCTCTGGGTGGCAGGGGTTGGAGCACAGGTAGGGGCTGCGCCTGTAGGTTGCTCTAGCCTGTTTGTGGCAGGGGGTTAAGTTATCACATAGCTGTTCCTAATCAAGCACATTTGTTTTAAGATAAAAGCATTGTTCTGGCAGGGGGACATTTCCTCAAATCACAAGTAAGGGTTTTTCTGTGATGACTAGCTCATAAGAACCTTGGCTCAGAACAAGCACACACATGAACCTGAGTCACTCCTTTATACTCTGAGTCTCTGAGATTGTCTTCATAAAATAGGTGTTTAGCTACATTGGGTTTTTGTATAGCCAGAGGAGGTGGAGGTGCATTGTTTAAAAGGGTCTGTTGAAGCTTGTAACACTTGCCGAGGTTAACATCCACCATCTCTTCCCCTCTTGAGACATTATGTACAATTCCACAATAATACATAAGCATTTCTATTTTTAATAAAATTAACTCCTGAGATTCTTAAACTGAATTCATTTAGTTTGATCCAGGATATTGGAGGACATTGCCATATCTGCCACAAGTGCATCAGAACAGTATAATGGCTTTGGAAAATCTATGCCATCAGTAGGATGTGCGCCAAAAAATAATTTTTCTTGTGATGTCAAGGGGATAGTTTAGAGAGTTTTGTCATGTGCAATATTTTCTACTTGAGCCAAATATTAGTCTTTCCAAAGATTTTGTGCAGTCTCTCATATTACAGGAGAACCTGGTTTAATCTGGAACAAATTGGGACTGGAATCTGATTAGATAATCAACAACTTGGATAATCTGGGAAAGTGCAACATTACGGCGCCATCTAGGGTCCGCCTACTTCTGGATTTGTGTGCACTGGTTATTTGGTTAATACAGAGAGCTATATAGTGGCGATTGGATGAATGGCGGCCCACTGTACATGTATTAAATTATGAGGGAAATAAAAGTGCCAGGATGTTCTTAAATTATACAGTATAAGGCACATTCCTGCAAACTCACATATGTACCTCTAATATCATTGAGCTTATTTGCAAGAGTAAAATTACTTGTGCATATTTGTAGGATCAGGTTGATAGTATTTAAACAGCACAGTTCATTAATTCCAGATTATCTTTGTTTAGAGACTTTTTTTCTATAGAGACTCTGGAATGGTTATGGACTTTGACCATGTTGCTCTGTCTACCTCTCTGGCAGGAAGACAAAATAACTGTAGAAAATCCTGAATTCAACCACTCAAAAACTGTTTCTGAGATGGTCACATGCTGTCAGAAGCCCATTCAAGGAATAAGGAAGAGTAGAAAAGCAGCTGGGATAGTAGTTGAGCATTTCTTTTTCAGACCTCTGCAGAATAGAAAACATGATTCTTAATATATTATTGCATAGCAGCTTCTTGTGCATTAAGGTTACTATCTAAATACTTACACCATACAGAAATTATTATAACAGAGTACCAGCTCCATTATCAGTAAAGTTTGTTGAGTAGTATCTGTTTAGAGGATAAATCTGCATTTTTTTCTCAGATTGCCTTGAAACGTGCTGTGCGTCACATGGACGTAGCGTAGGGTTGGTGTTCCAGGTTTAGTTATTTGACCAAAGGGTTCCCATGGATATCATCAGGCCCCGGAGGGTTTCAGTTATTCAGTGTTTATTTTAGCTAGTACATTACACCCACTACCCCTTTAGGCTACATCTAGACTGCAAGCCTCTTTTGAAAGAGGCTTTTTCGAAAGATACTTTTGAAAAAGCCTCTTTCGAAAAAGAGCGTCTAGACTGCAAAGAGCAAGCCGCTTTTTCGAAAGAGAGCACCCAGGCAGTCTGGATGCTCTCTTTTGAAAAAGCCCAGTTTGCATTCAAGAGCACTTTCGAAAAAAGGCGTCGTTCTTCGTGAAATGAGGAGTACCGCTGTCGAAAGAAAAGCCGCGTTCTTTCAATTTAATTTCGAAAGAACGCGACTGTAGTATAGATGCAGGTGAAGTTTTTTCAAAAAAAGGCTACTTTTTTTGAAAAAACACTGCAGTCTAGACACAGCCTTGGGGAAGCAATATTCAAAATGTTATTCAAGAAAGAGTTAAATTGTGCAGATTGACCATCAGTCTTGATCTCAATGGATTACACTGCAGATTTGCAGATGTACAGGGTAGCCAGTAGCCAGTATTAACATGAGCTGCAGGGAATAAGGGGACATACTGACCTATGCCCAGCCAATACCCATTTTAATCCTACTCGTGGCAAAATCTTCCCCTGTTTGGAGAATTGGAAGTTATTTGGGGGGAACTGTAATCTGAATAAGGATGTAATTTTTTTAAAAAAACATAATTACACAGTGACTGGGTAACTGATTTAAAATTTAGTCAGTTACAAGGTTAAATGTTTTGTGGGCTGCCGGCAGTTCCTGGCATCACTGGTCCTGTGGGCTCCCTGAGGTGGTCAGAAGTTTAACTGTGAAGGTTATCTTAATAAGATAATGCAAATGCTTATCGGTTAACCGGTTAAACTCTTACATCCCTAACTAAATACATTAGATAATTCAGAAGATGCCCAAGCTATTTCCTCCTCTCCCCAAAATAGATGACAAATGAGAGTGCTTGTTCGGAGGGCAGGGAGATCAGGGAATGGGGGAAATGGAGAAGAGAGATTTGGGGATAGCAGCAAGGTATGAGGGATAATAGGGATGGGAAAAGGAAAAGGGTTTGGGGAATTAAAATCAAAGGGAAGGTTGGGGGATTAAGATGAGTGGGTGGAAAGGGTAGAGATGGGACACTGGGAAGAGGGCGTGGGTGTAGTGAGGGAAAGTGGGAGAGTTGGGGGTAGAGGAGCCTGTTAGCTCCTCATTCTTCCCTTTCACGTAACACTGGATCTAGGGAAGCCCTGAAGGTAACATAAGTTTAAATATCTGAAAACCAGGAAATATAGTAAAGGTACGTGCCACTCTTGCATGGGGAAGGGAGGGTGGCCAGAGTTGTAGGGAGGAGGCTGGCTTAGAGAGGGGTAGACTGGGTGGACATGTCTAAAACAGAGGTCAGGGGAGATAGAGATTTTCAACTTGGAGGGGGGGAGTAGGTACAGTGGGAGCAAATGCAAGAGATTTTCAACTTGGAGGGGGGGAGGGGGTACAGTGGGAGCAAATGCATGATCTTCCAGCAAAGTGCCATTTTGATATGTACAGAGCAGCAAAGGTGCCAGACATTAAAGAGGAATTTTTTAATGTGGAAATGGGTTCTAAAGTTTTAATGGCTTAAGTAGATGAGAAGGGGAGGTGGTGAGTGTGGGAGGGAGTGAAGAAGGGCAAACTAAACTCAGTGTTTCTGTAGCTACTGTTCAATAAAACTGTCTAGCTTTTGGGATCTAGGCAATTTCTGTGATTTGTCTCACTAGTCCTCACAATCCAGACATTTCAAATCAGGACTATAATCCTCATTCCATTATAACAAAGCGTATCAGAGGGGAGAGGAGCCCTTTGGAACCCATAGTATCCTTTACCTAGCTACAAAATGAGATTAAACTAGCTAGATATATAAACAGTAACAAGAAAATATCCTGCAAATACATTAGAAGTAAGAGGAAGACTGAGGACAGCGTAGGTTTATAACTCAGTAAGGGGGAGGGAAAACAATAACAGAAAATGGGGAAATGGTAGAAGTGCTAAATGCCTTTTTTTTTTGTTTTTGGTTTTATTTCATCAAAAAAATTAGTAGCTATTGGACATCTAATTTAATCAATGCAAGTGAAAATGAGGTAGGAATGGAAGCTAAAATAGGGAAAGAAAAAGATACAAATTACATAGAAAAGTTAGATTCTTTAAGTCACAAAGGCCTGATGAAATGCATCCTAGAATACTTAAGGAACTGCCTGTGGAGACATCTGAGCTGTTAATGATTGTCTTTGAAAAGTCATGGAAGATGCGTGAGAGATCAGAAGAGTGGGGGGAAAGGCAAATATAGTTCCAACCTATAAAAAGTGGAATAAGGACAACCTGGGGAATGACGGACAAGACACCTTAACTCCAATATGCAGAAAGATAATGGAACAAATATTAAAGCAATCAGTTTGCAGACACTAGCAGATAAGATGAGTAACAGCATGGATTTGTCAAAAACAAATCCTGTCCAGTGAACCAAATACAATAGCTTTCTTTGATAGAGTAACAAGCATTGTGGATAGGTAGGAAGCAGTTGATGTAGTATATCTTGACTTAGTAAGGCTTTTGATACTGTTTCACATTCCTCGTAAATATGGTCCTACCAAGTTCACAGCCCTTGTGAAATCTGATGTTCCTTTATTCCCAGGAGCACCCATCAAAAGTGAGCTTCCGATCTCCAACTGAGCAGGGGAAGGACATGATGTGTCCCACCCCTGCAACTGCTCAGGAGGTGGGAGGGGGGGATCTGATCGGACTCACGTTTGGGTGCCTCCTTCTGATGCAGGATGCTGTCTGGGACTGGGCAGCAGCTTGAGGAGGTTCCTGCATGCTGGAGTACACTTGTACAGTTGGAACATATCTTCCCTGGAAGAAATGTACCTGCATTTTAATCTCTTGATATCCATCCAAAATGAATGTATAGCACATGATGATTGCTATTAGTAGATGGCTGATCAGTTCTTTTCATTTTAATTCAGATATGCCATTTCTTGGTAGATAAATTCCACTGGTAACAAGTTGCCTGGTTTTTTCCTTCATCAGCAAATATCCAGAATTGTTTTATGAAGTACTTCCACCATGTATATCATAGGAATGTAAATTCATGTTTGAATGCCTTTCATTGTAAGTTGGGGTCTATTTTATGGATCTATTGTTTTACTGGTGTCTGGTACCACTAGTATGTGAGGTTTGTATCTGTTTTGTCTTGTTATCCCAATGGAACATCTCGATACCATAGTTCATTTTCCAACATGTTTTATGCCTTCCAGTCATCAGCATGTGTTTGTATTTCCTCATCTTCATGAAATAGCTTTTTTTGTTCTGTTCTCCAAGTAGTTTTCATCTGATATTTTATACAGATCAGACATTTTATTATTTGAAATAAATTATGTATATATTTAAAAGTCTTACTTAGTGAGTGGTCTAATGATTATTGCTTTATTATTTTTTGCTTATTGAAATAATGAACTCTTTTCTTCATAAAGGTACAGTATTTAAAAATTCATTGAGGCAGTGTGCTTACCCCAGGGAAAAGTTGGAAGTTTCTTTTATCACTCAACCATCCTTCCATTGATTTGGGAACGACATTGACTACCTCCAAAGGGAGGCCAGGCAATCATTTTCAGCCAGAAATAAGTTAATTGTGAAATGGGGCCTTGCAGGAAAAAAAATAAAAAGTATAAGGCAAAAACAAATAAAATCTTTTAACCTTTCTCTTCCTCCCCCAGCAGAAATGCAGTCAATCCCGTTTTAAAGGATTTTTGATTTGCATAATTAATCATTTACTTTGTTTGATTTACATTGCAGATTTAATCATATATAAAATAAAAAATGTTGTGTTTCTACAGTTGGTTAAATAGAAATTAATCTAGTGTTACTCTGCATCCTGTTTTACAGTTATAATGTGAACTGCATATATATAATATATATTGCGGATGCCTTTATCTGCAGATTATACTTGGACCTTTCTAAATACTATTAGATTTGTTTTGTGTTAAAGAATATAGTATTGATCTTAAATCCAGTTTAGGCTGCATAGCGATTTAAGTGCAGCAGGCCTCCACAGAGTTGTCATTCTTTTCTTGAAGGACTTATTACTTGATACCTAATCTCTCGGTTGCCTAGAGACATGGGAGGCTTTTTGCTTACATTGGTGTGTAAAAAGATGTGACACCAGCTATGCATCAACACTTATGTGAGGTAAATTAAGTTTTAGGTATCTGCATATGTCTGCTTGAATTGAAAAATCACAGTCAACTACTTTATCTGTTAAATTAGATCTGGCCTAATTGGCTACTATATATTTGAGAGAATTTGTGAGCAGGCAAGCGAGTATGTCCAAGAACTCCTCCTAAAAGGCAAGATCTAGGACCACCATATTTGGTATACAGCTTCCTTTTATCATACCTCAAAGCAAGGTAAAGGTTTGGTGGTGTGGGAGAGTTGGGGGTGAAGTCTCTCCCCCTCAAGATGCATACAGGGATGCATAAAACCATACAGAAAAGAGAGAATCACCAGGCATGTGCAAAAGCTAGTTGAGGGCGTGTCTCCCCTCTGTCTGGGACTGCCCCAGCTCCGATCCACCCATCCCTCAGGTGCCCTTTAGGGCAGGGGTGGGGAATCTAAGGCCCAGGGGCGAGATGTAGCCCCCAGCTTGCCTGAATCCAGACCCAAAAGTTTTGGGGGAGCCTGTGCTGGTTCCCTCAGTGCCCCTGCTCCCCACCGTCCCACTGTGGGGCTGGAGCACACAAAATGTACTAGTCTTGGTCTTCCTAGGCTGTGTGAAGGGAATGTGGGGAGTCTCTTTCTACTTCTCAGTTGGGGGCCATGTCAGTGAGTGTGTGGTTTTGGTTTTTGCTTCTCACTTGTGTGCAGTCCCTGACTGAATTTTTTTTTGTATGTGTCAGTAGGTCCCAACCCAAAAAAGATTCCCCACCTCTGCCTTAGGGAGAGTGGAGGTGGGCTACAGTCCTCCCCACCACTCATACGGAATCATTGCTGGCTGTTCTCCTTTGTCAGGGAGCAATTGAAATGAAGAAAAGCAAAAATTAATTGAGTTGAAGACCTAAGCAATGCTGGGTAAGACCTCTATGAAGAAATAATTCAGTTGGCAGCATAGGGCAGATGTCTTAACTTGTAAAAAGTCTTATAATTTGGGCCTCATTAAAGAGAACCCGTGTGCTGCTTTTACTGTCACTTAAATTGTTTTAGTAAAGTTGAGTCAATACACAAATAGGAAAGGGTACCTGCTGCTAATAGAATTGTTTAATCTATTTAATAGATTTAGGATCTGTTAAACTAACTTGGAGTCTTCAAATAGACTGTATACATTGGTTCACTTCTCCACTTACAGCTGATTACAAAGCACTTGAACCATCTTGTGTGTGTGTGGTAGAGTGAGATTTTTCCTTTCACTTATCTTCATCTGTGTAATATTGTCTCTATTCGGAGGTCCATCCCTATTCAACAAAATACTTAAACCTTTGCTTAAAGTAAAGCATATGCTTAAGTCCTTTGCTGAATATGAACATATTTAAACATGTGCTTAAGGCGAGGCTTTGTTAAGGTGAGTCTTATATACATGTAATTTGCATATATTTTATATGACTTTTAGCATTAAGTTAAATAACAAAGTTTTTAAAAAAAATATTCAGGGCATGGTCTTAATTGGAGTTGAATGTGGTAGAGTGGTTAATGCAGAGGTTATCTCCTGAATCTAACTTGTTAGAGACTATAAAATTGTTCACTCTGAACAGCAGGTTCTAACGGAAAGAGGCTAAATTTAATGCATGCCAGAATGATCTATGACTGATACTTAAATATTATTTTTAAGAAAGAGAGTAGCCTAAGCATTTACTTTAAAAGGTTAATTGGAAAAACCACTTAGCTGTGGTTGTGCTTAAGATTGTATTTTGGGGTATGGTTACTGTAGCAAGTTTATACACTTGCTCATACTATACTGTAGATAGATATTGAATAACCTGTATATGTATTTCTATTTTTAAATGTTTTAATTTGAGTAGACTGCAGTTATTACTTTGGTCGTGGGGCTTATCCTGTGCTACTGTGATGCTAACATTAACTAGACTTTAGTCATTTAGCTGTTTAGCTAGAAGAATTTGCAAAAGTAAAAACTGTATTTATGGGGCCATCAGAATCTTCTATAATATTACTAAAACATTTTATTCCCTTGCAACAAGAACCTGTTAGAAAATTTAAATATTTTAAATGTGTGATTATGTTGATGTTAATTCATCTAGTCGGTGCTGATGATACCACATTACTGCATAGTTACAGAATTAAAATAAAATGTAGAGGTATTTTGAACAATTTAACTTGAAGTTTGAGCTGTGTAGCTTAAGCTGTCTATTGAAAAATACTTTTATTTTCCCCATTTGTGTGTGTGATTTCCAGCTCAAAATATGAACGTGGCTGTTAGTTTTAACTAAGCCTTTCTGTTAGGTCAATTCTTCAGAATTCAGTCACAACAACCTCAAAAATACAAACAACGGCATACAAATAAACTTGTGTTGCAAAGGTAGATTGGTCAGTGAGAAAGAGCTCTAATACATGTGCTGTTAAGTCTTGAGATGTTAAATATTCTCTTTTTTGCTCTATCATTCTTCTTTAGTGCTTCATATTTTAGGGTTCACTGCAGTTATTAGAAACAAAATCACAGAATATGGACGGACAACATTAGAGCAATTAAATTAACAAGTAAGTATTGCAACATTTTCTGCAAATGATAATTCTTGCTTGAGACAACTTATATTTGTTCATGACAGATTTTTGCCAAAGGGCTTCACAATTTAATGTTATGAATCCTATGCAATGAGTAGCAGGAAATGTCCAGATAGGAATATGACTCTCATCTGAGTCTGTGAAGCTAATGTCTGTACATTAATTTGTCATCCTCACTTATTCAAATATTGTGCAGCAGATGAAGGCTTTTTTCTCTCTCTAATGATCCTATATATTTGTTAGTCCTAAGGTGCCACAGGATTACTAGTTTTTAAAGTCACAGACTAACATGGCTACCCCCCTGAAGCTTTTGCACCGCTTGCTTGCCCTTGAGTCTCCCACTGGCTCCGTGATACCCACAGTGCTTCCGGAAGCAGGGCTCTTACTACATTTTGAAGGTGGAAGTGCCTTTATCGACTAATTGAATAGTCGATGCAAATTGTATTGACTATTCAATTAGTTGATTAATCTAATTTTAACATTTTTAGTATCCGCATCTGTGGATGCCAATATCCACGGCTCATTTTTGCAAATACAGATGTGGATGTGGATATAAATTTTATATCCATGCAGGGCTTTACTAATTAACCTGATCCACTGTTTGACCTCTATGTTGGGTGATAGGGATTAGAATTAACAGGTTCTGCAAAAGGAGTTTCCAGTCTTCATTGACAAAAATTGTGTGGAGTTTGAGCTCTTCCTTTGTTATTTGAGTGGACTATTGCTGGTGTAATGTTCCATCTGTGCTCATTTAAATTAGTTCCTTCTACAGGCAGTCCCCGGGTTACGTACAAGATAGGGACTGTAGGTTTGTTCTTAAGTTGAATCTGTATGTAAGTCGGAACTGGCATCAGCCGCTGCTGAAACTGATTAGTTTAAACAGCGGCTGAATCTGGACGCCAGTTCTGACTTACATACGGATTCAACTTAAGAAACCCAGGCATCCCCAAGTCAGCTACTGCTGAAACTGATCAGCGGCTGATTCCAGGAAGCCCGGGGCAGAGCAACTCTGCCTCGGGCTTCCTGTAGTCAGCCCCTGGTCAGTTTCAGCAGCGGCTAACTTGGGGACGCCTGGGGCAGAGCAGCTGGGGTGCCCCAGGCGTAGGCAAGAAAAGCCTGGTCTGCTGGGGGGGCACTAGCTGCACCCCCCGCCCCCCCAGCAGACCAGGGAGACGCGGGTGGCTGGACCGCCCGCGTCCTCCACGGCTTTGCTCCGTCTCCCTTGTCTGCTGACCAGGGAGATGGGGAGCAAAGCCTTGGAGCACGCCCGCAGCAGGACAGCCCAGGCGCGCCCGGGCTGTCCCACCGCGGGCGTGCTCCACGGCTTTGCTCCCAGTCTCCCTGGTCTGCTTGGGGGGGGGGGGGTCCAGCAAAGCCGCTGGACCCCCCCCAGCAGACCAGGGACACCTGAGCAAAGCCGCCGCCTGGGCGGCTTTGCTCGTTTGCCCGGGAGCAAAGCTGCCCAGGCAGCAGGACCCCTGCTGCCTGGGCGGCTTTGCTTCTGTCCCCTTGGTCTGCTGGGGGGGGGGGTCCAGCGGCTTTTCTAGACCCCCCCCCCCAGCAGACCAGGGAGACCGGGAGAAGCTTTTCTCACCCCGTAGGACATGGGTGGCAACCCGCCGCCCGTGAGCTCTGGGGCGAGAAAAGCCCTGTTCGTAAGTGCGGATCTGACATAAGTCGGATCTGCGTAAGTCGGGGACTGCCTGTATTCACAGAAAGCAAAACTACAGCTTGTTGCTGAAAACAGTCACCTTTATGAAAGATTTACATTTTCTCTTTGTGCATTTTATCTCAAATATTTGTCATCTTGCCTAGTCATGGAAATTTTCTGTGACTATGAGATCACTGTGACAAATAGTTAAAAATGCAAAGTTTTAACAATTACCATGATGAATAGATTGACCCAGATGTTAACATTTTGCAAGCTCTCTAAAGAGAGCTGTTCCTTAGATAAGGTAATATATATGCTTTTTTCATAAATAAAGTGTGACTAAAACCACCAGTATCTCTAATCTGCATCATAGTGAGATACTAAGATAAAATGAAAGAAAATTCTAGGATTAGTTCTACATTTTTTGCATTGTATGAAAATAATTGGTGTACCAAGGGGGAAAATAGCAATTTAATATGGTCCAGATGTTCTTCCCACTGACAGTTTGCCTTCATCAGTACAAAATAACATCCAAAAGAACTGCTGTGAAACTAAGGGTGCCCTTTGAAAGAATCCCAAATCTGTGGGATTAGTCTGTTTTTGCTTTAACAGTATGAGCAAGGACCAGATGGGAATGTAAAACGCAGCAAGCCAAAGCAGGATCCAGTGGTTCATGCTGGCTTTAATAATTAAAATGGTTTGTAAAAATAGTTCTGACATTGTCACCCAGTTGTGCTAGGTTCCAGAGATGCTAAAGATCAAGGAGCCTGAGAAGAATTTCATTGGAAATGTGTTGCATTATTGTTCATCCTTCTGGGGGAATTACAGAGTGGATGGATACAAAATGAGGAAGATGTTTAAGTGTTTTACAGCAAGTGTTGAGCAAAGTAGCTTTGTGGAGCCTCCGCTGGCATGGGGTCCAGGGCAATTGCCCTGCTTGCTATCTTCTAAAGCTGACCTTGGCTTTTATATGCAGAAGACCAGTTGTTGTGGCACAGATGGGCCATGGAGTTTTTATAGCAAGTTGAGGGGAAAGGTGGAAATACAAAAAAAGGTTGAGAACCACTGACTTAACTGACTGTGGGTTTCTGAAGTATGGGGGTTTAGGGTTAGTTTGCTATTCTTGAAGGTTTTTTATCTTTACAAAAATGTGTTTGCAAGTAATTCCAGCTTAATATAGGGGTTTTTTTTGAGTGTGTGTGTGGGGGGGGAGGTCTGGGAATCTAGTGGAGACTGGGGCTTTGCTGAGAGCTAGTTGGCTGAAGATGGAAAGTGATATTGTTGAGGTCAGAGAAAACTTCCAGAGCACATAATGGAGGTTGTATCTGCTACCTTGATTTGGGAAGGATATGCCTAATGCAGGGCTACTCAACATCCTAATGCAGGATATGCCTAATGCTCAAGCCTGTTTGTTTGTGGCTTGAGGTGCGGTTTGGGTTTACATGGGGCTCAACATGTGGCCCACGGGTGGGATCCTTTGAACAAGGCCTCCATTGGGAACACAATTCACAACAGTGAGGTGTTTCCCAGGCAGGGTGAACATTAGAAGATGTAAATGGACAGGCTATCTGGAACAGTCGGGTACAGGGTGCCGGCATTTCTAGCCCCCAGGGAGGAGGTGCCAGGAGCGCCAGATGCATTGTGGGAAGTGCTGGCTGCTTAGCCTTGTGGGCAGAGCCTGAGAGCTGTTGACTGGCTCAGACTGGCCATGTTTGGGTCTAGCACTGCAGCCAGGCAGACCTGCCTCTGTCCCGCCTGGATCTATGGACGTCTGTGTGGGGAAGTCCAGCCCTGCTGAGAATCAAGGACTAGGCTCCTCGGCATCTGTCCTTTTTTTTCCCCTCTCATGACCAGCCTGACTAGCCCAACTTTCCGCCCGCCAAAAGTTGGAGAGCTCTGGCTTGGAAACTTTTCTTTTTACAGTAAAATCACTCCAAGGAACACACAACCTGAAGCTTCAAGCTAAACACCCAAAACACTGGTATACAATTTTTTTTTTAAAATAAGCATTAAAAATGTCAACAAAGAGGAGAGGCTTGTTGGATGAACACAAGGTTTGGGAGATGGAATTCGCTTTTGCAGAGATAAATGGAAAACCAACATGTCTTCTTTCTCAAAAGACTATTATTGCATTTAAAAAAAACAAACCTTTAATGGCACCATGAATCTTGTCACCCTGAGTTCCAAGACTTGTAACCACCTGACAGCAATTTAAGAAAAACTAAGATATGTTCCTTACTGGAAGGTTACAGTATCAACAAGTTATGTTCCTTTTCAAATTGTGATGCCAAAACAAAAAAAATAGTCAATATAATGATCATCTGTTGATATACATTTTAGTAGTTAAATTCCTGGACTGTCATTGCTCATTAAAAGTGCTGTCATATGTCTGCAAATCATTGCATTTTATTAATATCAGCGGAACTGACTTAAATGGGGTCTTCATGTTGTGTAGTCTTATCTTCATCTTTGTGTTCATGCCTGTCAATATAAAAGAAGCTATTTGCATATATTTACATATATGTTTGCATGTATATGCAACCACAGTTAAGTTGCAGCCCTCAGAATGTGTTGAGTATCATTGTGGCCCCTGGGGCTTCCAGGGCTAGCCTTACCATGAGGCTAATTGAGGCGGCACATGCTGTGTGTGGGGGGGGGGGGGGGGGGGGGGGGGGGAGGGGGAGAGGGTGCCATTAGGATCCAGAGTGTAGAAAATTGTGTCTGCTGCTTGTGCATATGTATTCTCTTTGCTCTATATGCAGAAGATGGTAGAGTGCTGTGCTGGAGGAAAGAGGGCACAAGAAATATAACAGGCAGGCAGGAGAAAAGGTGGCATGGGGGTGTCATTTGAGCTCCTTGCTTCAGGTGCCAAAATGTGGGCCAGTCCTGGCCCTGGCCTAATGTTTGTTAAAAAGTTTTGAAATCAAGGGGTACATCTACTCTGCAAGGCTTAACTCAAAATAAGGTATGCATATTGAGCTACATCAGTTGCGTATCTTACTTAGAAATAGCTTATTAAACTAGGAGCAGCTTAGAACTCCTAGGGTACGTCTACACAGCACTTATTTTGAAATAGAGCACTCTTCCTCTGACTTCCCTTATTCCTCGTACAATGAGGGTTATGAGTGTCGGAGCAAGAAGTCCTCTAGCTTGACGGTATTTTGACACTATTTTGAAATAACTGCCTGCCGTATAGACACGGACTAAGTTACTTCAGAATAGTGCTACTTAGTTCAAAATAGTGTTGCAGTGTAGACATACCCTAGGAGTCCTAAACTGCTCCTAATTCACATACCACGGACCTGAATATATGTATATATTCAGTAGACAAGAAAAGTATATTTATATGTGCATTATTTCTCCTCATCTTGCAGCAGAGAAGTGGGCTGCAACCTCTCTTCTAGAATACAAGACCTCTTCTTAGATGTTAGACATTTATTATCCCCAGGTTGGACTATTCCAGTGTGCTGGGCAGAGGACCGTCTTTAAAGATCTTTTGAAAATGTCATCCACATCATAATGTAGCCAGCTGCTTACTAAGAGTGCTTTTCACACACAATATTATTCCAATAGACTGCACTGGCTTCTCATTTGTCAATAGGTATTTTTCAAGGTGTTGATTTTAATCTCCCAAATCTTACATGATTACACAATCATTTTTAGGAGGAATCTGCTAGGGTTGCATTACCCATGAAGTTCCATTAAGTGCAATAATGCTGAATCATGTAGGACAATGGTTCCCAAACTTTTCGGCATCATGCCCCCTTTTGGATTTTTGAGAAACCTCCCCCCCCCCCCCCCATAGCAGCAAAACTTGTTGAGCCCCCCCCCCCCCAAAAGGAACTGACGGAAAAACAAAATAACCGGGGTGGGAGTGGGGGGGCTGCTGGGTTGCCTTGTGCCCCCCCCATGAATTTCTTCACTCCCCCCAGTTTGCAAAAGCGACGAGGAGTCCTGTGGCACCTTATAGACTAACTGAAGTGTAGGAGCATAAGCTTTCGTGGGAAAAGACCCACTTCGTCAGTTCCCCCCCAGTTTGGGAACCCATGATATAGCAATTCTACGAGATTTCCTCAAAAATATTACTGTAGCAAGTCTTAAATACTACTCTCCTTATACAGGCTGAACCTCTCCAGTCCATCAACATCTGTGGTCCATCATAACTTTAATTAGCTGGATGTCCACTTACCATGGGTGTGATCAAGTTTTCCGCAGTTCCATAAAGTTTATTTACAGCCAGTGGTCCTGGCTCTCATTGTTCTGTGCTGTTGTTTAGCTCTAATTTACTCCCAAATACCTTCTAAGAGCCCAGTAAGCAGTGGAAGTGTTAATGCTGTTCGACAATATTGACCTCCCATGTTTCAGCAGATGCTCTGGTTCGGCACTGGTCAGGTCTCGAGACTGACTGACTAGAGAGGTTCAACCTGTACTGCAGTCCAGCACATGAGTTCTTCTGGGTATTATGGAGACTGTCACAAAGACAAGTAAAGTTTGAGGGACTGCTGGTAAGCATGGTCAGAGTGGGTGTGTCTGGATAGTTCTCACCTCTGAACTTTGTTTTGACAGGTTTTTTCCACTTTCCTAACATATTAAAAGGTCTTTGTCCATTCAGGAATTTTTTGTGGGGCTTTTAATTTTCTTGAGCAGCATTAAAAGATTCCCTCCAGTGGACACTTCTATTAGAATACTCACATTTGTAATTTCTATTGTTTTATAATTGCTATGTGTATGCTCATACTTGTTAGCACATTTTACAATTTGAGAAATAAGTGACATGACACAGTATAACAACAGTGTTGAAACAGATACATACATCAGCATTTTCATTGCATTATCTTTGAATGTATCTTGCTAAAATATTCAGAGAGAGAGACTCTTGTATGATTCTGCTGAATAGTACTAATACAGAGGAGCTGTAGTGAAATATATTAAAACACTGTAAATCAGGTCAGCTTTGGAGATGTGTATTTTTAAAACTCTTCCTCACAACTTCTTATAAAATGTCTATGCAGGTAAAAAGGGACTTAAATACTAAGCATTCCTTTAAGGGGATTTTATGTATCTGTGGGGTTTGCAGATAGGACGAACACAATGTGGCTATGTGCTTTGGTAAGAGAGTGCTTGTTTTTTGATCATGGATTTATGGCCACGTGGTTAGCATTTTGCATCAATTTTCAAATTTTATGTTGTATGGGTTGAGAGAGCATAGTAGAAGTTATTGGTAAAAAGTCAGGCCATTCCAGGGTATGCCCAGCTAATTAGATGCAGGGTGACATAGTTGTATGGTGCTTGGCCAGTGCTAGGGATGTAAGTGACTGGTCGACTATCTGATAAGCATGAGCTTATCGGATAGTTGAGTAGTGACTTGACTAGTCACTCCCTTTCCCTTCCCCCCTTGCTGCTCTATCACAGAAAGGCAGCAAGGGGAGGAGCAGGAGCTGGTGCTGGTGGGAACTGGCTAAAAAGCCAGCTCCCCCAGCACTGTCTCCATGGGGAGGGCTGACAGTGGAGCTCTTGTACATTTCAAAAGCAGAAGCACCACCCGGAGCATGAAAGTAGCAGGGAACTCAAGCAATCCCCTGCTCCCCTGTGTTCCCACTGTGACCGCTTCAGCCTTTGAAATGTACAGGAGCCCCTTGCAGCCAGCCTTGTCTGCTGTGAACAGAGGCTGCTCCAGCACCAGCCCCTGTTTGCAGTGTACAAGGCTGTCTGCTGCGAACAGGGGCTGCTGGACTCAGTGCGAGCTGAGACTGAGGAGTCCCAGCTCACGTTGATCACTGTGCCTCTTCATTTTAAATGTAGTAAGAGCCCAGCAGCTCTGTCCCAGCTCAGGTTGGCTTCTGGAGCTACCCCTGCTGCTGCTCTGCAGAGTGGTCCTATCGATTAATCGTATAGTCTATACAAATTGAATAGATTACACAATTAGTCTGATAAGTGCACTTCAATATCCTTAGTCAGTGCTCTAGAAGCTGCCTTTGAAGTAATGTGAAAGATATGCGCTGAGAGAAGAAGAGAGGTAGCTGAGTTAGTCTGTAACAGGAAAAACTTAAAAACAACGAATAGTCTAGAAGCACCTTAAAGACGAAAGCTTCCATCTACATGTTTTGTTAGTCTTTAAGGTGCTGCTAGACTATTGTTGTTTTTTAAGAAGAAAAAGAGTTAGTCCAAGAGAACATGTATAAAGGTGTGTGGTGGTGGTGGTGTTTTTTTGTGTGTGTGTTTTGTTTTTAGTTTTTGTATCAAATGAAAGTGTGACCCATGGGGAGGGAGGTAACAGAAGTAGGAGGGACCAGGTTAAAAAAGGTTTGAAGTTCCTGCATTGAGGGAGATGGTGAGATATTAAGATGCCACCACAAAAGCATGAGATGTACCCATTGGATGGGGCCTTATAGAATATGCCCTTTTCAGCATATCTTGCCTTCCCCATTTTTTGCTGTGTTCTGCAGCTTAGAAACTGTGTAGGGACATAAGAGGTGGGTGAAGGTTTGTGGTGTGTCTACTATTGCCAGATGTCTGACACAACATAGCATATGAGAAACAGATTTTTGAGTGACATAAGGGGTTTGTGACTCAAGCTCAGTAATTGTGGATGACCGAATGAATGACTTTTAGAAAAATATTCAGGCCTAATTTAAAGATTCAAATAATGGAAATTGTGTTCCAGTAGTTAATTATTCTCATTGTCAAAAAAAATTGTCCCTTATTTCTAGCTTGAATTTGTCTAGTTTCAGCTTTGACTCTTGTTATGGTCTTTGGTAGATTAGACCTCTTTGCTATCGGATATATCTGTGTCTTTGCATGTTGATATTATTACAAAAACACATTACAAAACTGAAAAATTTCAAAAACCGCAGAATGAGATTACATAGAACAGCTAAGCATGTAAACCCATAGGGTATGTCTAGACTACAGGGTTTTGTCGACAAAAGTCCACTTTTATCGACAAAACTATACCTGCGTCTACAGTACCGCTGAGTTCTGTCGACATAATGTCGACAGAACTCAGCAGTTTTGTCGATGCTTGTAAACCTCATTTTACGAGGCATAACGCCTTCTGTTGACAGAAGGTGTTATTGCATGTAAACTGTCCTTTGCATCTACACTACCATGTCGACAAAGCAGCTTGCTTTGTTGACAGAACTGAATGTAGTGTAGACGCTCTTTGTCGACAGAAGCTTTGTCGACAGTATCTGTCGACAAAACTTCTGTTGACAAAAGCCTGTAGTCTAGACATACCCATATAGTCCATACTTACAGGCCTATGCTGGAAAGCAGTGATTCTGAAAAAGTTGTGATGGATAATCAGTTGAACATGAGCTCCCAGTGTGATGCTGTGTCCGAAGGAGATAATACAATCCAGGGATACATAAGGAAGGGAATCTGTATGTGCCACTGGTGTGATCATTTCTGGAATATTGTGCCTGCTTCTGATGCATACAATTAAAGAAGGATGGCGATAAATTTGAGAGGATTCAGAGGGAGACGTGTGAATGTTTAAAGGAATTAGAAAATATGGCGTCGAGTGACAGACTGAAAGAGCTCAATCTGTTTAGTTTAACAGAGAGAGGATACAGGGGTGACTTGATAACAGTATAAGTTCCAATGTAGGGAACAGATATTTAATAGGTTCTTCAAGCAGAAAAAGGTGTATAACATGATCCTATGGCTAGAAGATGAAACTAGAAATAGGGCCTAATTTTTTAACATTGACAGTAATTAGCCATTGGAACAATTTATTAAAGGTTGGGGTGGATTCACTATCATTTATAATTTTCAAATTAAGATTGAATTTTTTTTTTGTAAAACATATTCTAGGAATTATTTTGGGGAAGTTCAATAGCCTGTTTTGTGCAGGCAGTCAGACTAAATGGTCACAGCGGCCTCTTCTTGCCTTGGAATCTATGTATCACACTATTGAGTAAAAGTTAAATTTGAAGATTGCTTTTTCCCTTTGAGTTCTTAAAAAAAAACCAAACAAACCACCACTTGATTCACTACAGTTGTTAAGATAATACCAAGTTCTTCAGAGTTTACAGTGTGGTCCAAAAAAGATGGACTTACTATTTTCTCAAAAAAAAAATCTCATTCTCGGTATGTTTTTAAACTTCTATAAGAGGATTGAGATAGAGGGACGAAGGAGAAAACTGTATAAATAACTAGTGCTTCTTTATTTCATGAAGTGTATTACCGTAAAATCGCGAGTATAATGCGCACCCTAACTTTGCTGTGTCAAAATCATGGAAAAAACTGAACACCTATGTATAATGTGCACACCGAATTTGCTGTATTTCCTGCCCTTTTGTATTGCTGGTCGATGGCATGTGAGCACACGAGTATATAATGCACGGCGTTTCGATGCTTTCTTTGTGATACCATGAGTTATTTATCATAAACAAAAGTTTATCATAACACTATGCAAGGAGCACAGGTATGACCTTTCCTTAATCGATAATGCAGATCAGACACTTTTAAAGGTGCCAAGACCGTCTCAATTGCTATCACAAGGCATGAAAAGTTGAGGTTCACCGTAACACTCGCTTGCATGGCCGACGGAATGAAGCTGCCTCCTTATATTGTCTTCAAGCTCAAGACAATGCCAAAGAATGTTATATTCCCGAACACTGTTCACGTGCGTGTTCACCCTAAAGGCTGGATTGACTAAGCTTTTATGCTTGATTGGCTACAGACGGTTTGAGCGAAGTGGCTGGGTGGACTTATGAGAAAGCGGTCTGTAATAGTTTTGGATGCATTTCGTTGTCATCGTATGTCATCCATCAAGAAAAGGCTTCAGCGGGACAAAACAGACGTGGCAATTATTCCTGGTGGAATGACCAAAATGTTGCAGCTGCTTGACATGACAGTTAACAAGCCAATGAAAGATGCACTACTCAGGAAATGGAACACCTGGTTGTTGGAAGGTGAACATACATTTACTGCAGGTGGACATATGCAAACTCCGACGCTGCAAGACGTTACCCGGTGGATAGCAGATGTCTGGCTTGAATTTGATCCTGCCATCATAAAGAAGGGGTTTCTGAAATGCAGCATCTCTGATGCTATGGATGGCGGTGAGGATGATGCCCTGTGGATGGATCCGAGTGATGATGAATCGGCCGAGGATGAATTATACGAAGATTACAATTACTTGTATTACGTGGATGAAGATGTCAAGGGCTATACCCTGGAAGATATTGCTCGTCTGTTCGAGGGTGATTCTAACAACAGTGAATTCGAGGGCTTCGAAGATGAGTAGAAGATCAGTTAACATATTTGCGTGTTTGAGCTATGGTGTTGATTTCCTTACTTTTACTTACTTTTTTGAAAGTGTATATGATTGCTTGTCTATGCTAATAAAATTCAACTTAACCTCCAGTGTCCAGTAATTAATTGACGCAGAACTGCCAAATGAAAACTTTAAAAAAATAACTCCTATAGATAATGCGCACCCAGTCATTGACTCTAAAAATACAGAAAAAAATGTGCATTATATTCGCGACTTTACGGTATGTTATAAACTCCTAACATTGTTTTTCCCCTATCACATGCAAAGGATCAATGCATCTTTAGTGTAGTAAATTTAACATGAAAACAGTGCTTAAATAAAGGCAAAGGGTATATAAGCTGATAAATGCAGTTAGTTGAATTAGTCTCTCACTCCATCCTTCTTAGGCAGGTCACTGTGCATATGCTACACAAGATCATTCACTAAAGGCAGGTCTTTTCACTAAACTTAACCCAATTGCATGTCTTAAGGCTGAAATAATAACCTTTATTCTGAATTCCTTCTTATTTAAATAAACATGGTTAAATGAGGAAGATGTATGCATTTTTTATAAGCATTTGCTATTTAAATTACTTTACCTCAAGCTGGGAACATTAGTATAGCAAACATTATTTTCTAATGCATTTGTTTATTAAACTAGAGTAGCACAACTCTGAAACATTGTAAAGATATGAGTTGGAAAGGAAAAATATTTATTTTACAAGGCAATATGGAGTAGAATGTTTGAGAAGACATGACTTTGTTGTTTTTTAGAGAGGCAAAAATAAACACTTTTTTTCCCCCTCCCTATCTCTCTTACTCCAGTCTTTTGGGGTTTTTTTTTTTTTTTTTTTTTGAGTTGGTAATATTCTGAACTTGAGAGCTAAATTCTGATGCCAAATTTAGTTTGTTGACTTGAAAAAATAAACTTTTTAAAAGAGGTTTCAGACTTTAACCATAACTAAATCATCATTGTAAAACTTGATTGGGAATACATATAATTTCTTGTGAACAGGAAACTTGTTGCTAACAATCATGAAAATGTCAGTGTACTGTAGATGATGATCGGTTATCATAAAAAGTATATACTCTTGTATTTATGTTCTTAATTCAAGAAATACTTCACTTCTATGAATCTAAGTGTTAATCCTCATGAGACATATGAAGTTTTAAGTATCTCCTTTCACAAGGTCTTTTTGTTAAATACATTGTGTACTTCATTGCAATTTATGTTGACAATTAGTAAAATAGGCAGTAGTGTTGAAAAAGAGATTTTAGCCATCTCATAAGCTTCACAAAAGAAATGAGTTTAATTGCTCAGATTGAATTGCTTTTTCTGTTTCTTCTGCCAGTGGAATGTGTTAATCTTTTTTTCAGTAAAGACTCCTGATACGTTTCCTTTTGCGTTAACCAAGCCTCTGGGAAGAAATGCCTTTCATGGAGAAATGAAAGATTTTTCTCTATACCCTTCTCCCTTACAAATGCATAGAAAATAGATCTGTACACAGAGTATAATTTTTTTTAAAAACTATAATGTTTGAGCACATCTTAAAGAGATCTAATTGAAAAATCATATGTATTTTTATTTCTAATCCATATGTTGTGCTGGTGATTATTCCCAAAACAAGTATTTAAAACTATTTTGGCTCCACAATCTTTGTCTGCCTTTTCATTTTTTATCAGCAGCATGTGGCTAGTCAGCCAGAAAATAAAATTAAACCCCTTGTGAGATTACTATCGTATTCTTAAGGTTTGTCTTTACTGTTTTAGTACAGAATCATAGACTCGTAGAACACTAGGGGTACGTCTAGACTACATGCCTCTGTCACCAGAGGCATGTAGATTAGGCTACCCGACATAGTAAAATGAAGCGGCGATTTAAATAATCGCCGCTTCATTTAAATTTACTTGGCTGCCGCGCTGAGCCGACAAACAGCTGATCAGCTGTTTGTCGGCTCAGCGCGGCAGCCATGTAAATTTAAATGAAGCGGCGATTATTTAAATCGCCGCTTCATTTTACTATGTCGGGTAGCCTAATCTACATGCCTCTGGCGACAGAGGCATGTAGTCTAGACGTGTTGTACCAAATAAAAGCAAGCAGGATCTTATGAGGGGGGATAAGGCAAAAAGCCACATTTATTGTAAAGATAATAAAAAAATAAAGAAAAGATAGAAGCAAACAACGTTGTTTAACTACTTATTCCTAACACTACTTAACCCTTATACACTTATATATATATATATATATATATAAACCATTCATTCATACATCCATTCATTCAAGTTCTGTGTATAGTTACCAGCCTGGAAGTTGCTTGTGACAGGATACTGGCCAGGTACTCTGTACACAAGTGATGGTAGTGGGGAGCGAAGTCCTGATCAGATGCGCATCTGAAGCTCCTGGTAGGCTGGCAGCAGAACCTTGGACTCTGATTCCATAGTTTTTTAGTCCAGTTCTTATAGGAATTTTTTCCTATGCCAGTCTATGGAAATTGCTGTATCATGCTGATGTCTCCAGGGTGGCTGCCAGGTGCTCATCAGTGATCTCATCGGGTGGACCTCCAGTTTCTCCACTTGACACCTTTTGGTTGCACTGGCACCTGACGCCTTCTTCAGCCCTTTGTTGCTGTATTCTCAGGCTGGCACCTCTCAGAGCCATTCATTCATCATCCAAGCACTCTCTCATACATTCATACAGTATTTTGTATAATAATAAAAGTTGTAGTTACAGAAAGTTTCTGGGTGGTATTGCTTAAAACATTCTCTGACTGCTAAGTAAAGTTAACAATGCTTTAAAGAGAACAGGCCTCAATTAAGTAACAATGCTCTTAGTCAATTACAGGGCTTGGCTCCCATAGCAGAGTTAGTGGCTTGACAATGCATTGTTACAATGTATCTCTGCAATGTCAATTTCAAGCAGCCCCTTGCACAAGCTTGAGCATGCCCTGGAGCACGGGGGGGCTGTTTCTGGTTACATAGGATTATATTTTTAACAGTTCTAAGTTACATTACCTAATACATTATATTCTAAAGGAACAATAATAATAATAATAATAAATCTAAACATTTAACAATCTTAACAAATAATAATAAGAAGAAGAAGAATTAATAATAAATCTAAACACTTTAAGTTGTGGGGAACAAATTATGGGGAATCACTTCCATTTGGAGGAATCATTTTCAATACATTAATATGTTATCCCTACAGACGTACCCTAGAAGTGAAAGGGGCCATGACAGATCACTGCCTTCCTGGCGGGATCAAGCACCATCTATCTCATCCCTGATGTTTATCTGATCTGCTCTTAAATAGCTCCAATGATAGAGATTCCAGAACCTTCCACCCAGTTCATTCCAGTGTTTAACCACCTGACAGTTAGGAAGTTTATCCTAATGTCCAACTTAACTTCCGGTCCTGCAATTTAAGACCATTGCTTCTTGTCCTATCATCAGACATTAAGGAAAATTAGGGGACTGTGCCCCCTGCTCGCTATGCTCACCAATCAGCCTCTCGTGCGGGGTAGGCAACCTTGGCTTTCCCCTTAGCCACCAGGGAGGTCTGGGTTGCAGCTGTGACAGCCCAGGGCCCTTCCTCCCCTTCCCCTCCCCTGCCTCAACAGCCTGGACCCCTGCTCCCTCCCCCACACCGCTGCCACAACAGTCCAGGCCCCATCTCCCTCCCCTCTTCAGCTGTGCCAACCCAAATCCTTACTCTCCCCCCCACATGCACCTCCCTGCCACGGCCTAACCCTAGCCCCTCCCTCTTCCCGGCCAAGGCCAGGTTCAGCTCTCTCCCCCTACTATCTTCCAGGTGTCTGCAGATGGATTCCTTAATTATTTTCTCCATTATTTCTCCTGGCACAGAAGTTAAGCTGACTTGTCTGAAGTTTCTGGGTTGTCCTTATTTCCCTTTTTTATAGATGGGCACTATATTTGCCCTTTTCTGAAATCTCTCCCATCTTCCATGACTTTTTCAAAGATGGGCCACAAGCTAATGGCTTTTAAGGGTTGTAAAATCCTGTTTAATAGGTTAACTAGGTAAACGTGATATTTAACTGGTTAAATGGAGATGGATGGCAATGGATTCTCTCCTCTCCCGACTGTGGACAATGGGTGTTTCAGCAGGCCCTGCAGGGCTGGAGCTCCCTGCCCAGAGTGAGGAGCTGTTTCAGCCCCTACTGGACCAATAAGCGTCCCCTGTTAAGGGTGAGACTTACCATTCACATCCCTAGCTAAGACCTTCTCAGTCAGCTCGTTTTATGATCTCTAGGATGCGTTTCATCGGGCCCTGGTGACTTGAAGATCTCTGTGTACAGAGCTGGGGAAGCGGGGCTGGCAATTGTGCTCTTTTCCCTGTTGGGAGGGGCAGCAGGAAAAGGAGCAGAATGCTCAGCCCTGGTCTGGCGGTGGTAGGTAGGGAGTCTTTTTAGTGTGCTCTACCAGCTAAAATAACTTGCTGGTGCCATTTAACCAGTCCATACCAGTCTACTTGTACCACTGGTTTGGACTCATGGTTTATTCTTCTGTTTTGTTCAAGGCAGGCAACAGTTACTAGTCTTCACTTTCTCAGTTGTCTTCTCTCTTCTTTAACTCAGCTGTGTTGCTTGAAGTAATACTTCTGTATCAGCTGAGATGAGCTTTCTAAATGCTAATTTTCCCTCTGTTATCCAATCTACAACTGAAAGTCTTCCTTGCTGCCATTCAAACTAGAACTCTAAAGAGAAAGATCATTCTTACTCTCCAAGTTTTCACCAGAAGCTAAAGCAGGGGCCCACAACCTTTCAGAAGTGGCATGCCAAGATTTAACTTATTCACAGATCTATCTGTGTGCTGGGAGGAGGGGGAACAGAGGCAGGCCTAGTATAGTGACCATATTAATTTAAATTTAACTTTCTCATGTTAGTTTATCAAACTTAATTTTAAATAAAGTAAAATATGATGTCCAACACCAAAGGTTTCAATGTTTTCTTTTTTTTATGGTAGGGGTGGAGAACCTTTTTTGGGCTGGGCGTCACTGACCCACAGAAGAATCAGTTGGGGACCACACAAGTAAGAAGCAAAAAAACTCCTCTAGCAACCCCCAACCCTCACTAATGTGGCCCCCAACTGAGACATCTCACTCCTCTGGCGCTCCAGCCCCACAGGGCTAGCAGAAAGGGACAGAGGGGACTGAGGTTCAGGATTTCTCATAGGCCAGATTTACTTTTCTGGGGTTCTGGAGTTAATATATTTTATGGACCCCCTTAGGCTCTAGGTATGGACAAAAATGAGGGGTTCAGTGTGCAAGACGGGGCTGCCAGTGAGTAAGATAGGGATGGGGGGTGCAGGATCTGGGAGGGAGGTAGGGTGCAGAAAGAAGAGAGGTTTCAAGGTCGGGGTAGGAGGTAGGGTCCAGAAGCAGGCTGGGAGTAGGGTATCTGGCCAGGTGAAGGGAGCAGGAGCAAGGGAGTGTGAAGGTTGTAACCAGGAGCGACAGTGGGTGTAGGAGCAAGATGGGGGTAGGATGTCTGGCCAGGAAGGAGAGTGCAGGAATAAGGGAGGGTGTCAGAGCAAGGTTGGGGTGTGGGTCTTGGCAGAGGGGAGGGGAGTGAAAGGCATTGAGGTGGGGGGTCTGGACAGGAGAGGGAATGCTTACCTGGCTTAGGGTCCTATTTCAGAAACTGCTGTAGCCATGCTGCCCCAGAGGCCCTGCTGCCAAGGCCTGTGGCCTCCTGGGGCAGCCTGGGACAGGGTGGCTACAGCAGTCTGGGACAGCCCTGGAGGCCCTGCTGCTGACACAGTCCGGGGCCAGCCCTGGAGGCCCCTTCTGCTGCAGCCCGCACAGTCCAGGGCCATATTTGGACACTGCAAAACATAAGGGCTTTGCTAGCTTCAAAAGCCTTGTTCATTTTAAAAATACATGGAGATGTTCTCTTAGGAAAGCTGGCTTTAAAGCAATTTTCTGACCATCATAAGATCAGACAAATATTACTGTATTAAATATTTTACGTTATGGTGAAATATCAGTGTAGAACATCTGGTTTCTAATCTTTTTTTCCTGAGGAAGAGAAGTCATTTTAGGCACGATGGGTTGTGAATTTACCTCATGAGGAATGCCTGAAGAATGTAATGTATATAATTAAGTTCAATATGTGATTTCTCCAGCACTTTAAATTTTTAAGTGGCATGATCAGTGTAATAAAATGACATTTAAGGAACAAATAATGCCTGTCAGATCATATTCCATATTGTGGAGTCACATTTGCAGTTTTTGTGGTAGCCCATCTGGTGGATAGATCTCTGCAAAAGGTATAATTGTTTCAAAAGGTGTAACTATATATTTCTGACCCAATTTGAACTTTATATTTCTGGCTTCTGGAGAGCACAGATTGTTATGGATCCTCCCTGTTAATAAAATATATATGCTCTGATTTAATTTCCTACTCATTAAAAGAATAAAAGCCTGAAAACAAATAGGAATTCCTTTGTGAAAGTGTGTGGTTTTAGGCTCATATTTCTGTTTAATGTTTGACGTTGTTTATAAAAGTAGACTCTGGAAGCTTTTCCCTTTCAAGTAGGTACATGGTATTTTCTTTTATGTGTGTGGCTTGGATGAACTCAGGTCAGTTGATTTTCTAAACTATAATGGTATAATGTGGGATTTATTGCATGGATTGAAAGAGCAAACATAAACTCTTCATAATCAGTATCTACTCTAGAGAAACTTGTACAGACAGTACATAGATACTTAATACATAATTATGCTACTTTCTATTTGCTATGTCTGTAATTTGTGTGTCTAGAGCAGAAAGGAGCTGACCCTTAAGTCAAACAGATAGATCATTTAATGTGTTCAGCATGGGTAACATACCTTTTAAGTTTTAGATAAATCAATTACACAGTTAACGTTCAACAAAGACAGCACTTCTTAAAATTATAACACTGTCTAGAATTGTGCTTTAAATTATGTATAGTGGATACGTAGGGTAGGGCGATAGATACTAAGGCTGTGTCACCTTGATGTTTTTTTAGCAAAGTTTCTAATGATATTTACCTTTCTTTCATTATTTTTATATAGAAAATTAATAAAGAATATTTGTGGTTATTCCAATAGATGTTAGACAGAATCAGCATGTCTGTAATATTTTGTGTAACACAAATACAGATAATTTGCTTTTGGTATTCTAATTCTTATAAAATCTGAAGACCACTTTTAAAATAAAACCTTTAATGGAGCCTTTATTTATGTGTAGTTCATTGCTATTTTTAATGTGGTAGTTCAACCCTCCATTCCCAATGGCTTCATATAGATGTTGGATGATACTCAGGAGACACATGATAGAGCCCTATGGGATTCTAAAAGTGAGGACCTTGAAACAGAAGAAACAATTGCCCATACCAGCAATCTGGGTTTTGTTTAAGAGGTCATTTCAAGGTTTTACTGTGAACCCCATCAGTATTCTGGGCAGGCAGGGCTGTTCCGAAGGGGGTACAGGGCCTGAGACATGTCCCGGTGCCCCAGGCGCAGAGCCTGAGGCAACCACTTGCCCTCATTCTGCCTCTGCTCCACCCCATCACTTCCCCTGGTCCTGCTCTGTCCCTTTGCTTTGCAGCTGTCACTACAGCTTGAGTTAAGACTATGCCCATTAGTTTTAATGAAGAATTTCTAATTGCCGTGAAGTCTGGCTATTTAGATATTACAATTCATTTTTGTTTCTCCTTTTGATACTGGTTAACAAATACAGTGCGTTCTGAGAAAATGCACATCTAGCCAAATAATGATGAGATCAATTACAGGAGATGGGGAAAAGCAGAATTTAGGATCTGTTGTTCTCAGAGTGATATTATCTAGGAATTTATTCTTTAAGGGGTTGAGTGATGCCACTAATTCAGACTTTGTTCATTAATAATTTTTCCACAGAGTGTGTGCATTTCAAAATTTCACCCTACTCTTGTAATCCGATGAACATAAGAATGGCCGTACAAGGTTAGACAAAAGGTTCGTTTAGCCCCATAACCTATCCCTGCCCATCCTGGCTAATAGCCATTGGTGGACAGATCCTTCATGAACTTATCTAGTTCTTTTTATCCTGTTATAGTCTTGATCTTCACAACATCCTCTGATAAAAGAGCTTCACATGTTGACTTTACATTGTGTGAAAAAATGCTTCTGTTTGTTTTAACTCACTGTCTATTAATTTCATTTGAGCAAAATTAAGATTAATTCACTGTTTCACTTTTCTCTCTTTAGTATCACAAAATTTTGTCCTTAAAGTACTTAGATTAATTTTTATGCTACAGCTTTTTGTAAGGTATTACCGTGTCATAATTTGAGTACTTCCTGGAATAAGATAGTAGCCAGATCCTGGACTAAATAAACACAGAGACTTAAATCTTCACATTCCCTTAAGTCCTTAGCTTCATGGTATATTTATTGCATTGAGAGAGAAAATCAAGTTACTGCAATGATATTTTAACAAAATATTCAACTTTTAAACAAATCATTTTACACAAATCACAGTGGTCTATCAGTCTGCTGAAACATAATGTTTAAACAAAGCTGTCTTGCTCTCTAGTCTTATTTTCCTTATTGCCTTTCTTTTATTCCTGATCCTTTCAAGGTTTTTGTGTCCAATAGAAATAGAATTGTTTTCTGTTTACATCATGTTCTGAAATGAAATTGAGAAGATATATTTGAATTCTTATAGTATAAGCAATGTAAACAAAAATATACTTCCCTGACTTTGGGAAGTGCAGATACCAACCTTTCTGATATGTGTGTTGGGGAAGAGAGGAAGAAGATAAATGAATCAAAAAGGTTTTCATTGTTTTTACTAGACTCCTGGGCTCTTTACAACCCCTTTTTCTTTTTCTCTTTTGGGGAATTTATCATGTACACTTTTGAAATCATACTGTTTCTATTGAAGGGAATGAAATGTTTGTTTTTGTTGCTGTCAAACATTTTGAAAATTCATAGTAAAATCAGTCCTAGCAGAGAAATGTGCATGTTTTCAGTATAATTGAGAAACCACCATAGAAATGATTATGCAAGTCAATCTCCCAGTAACAATCAAAGGTCAGAGTTGCATAACTGGAAGAATCTGTAGTTATGCTTCAGTAACTGTCCAGTACATGTGCACTCTAGCAGAGATAATTGTTTTTCATTATAATCTCTTATCCAGATAAAGACATTTCTTCCCTGGGAGGCAAAGTAAAAAGCTAGATCTTGGTACCCTGCCAAACTATATGCAGGGGAGCAATGGAATGCAAAGATGCCATAAGACGTACTTTGGTGTCCCCGATCCTGAGACCACTTTGTGCTGGGATGATCCTCCCCATAAACTTGCACCATCTGCCAGTGACCCGTGGGTGCTGAAATAGTAGTGCAGGATCAGTAGGCCATAGGGCAGTGGTCTCCAAAAGTGATCACTTTTTGAATTTAAATGCAATCCAGGATCTACCTCAGACCCAAATACTCTTGCCCCACCTCCTTTGTGCCCGTTCTCTGAGGCTCTGCCCCTGGTCAATCCGTCTTCCCTCCCTCCCCCCATTCTTCCTCCCTTTTACCAGGCAGGGGCAGAGGGTTGGAACACAGGCTGTGGTCTTGGGCTAATTGATTTGGAGTGTGAGAGGGGCTGTGAGCTGAGCCTGGGGCAGGGACTTGGGGTGCAGAAGGGGGTTCATGATTGGGGCAGAGGTTTGGGTTTCTGGATCCAGCTGGACACTACTTACCTCAGGTGGCTCCTGGGTGGTGGTGCAGTGAGGCTAAGGCAGGCTCACCCCTGCCCTGGCCCTGCACCACTCTGAAAAGCAGCCAGCAAACTCCATCCATGCCCAAGCCGTGTGTCCTGCCCATCTGTTCTGTGGAGATAGAGTACAGGTGGGAGGGGGACACCCTGGCATCAGCACTCCCTCCTTTCCCTTCCCAAGAGGCTTGCGAGTGGGCGCAGCTCCAAGGCAAAGGGCAGGAGATGCGTAGCAGTGGGGGAAAGGGCAGCTGAATAAATCATAGAATAAATCAGTACCATTAAAAGCACTTCTGTTGTAGGGATAACATATTAACGTATTAAAAATGATTCCCCCAAGTGGAAGTGACTCCCCATAATTTGTTCCCCACAACTAAAAGTCTAAGTAGTATAAGTTTGTTAAGTAGAAGAAGGATATAAGTGTTTAGATTTATTCTTGTTAAAGTGTTTAGATTGTGCTATCAAGCTTGATAAGTGTTTAGATTTTTTATTATTATTATTTAAGATTGTTAAATGTTTAGATTTATTACTATGTAGCCAGAAACAGCTCCCCTCTCTGTGTCCCAGGCTCAAGCTTTTGCAAGGGGCTGCTTGAAATTGACATTGCAGTGATACATTGTAACAATGCATTGTCAAGCCACTAACTCTGCTCTGGGAGCCAAGCCCTGTAATTGACTAAGGGCATTGTTATAACTATAACAGTAACTAACTCAGCACTCAGAGAGAGAATGTTTTAAGAAATGCCACCCAGAAACTTGTGACTTTTTGAAACTACAACTCTTGTATATGTAAAGTTATTATTATACAAAATACTATATGGGAAACATTAATTAGGGAATGTATGTAAGAGAGAGAGTGCTTGGACGATGAATGAATGGTTTTGAGAGGTGCCAGCCTGAGAATGCAGCAACAAAGGGCTGAAGAAGGTGTCAGGTGCCAGTGCAACCAAAAAGTGTCAAGTGGAGAAAACCAAGTACTGGAGGTCCACCCTATGAGATCACTGACGAGCACCTGACAGCCACCCTGGAGACATCAGCATGATGCAATTCTCATAGACGGGAATAGGAAGAAATTCCTATAAGAACTGGACTAAAAGACTATGGAGTCAGAGTCCAAGGTTCTGCTGTCAGCCCACCAGGAGCTTCAGATACGCATCTGATCAGGACTTCGCTCCCCACTACCATCGCTTGTGTACAGAATACCTGGCCAGTATTCTGTCACAAGCAACTTCCAGGCTGGTAACTATAACAAGTACACAGAACTTGGATGAATGATTGAATGAATGTTTATATATATATATATATATATATATATATATATATATATATATATATATATATATATATATATAAATAAAGTGTATAAGGGTTAAGTAGTGATAGGAATAAGTAGTTAAACAACGTTGTTTGCTTTTATCTTTTCTTTATTCTTTATTATTATCTTTACAATAAATGTGGCTTTTTGCCTTATCCCCCCTCATAAGATCCTGCTTGCTTTTTTTGGTACAACATTGTATCTTGGACTGTTACATTCTTTAGCTTTGGTGAAAGAAGTTTTCCTTTCTCTGTCTCTTCATTCTTTGACTCTTCCTGTACTTGTATATTATTTTTCCCCACGTATTTTTGCTGTATGATTTTGCCATTTGGAATTGGCTGTACATTACAATCAGGACTATTTTTTGGATGTTAATGTTAATATATATTTTTAAGCATATAAAAAATATAATTCTCTAGGAGCAACATTACATATTAAAACCTCCAAATCCTTTGTTACTGGAGTTCTTGTTCTGATAAAAATGTCTTCCATAATGCCACTGTAGTCTTGATTTGATACTCTTTATAAACACATTCTAAACTAGAGTTGGGCAAGATAGATCTCATGGGCTGGATTCTCCCCACCAAGCCACCAGATCTGCCTGTGGACCACCCTGTTGGGACCCTCAGGCACACAGAAGCTGTTATTGTAAGCGCTGGGCTGCTGTGTGTGCCTCTCTGCTTGGGGGCAGGCTGTGTGTGATCTTCTTGTCCCCAGCCCAATCCTGAGCTCCTATTGGCCAGGAACAACCAGGACTTGCAGCACAAGCGTCTTCCCTCTCCTGGAGTTGAGAGCAACATGGAGAGAACAGCCTGCAGTGTTAAGCAGTCTAGGGCTGCAGCAGGCACGGAGCCCAGTGTGCCTTGGGGGTGCTGCAGGGCTGCTGGCCAGGAGAAGTTTAGGTAAGTGTTTCCCAGCCAGAGCCTGCCTCTGGCACCCCTGTCCCTCCTACACCCCAATTCCCTCCCCCAGGTCACCATACAAATCCTCTGCACCCCCTTACCCCACGTCACAGCTCCCTTCCAGCATCTGTAGTCCTTCCTGCACCCCTCTACCAGGCGAGAATCCTCTCCTGCACCCCAATGCCCTGACCCAGGTCACAACCCCTTCCTTCACCCAAACTCCTTCTCAGACCCCACACCGTTGCCTGCACCCCAATTCCTTACCTCACTTGTGTGGTGTGTGGGAAGAAGCTAGTGTTTAAAGGATGCAGCTTCCACTGGTGCTTTCAGCAGCAAACTCTTCTAGTTGTAGACTTGTTTGCTAAAATATATGGTAGTGTAAATCTTACTATATGGTTGTTACACTGGTTCTGCCGTTGTATTGTTAAATGGCCGAGACACAAATTTCTAAAACCTGTTAAATTTAGTTTGCTCCTTTCCAGAGTTTCCAACAATCCAGCACAGCTTTGTTTAAAGGTTATATAATCCAAATGTGGAGGAAAGACTGACTGGCAAATGGCCTTATTATAGAAGGTATTGTTATTGAATTGAGAAATTGATTGCCAAAGATATATACAATGGTGGAGCCGTGTTGGTCTTGGGATATTACAGAGACAGGGTGGGTGAGATCATATCTTTTATTCAACCAACTTGTGTTTGTGAAAGAGACAAGCTTTCTATTTTACACCAAAATAGGTCAAAAATTTCAAATTGATGATCAAATATTAACTACTTTGAGGTAACAGCTATTGACCAATTATAATCAGGATTCTGTTCTGCTAATATACCTCAAATAAGAAAGTAGGTTCTTTTTGCCTTAAGGAATTCACTATCTAATTACACTATATGAAATGTAACCTTATAAATCTACTGTGTCACAGATTTTGGTTGATGCCTGTCATTTTGTGTCTATATTCCTTCACACGTAATTGCATTGCACTTCCCTTTAGTTTTCAGTGCTGCAGTAGGCAAGTGAAATATATAATTCAACCAGCATCTGAATGTAAATGATGTTTTCTATGCTTTATCTGATTTCAGGTGTACTGAATTTTCTGATAAATGTGAATGAAAATGATAGAAACTTTTTCTGTTAAAATGGTAGTTCAAGGGCTTGGTTCTCTTTTACTCTGCACAGTTCAAATCAAAATTAACAACATTGAAGTCAGTGAAGTGGGAAGGCAACAAAAATAATATGAGTGCAAAAAATTCCCTCCCTCATTTTTTTAATCAGATGACTTGTTGACGTTGATACATCAGGATTTATATGGCTTACACATGATCTTTTGTTGTTCTCACTCTGTCAACGCCACATCCCTCCAGTACGACTGGGACTAATGAGTATAGATTTATTAATCTCAGTGACTTGGGTCTAATGGCTTCTTAATTGTTTTTGGCATTGTGGGAGCTTATCCACTGTAAAGGGGCTATAAAAGTCCCAGTTCTAACCACAGAGGGTTCTCCCAGCACAAGAATAGATAGCAATAAGAATTCCCTGCAGGGATGCCCTCACAGTCCTCTGTATGTAGGACATGCCTGAGAGTGCAGGAAGGTCATGCCAGAGGCGACAGTTATTTGACTTGATATTTCAAAGTCACTCTCTTCATAATGGTCTCTATAGGTATTCATTGTAAGGATGTGAAAATGTAACCATGTATATGGTAAACTGCTGAGTCTCCCCCCTCCCTAGTGTAACTGTGTAACCACTGAATTTTTTTCCAGCGGTAATGTGTTTGCTTAAACACATTTTAAGATCCCTAATTCATTGTGTGCGCACATGTACTCCTTGTGTCTGAGACCAGAAGGTTTTTCATTGGCCATATCTGTTGGTCTGTGCCATGTTCTTGCATATCCTCAGGCTCTGAACTGAGGGTAAAAGGTACAGCATTGTCTGGCCACTTCTCCAGTTCTGCTCATAATTTGAGATGGAACCTCCCAATGTCCCAGGCTTTGCCAGAATTTCTGCTCTAGTGTAGGTAGAGTTCCTGCTCTGCGTCTTTAGAGGTCAGACCCAAAGACTCATTCAAACAAAGACATGATCAGGGTAAGGTCAAACACGTTCTGAAGAAATGGGAGAAATCTCCTTCTAAATACATTAGCTTCCTGCTTCATGGTGACTTTAAGACAGAAGTTTCATGGCTGTATTCCTGGGGGATTCCCTAAATGGTAGAGGATCTCCTTTTTCAAGAACAACAATCATTCCATTGGGAAAACAGATCTTCACAACATCCTCTGGCAAGGAGTTCTACAGGTTGTGCGCTGCTATGAAAAATAGTTCCTTTTATTTGTTTTAAACCTTATACCTATTGTTTTCTTTGCTGCCCCCCCCCCCCCCCCCCCAGTTCTTGTATTATGAGGACTAAATAATGCTTCCTTATCACACCAATCATGAGTTCATAGACTTCTATCTTATCTCCTCTTCCTTTGTCACATCTCTTTTTCTCTTTTTCAAGCTGAAAAGTCCGTGTCTTATTCGTCTCTCCTCATATGGCATTCGTTCCATATTTCTAACAGGATGGATAAAACCAATGATTAAAAAAATTAAAAAATCTTATTTAAATTTTAAAAAATCAGATTTTTTTAAAAAAATTTAAAAACCATCAATAAAATGCTAAATTTCGTATTAAAAAAATTACAATTAAAACTCATCGCAAACATGCTACACCTAGTCTCACACTAGACACTTAGTTTCATAAAATGTATCAATGACTCTAATCTGTCCAATCTAAAACCAACTCTTGCTGCTTGAAAGTTCTGGACTTTCAGTTTCTGTTTCTCAGAAGACTAACATGTACCAAGATAGACACAAGCTGGATAGGATTCGCTATTTTTTCCCCTTTCTCCTCCCTCCCCCTCTACATCCCCTATTTATTTTGGAACTGGACTTTTAATACTCCATTAATCAGAAGAAGTGGGTTGTGCCCACGAAAGCTTGTGATACATGTTTTGTTAGTCTTTAAGGTGCTGCTAGACTATTGGTTGTTTTTTTAAGTTTTTCCAGTTGCAGACTAACTTGGCTACCCATATGAAACTTTAGATGGGAAGTAATTCTACGTAAAGTTTTCTACTTTCTTTATTTTTGTTCTGCTTCATTTTTATTGTTCAGGAGACAGTATTTTCGTAAGAGATCAGAATGCTCGGAAGGTGTTCCTTTAATTTGTGGTACCATCTTTTGAAATTCTTTTCTCTTATCCATAAAGGACAATCAGTGTCATAATAGCTGTGATTTGCTTCTGTCATATGCTGGTCTTGTCCTGAGATCCACACACATTTGTTTTGAATTTTATTCCTTGGGTAATTGTCACTTCTTGTGCACAGAATTCATGTGCCCATCAGATTTCTTTGTTTCCCCTCAGAAAAATGACTTCTGATAGGGAAGCAAGCCACTGTCCCTCCCTGGCAGTGCAAACTGGTCGGTTCCAGCACCTGGAACAGCCAGTAGAGACATGAATCACTGCTGGGGGGGAAGGAGGAGAGGAGAGTCTGGCAGTCATACCTTTGTGTATGAAAGAGAGAGAGAGAGAATCAATCTGTCCCTCTTGCTACTGTGGCACTTTTGGCATGAACAGGCAGGGCTTCAGGGTGTTTCTTTGGATGTGGGGGTGAGGTGGGCTCAGTTCCCTCAGGCAGAACAGAATGTAGAAGCCTGCCTGCTTAGTGAATTGTTCCCGTTGTTTTTGTGAATTCCTCCAGTACTGTAGTATAAAGGTGTAAAAGTTTCAAGCCTCCTTTACATTGTCAGAGTGTACCTTTCTATACTGCTTGTACCCCTTTCAGGAGTCTGATTTGTCCTGTGTTCCCCCAAGTTTCATCTCATGTAAAATGTACATACTTAGAAAATCAAACACAAAAATACAAGCATCACACCACACTATTACAGACAAAATGTTTACTTTCTTATCAGAGCATTATGAAATAAATCAATTGGAATACAAATACTGTACTTACATTTCATCTATAGACTATAAAATTGTAGTTTGTACTGATTTTTTTCAATGCATTTTGTATAGTCTGTTGTAAAACCAGGTGAATATCTAGATGTGTTGATATACCTACCTGAAGATCACTGCATACCCCCAGGGGTACACATACCCCTGATTTGAGAACCAGCGGTATAAAGGACAGTATGTTTTTTTTAAAATGTGCATGGCCCTTTAGTGATTAGAACTGGTTTCAATTTTTTGGACTGAAAAAATATGTTCCATGAACTGTTTGCTACTGACCTTTCTGGTGATGGTCAGCAGCCAATGTAAATTAAGAGTTTGATTCCCCAGCTCTCAATTGTCTTTCAGTTGCCTATGATGTGATACTGAGCATACGGAGTAATTGAATTTGGATCTCCTATGGTATTTTAGAAATGGGAAGATGGAATACTTGTAAACTGAAAGAATGTGTACTTTTGGTTCTTAACTACAATTAATATAATTCCAGTCCTACATTTCTGTGATTCTTTGATTATTTTAAAATGTGTTAACAGTTGAAATTAAGGAATCTATTTAACATGCTGCATAAACATTTTTATCTTGTAATAAAACAAGTTCTTTCAACAAAAACTTATTATGTTGAGAGTCTAATTTTTATCATCTACGTACTGTGACATGCTACTTTTTTGTTTCTCCTCTATGTAATATATTTTTGTTTTGAAACCATAATATTTAGTAAATTATTGATGGTAAAAAATGTGATCAGTGACACACAAAACTTTTAAATTATATGAACTCTTGTTTCTTGAATTGCTGGTTATAAGTACAGTCTTGGGATGCTAGCAACTGGAAAGTGAAAGAGAACAGGCAGTGGGACAGATGGCTTCATTACATTTTCTTGATGAATGAGGATAGTAGTTGTTGCTTGAGAGAGAAAATTGTCCAGATCAAACTAGTTTGAATTATGGATTGAACCTCTCTAGACCACCACACTCGGGACCTGACCAGTGCTGAACCAGAGAATTTACCGAACCATGGGAGGCCAATATTGTCTAGCAGCATTACTATGGATTCTTAGAAGACATTTAGGGGTAAATTAAAGCTAAATAACAGCACAGAACAGGAGAGGCAGGACTGGTGGCTATAAACAAACTTTATGGGACCATGGGAAACTTGGCCACACCCATGATAAGTGAACATCCGTCTGTCTAAATCATGCTGGACTATGGATGTTGCCGGACTAGAGTGTTCCAAACAAAGAGGTTCAACCTGGAGTATTCTGTGACTGAATGAATGGAAGGCTTCAGGCTTTTATGGCAATTCTGTTATAAAAGTTGCCAGAAATACAAGTGCTTTATAATTTTTTTTAAATACAGAGTGAAGGAGTATAGAAGCTGTGATGTTTAAAATGAACACACTAAGAGGATAGCCTATTTCTTTAATTACACTTCTGCACATGTGTAAGTTATCCCAAAAGGAGATAATAGATTCTGACAGTTTTATTTTTGTCCTCCTTAGCCCTGAATAATTTGTCAAGGAGACAGATTGTCTGTATTTTCTCCGGTTGTTTACATCTTCTGCTGTAATAAAGTTTTTATATTTCCTTCTTTTTCTGGAAAGCATGAAATAGTGCCTTTCTTCTAATTATGGTAATTTAATTTCTGAAGATAGGAGAGGGCAGAATCTAAAGTGTTGTTTTTCCTCCTCCTCTTCCTCCTCCTCCTTTCTATTCCTGCTATATGATATTCTAGTATATTTGTCTAGACTGCTGATGAAAAATTTTCATAGTGATGGGGTCTTACATCGGAACTCAAGTCTATAGCAAAGCACTGAAACACATGTTTAACTTTAGGCACTTGAAAGTTAAGCATGTGCTTCACTTGGAGCCAAACCACATCCCTGAATTATATAGTTTTACCATGTTTGATTTTTGAAAAGAGTGATGATGAGAGGTTCAGATGTTTGGTTCAGGTATGTAGAAATTAGCTGTAATAAAAGCCTCTGGTGTGATATTTCAGTGGTCCTAATCCAAGGGTGTGTCTAGACTACAGGGTTTTGTCGACAAAAGTGGACTTTTGTCGACAAAACTATACCTGCATCTACACTACCGCTGAGTTCTGTCGACATAACGTCGACAGAACTCAGCAGTTTTGTCGACGCTGGTAAACCTCATTTTATGAGGCATAACGCCTTCTGTTGACAGAGTTTCTGTCAACAGAAGGTGTTATTGCATGTAAACTGTCCGTTGCGTCTACACTACCATGTCGACAAAGCAGCTTGCTTTGTCGACAGAACTGAATGTAGTGTAGACTCTCTTTGTCGACAGAAGTTTTGTCGACAGTATCTGTCAACAAAACTTCTGTCGACAAAAGCCTGTAGTCTAGACGTACCCCAACTGAAACAAGAAAAGGAACATTGGCCATACAAATGGTACTGGACTGAATGAAGGGCCACATCCTCACAAGTGGGCCATTGGTGGCCACCACTGGTGGATATGAGCACCTCCCTGCTCCACTCTCCACAGATTGTAAAATTCAAATAGTGTTTTTCATCAGAATCCAACATTAGTTCTTCGACACTGGCACCAGGGATTAGGTTTCCTTCAGTAGAGATGGAATTGGAGCTGTTGCTTGTTTCTTCTGATTCTTCTTCTGAGTGTTTATGGTGAGGTTCCATGGTTGGCTTATGCTTGCACAAGACTTTGGGCATGGATTTAAATGGGTTGGGTTATGTTTGGGGCATTTTAAGAAGATCATCTGAATGTGTATTGTGAAAGGGGGCCAACACCAGTAATGGTGGCAGCTGTTGCACCAAATATCATGTACATAGCTATATATGAAATCTTTATACCAGCTAATTGTGGATCTATACACATATAACAATATTGCACCAAATACTTGAATATAAGAATTCTGCAGCAAGTACTGCATATGCTAAATACAGTACTACACCTAAATTCAATAAACCAGATATGCTTTACTGGTGCACTTACCTGTGAAATTTCCAAACATTTTTTAAAAAGTCATTTGTATTACATAGAACGTAGTATTTTAATAAAATGTTTTTCAAGGATGAATTTGCATTGTGCGTTGATTTTCAGAAACCCTATGACCCAGACATTACACTAACTACTGTTGCTGCAGGAGACTGAGCGCTTAATTGGAATCAATAGTTTCCACAGTCTGAGAGAAGAAAATGACCTTGTATTTGAAGGATAAATTACCAGGATATTACTGATCTCATTCTGGGAATTCCAACTATTACCTTCCCCTGAGTTTTCTCTGAGAAGTCTTATGGATATACTGTATAGTTTATTGCAGTTACTGCAGACACTGCTCCTGCAGCTCCCATTGATCAGTAACAGAGAACTGTGGCCTGTGGAGGCTGTGCGGTCAGGACTTGTGGATGAGGGGTAGATCTTGGTGTCACTGCTATACATGCCAGGTACTTTCGGGAGTGGTGAGGGCCCAGGGCAGGAGTGAAAAAACTTAACAGGCTAGTAGCATCTTAAAGACTAACAAAACACCTGTCATCTGAAGAAGTGCGTTGTGCTCATGAAAGCTCATGATACTATCTACATGTTTTGTTAGTATTTAAGGTGCTACTAGACTATTTGTTGTTTTTTTAAGTTTTTCCTGTTACAGACTAACTTGGCTACTCCTCTGAAGCTTTTAAATAAAGCTGTCCTGTTTACTTTCCAGTAATATGTTGCAGTAAGAACTGGGTAGTGGGTATTATTTATTATAGTAGAATTAAAAGTGAGGTAAAATGATAAAAAGACTTCCAGTTCTATGAATAATTTTTATATTAGTATGTAATTTAGGAATGTGAAAGATATTGGATAGTTGACAAAATAGTCGACTAGTCGCTTAGCCCCCTCCCCCCTACTGCCTCTATCAGAGTGTGTAGCTTGACCTACAGCTTTATTACAGAATGGCAGGACCTGGACCTGAGTCACAGCAGAGACCCCAACCCCCTCAAATCCCATTTCCCTTCTCCCAAACTGGGGTCTGGGTTCTGAGCACTTGCTGACCTAAACCAGGCTGGTTTGTATGTGGATGGAAGCAGCGAGGGAGGGAGGACTGGCTTGTGCTCAAATCCAAAACAGAGCCTGGGCTTAAGGTAAATATATCCTAAGGGCCCCCATCCACTTTAAGGCCTCTATAATGGTTCAAAATGGCCTTAGGGTCTGTCTCAAGTTTTGAGTGCTTGTTTCTTTATTTTTGGGAATTACCTGTCTTTATTCCTAGATCAGTTTCCTGAGTTTCAGTCTCTGAAGTCTGGGAATAGATCTCCTTTAGTTATGGTCTATCAGCTTTTGGTGCAGGCTGGGTTTTGAAAGCCAGTGGTGGATTTGGGGATGAGGGTTGGTTGAATGGACTTATGTTTATGAAAGAGAGAGAGAACTTTAAACATTTTGTGCACTGAGTTTTGTCTGTATTGTAGCTGCTTAAGGTCATAACCTGAATCAAAGATTTACATACAAGATTGTCCTCTAAATGTTGTCCTCTCATTTTTTCTTATTTTGAAAATTAATAAGAGCAAATAGTGGCAATAAATGCATGTAAAGGCATTATGCTGCTTAAATACTAACTGCTAGGAGACGGGTGTTCATATTAGAGATGTGAACTTGTACTCATACAGAGGCAGCGGGGGTGGGGAAGAGGTGGGAGCAGGCTTTTAGCCGGCACCCTGCACACTCCAGCTCCTGGGTAGCTCCCCCCTCTGCTGCCTTCCACAGAGTATATTTATTTTTAGTATCAACAGAGGTACTGAGGATTGAAGAGAGCATGGAGATGGAGGCCTTACTTACACAAATGGGTTGTGCCACTTCAACTGTAAGCATAGCTGACGCACATGGCGCAAAACACACAACTCCCCCAGTGTGGACAGTTGTACCTGTATACAAGTGCATATACTGGTATCACTTATTTCCAAACAGGAAGGGAAATACGCCCTACTGTTATAAGCACCTCTGTAAAATTACACTTCTGAAAGTAGGGATGTGAAAGTGTAACCATGTACATGGTTACACACAGTCTCCCGGTATGCGCTGGGAACTCGCTTAAAAGCCAGCTCCCAGTAGTGTCGTTCCCCCCCCCCCACCTCCGCCGCTCTATCAGAATTTTCCAGAAGATACATCTTTATTTAAGTAAATGCATTTTAACATCCCTACCTGAAAGTGATGTGTCTGTACTGGTACAAAAATTGGGTACAGACCAGATTTGAGCTACCTTCTTAATCCCCCGAATGGGTAGTCCAATTCAATAAGGATAATACTCTCTTAAAAACCTTTTAATAGGTTTTGCATACTCATTCAGTGTCTACTTTAAATTGCATTAAGTATTGTTTACAATGCTTAAAATATCTTCTACAAATATTAGTTAATACATTTCTAAATCATGGCATATGTTTTGTGCATGTTTACTATAAAACTAACAAACCAAAGTGTCTGTAGGCCAAGCTCCAAACCTTGGTTAACCCTGTTTAATACTATTAACTCTTTGGGCCCTTTATTCCATCTACATGAATACAACAGAGCTGCAGTGAACTGCTCCCCATGCCAGTGCAATTTAGAACTCTTATACTTGTCTTATGCTGTAAACAAAGCTCTCAAGGGAACATTGTTTTAAACATGTTACTGTGCTATAATTATCACTGTATGCTACACAAAGAAACACCAATATGACATTTTCAAGGCCTAAATACATTTTGTAGGAACCTTGGGATAAGATGGTGTGATGGATGTTTACTTTTTGATATTTTGTCAACGTCTTCTAACAAAGACTATTAAAGCCATACACATCTGGGCTGAATCATATTTAACTAGCTTATGTGAGCAAATGTTATCTATCAAGTCAGCAGTATTCTGCCACAAAGAGGAACAGCTTAGCATGGTTATGGTTAAATACATTCACTCATTTTAGAGGTTTTTTTTTCCTGCCCACAAGTGCAGAAGTGATTATTAAGACCCATAGATATCTTTACATTTTGCAACCATTGTGCTGAGCATTTGTGAAATATGGTATGTATATGTTTGAATAGAGTGGTTATACCATATTTCACAAATGTACATGTGTTTGTACTATATGTCAGACTCTTCTTTGTACATACAGTCAGCACTGACTTGAGACTTGTCTTGATGCGCCCCTGCCCCCGAGCTGCCATCCTCACTCTTGGCCTCAGCCCAGAGGTGCTGTGGGATGTGAGAGATACTTCCCCACTAGAGATAACAGGTAACTGCTTAACCGGTTACTCAGTACCTGGGAGCAGTCCCCTGCCCACCATGAGTGCAGGGGCTGCTCCAACCTCACAGGAGGGTGTGGGGGAGGGAAGAAGCGAAAGCAGGGTGGGGGGAAGCTGTTGACTTGGGAGTCAATAGTCTCCTCTCTCCTCTCTCCCCCGCTGCCTCCCCTCTCAGACTTTTCCCCTACACAAGGCTGCTGATTCCCAGTCTGCATGAGCTGGGAGCCAGCAGCCTTGCAGAGCTGGACCTGCCCCTGACCATGGTAACCTTTCCCTCCTGCTTGCCCCTGTTTAATCAGAAAATCAGTTAAACTTAACATGCAACCAGTTAATTAATTAAAGAGAATTTTGCATCCTTATTCCCCAAACACCCGGCCCCAGCCCTGGAGTTGCCCAGGATGGGGAGAGACGTTCTCCCCCAGCCCAGGTGCTGCAGCAGGGACAGAATGGTGGGAGTGTCTCCTCTCTCTGCCACATACCTGGGGCAGACTTGTCTTGATGCGCCCCAGCCCCTGCCCCCGAGCTGCCATCCTCACTCTTGGCCTCAGCCCCAGAGGTGCTGTGGGATGTGAGAGATATTTCCCCACTAGAGATAACAGGTAACTGCTTAACCGGTTACTCAGTACCTGGGAGCAGTCCCCTGCCCACCATGAGTGGAGGGCTGCTCCAACCTCACAGGAGGGTGTGGGGGAGGGAAGAAGCGAAAGTGGGGGGGGGAGAAGCTGTTGACATCTCCAACTCTTCATCCTCGGCCCCTCACCAAAGCCTACGCCCTCAGATGAAACACTCACACACACCCCCACACACCTACCCTCTGCCCTTGAGTCTTTTCCCACCCTCTTATTGCTGCAGTCCCAAAAACCACATGAATTTTGTTATGTGCATCTATATGGAGATGATGTATTACCTCCATATTGGTGCATATTAAAAATTAATTCCTCACATACACGGGGAAAGATTAGAAGGAATGTTGCTCTGTGCCTCAGCTCCCCATCTGTAAAGTAGGGTTAGTACCTCCCCTTCACTTCCCATGTTTGTGAAACATTCAGATACTGTACAGATGAGCACCATAGAGAAGTCCGTGAGGAAATGAATAATTCTGTCTTTGTAGTCATTTTAATTGTGTCTGGTAAATAAAGACAGCATGGACAAAAAATATAAAATAAAGTATTGAATAACTGCTTCTTAGGTGAGCATCATCCATTCTGTGCAATGCATGAGACTATGTTCCTGTGGGGAAAAAAGAGTATGTCTGCATATGTGTAAATCGGCTGAATTAAGATTGTATAGGCCAGTCTTCAGTTCTAGCATTTTTCCAGCTTAGATGTGTTTTTACTTAATTCTTTTAAGTGTGTGTATACGTACATACTAGGGTTGTTAAAATGCATGTATTCTGGTAAACATGAAACCACTGAAAATTTCAGCAGTTACATGTTTACATGTGGCGGGATGAAGGTAGCTCCCCAAGAGCTGGTGTGCGCAGGGAGCTGGGTTTTAAGCTGGCACCCTGAGTGTACTGGTTCTCAGTGTGACAGTAATTCAGGAGAAGACAACTCATGATCTTTTCTCCAGGAAAGGAAACAATGTATTAGAACAGCAAAAGGAGATTATTGTATCTCTCTCTATATATAAAAAAGTTTTTCCTGTTGGGTGACAGAATGCATCATCACACTCTCTGGCCGCAAAAATGAAAGCAGCCAGAAAGGCAGGGTTGTCCAGTTTAGTGAGCACAGGACACGGCCTGCTAATATTGGGGAAAAAAACCAAACAAACCAGAAGGTTGACTGGCAATATGTTACAGTTAATTACATGTAGAGAAGAAGCAATGTACAGTTACTTTATTCCTGTAAATGGCAGGGAAGCATGGCCTTCAAGTACTTTGCCTGACAGATATTAAGCTGTTGGCATAGCCTTTTTGTTGGTAAATGTTTTGAGTAAATTTTCCAAGCCTGTTCAATATAGCTACAGAGAAATTCTGAATAAATGCATTAAATTGTATGCTTCTTTTGCCATAGTTTTCAAGTAATGGGTGTGTTTATATGGGGGTTTTTTTGTTGCTGGTTTTTTTTTTAATTCTAAGCATGCTATGCTGATAAAAATAATGATCTATAGTGGTTTGAAGAATTAAATCAAGTGGTTGATACTGCTTATCAGGAAGAGATTGAAGAAGAGGAGCCCTTATTTTAATTTAGCTTCAGAGTGATTTATCTTTTCACAGAGGATAGCAAGCTCCCCTAGGAGAAGGTGGCCATCATACAGAGAAACCTGGCTTGGAATGAATACATCTCTTACCCACTCCTTCACCAATATGTTGCCATGCTGAAAAGGGAAATAACCGAAAGATTGATTGCCATAGCTATGGTAGTTCTTAGTATAAATGTTTGTCACATGACATACACCTCCATTGCTGTATTTTAATATTGCAGAGCTCTTTATGGTGTTGAAAACTACCACTTCTCCAATCTCAACTCAGTTTCTTCTGCTAGAGATACATCTACTTGTCTTTTGGCTACAAACTTAACTGTGAGGTTTTTAGAGGGGTAACCGTGTTAGGCTGTAACTGTAAAAACAATGAGTTATAAAGATGAGCCACTTTTGTTACTCTAGTACAATAAAATAACCATCTTTTGAAATATGAAAATACTTGGATCATTCAAAACTGCCTATTTGTAAGATACTGAAAATAAAGTATTTGCAAACTCTCAAGTTATTCAGTAATGATTTTGTATTCAATTTAAATGAAGTAATTTAATAAAAAAATCCATTGCTCTGCTTTTACTTTAGGGTTTTGGGCATCAATAAGGAGAAATTTTAAAGACTACTTCTTTCTACATTTTTGGATTGTCAATATAATTTTCTGTTCAGGAATAATAATAACATTCTGCATGCTCCCAGGATTTAAGTTATTCTGATAATAAACAGAATTTGTCACCTGTTCTGCCCCATTAAAGATGACTTTAATATTCGCAATTTGGTTATTTGGCTCTGTTTGGAAGGTCAGTTTGGCAGTAATAGAAGGACAATGTAGTTTTCATTTTGTAAGGCTGTATTCAGAGTAAGATGGCCTGCCCCCATGTTTTTGGAATGCATATCTGTCTTGCTCATGCACACACACTTCAGGTTGGACACACATGTCTGGGTGGTCGGTCATATGACCATCTTGTATTATTTTGGAAGTCAGTCTCTCTGCTTGATAACAGAATACAGGATTGAAAAAGCTATAGTTAACCAGCCTGCAGACTAGTACAGGCGTGAGTGGGCAGCAGTGACTGCTACTGCTGCTGCTGCTTGTCAGTAGCTCTGCAATTTATCACCAAGCCAGGAGTCAGAACTTGGAAATGAGACGCTGCACAGTGCGGTGGGAGATGTCTGGTTACCTGGCATTAGTCAGCCTTTGCATCTGAGTGCGTGAAAGGGTGAGTGGTGCCCTTGCTTGCACCTGTGTCACTCATTAATCTAAACTGTGTAGAGATGTTTTATTTACAGCACGGTGTGATTTAGTTGGTTCTGTTTTGAACTATAGCCACTTGAGAAATGGCTATCTTTCATCTTAGCTACCCGGTTTAGAGGTATATATTGTACAGATCAACAGAGGAGAAAATAAATGAGATGTACTCAAGTTGTTCGGGCATAATTTGATCTCGGGCTACTGAGGTATATTTTTTAACCATATTAGGGTGCACTTAGTTTGATTTGTGTCCATAAATAGTTACAACAATGAATATTAATGAGATATTAATGCTGCAGTTTTGAAGATGAGATATGCATAGGACCATCATCTCTAAAAAATTTTACTGCTTTCTAATCTTTTTATAAAATCTCAGAGGGGGTAATCATAGAATACTAGGACTGGAAGGGACCTCGAGAGGTCATCGAGTCCAGTCCCCTACACTGATGGCAGGACCAAATACTGTCTAGGCCATGTTAGTCTCTAACTTTAAAAATGACAAGTAATCCTGGGATACTGTAGAGACTAACAGATACGTTAGGTCATGAGTTTTTGTGGGTAAACCAAAAGCTCATGACCTAATGTATTTGTTCATCTCTAAAATGCCACAGGACTACTTCTTGTTCTTTATATAAAATGTTCAAAGTCCAGTGCTGAAGTTCTGCAGGAGACTTTTTCTACCCTGAAAATATATTTATCATACTACAATTTGGGTATGTAATTCTACATTTTTATTTTTGAAACTATGCAAAAACATGTTATATCTGGAAAGAAAGTTTAACACGTAAGTACATTCATTCCTGACAGAAGCAGGAATTAAAAAGGCAGGCAGCCAAGCTCACCAGGTGATCAGTAATGTTGTCTATTACTTGTATTGGACCCAACAAGTTAAAGTTCAGTTGCAGTCTGAGCTGCTCCCAAGCTGTGTCCAGAACTCCAGGAAGGGAGATTTAAAAGGGGACACAGCAAGTCAGTGCTTTTTTCAAGTTATGCATTTTCAGTGGTACGTTAATATTTTTGTGTGGCTTCAGGTTTCTCCTGTGTAATTCTTTGTTAATTTTTTTTTATTATTATTATTAGACTGTTTCCTGGTTGTTGAGAGCAACTTTTGTGCGTTCATTATGTTGTCCTTATTTGAGGATGTTAATTGTGGATGGGAGAACTTGAAAGGAGGGTGTGGCAATTCTTGTAAGACTGCAAATGGTTTTAATACTGATATAACTACAAATTAAAATTGGGGGGAAGATGAGGGCATACCTTTTATTCTTTCTTTATAGTGAGATAATTGGAGGTCCAAAAGAAGACACAGATTTATTTTCTAAATATATTTTTAAGGTTTAATTAACAAACATTTTGAAGCCTTTCCTCTCTCTCTGACAGGCAAATTCTTGAAGTTGTCAGTGATTTTAACCTTACTAAAATATTTCATTCTCTGGAATTGTTAGAACGCTGTTCAGGCAATGCATTTACTAAAGTCCTAGAAATTGTTTAAGATGCGTGGAAAACTTGTCACAAGAATTATCCAATGTTTCTCAATTGAGGCTACAAGAATTGAAGTATACTCCGAGGCCAAATGTAGTGTAATTTAATTAGATTTTGGTGAAAACTTTAGATTCTTTTTTTCTTCTCCATTTTTGGCCTTTTTTATATTTGCTTTTATATATATCTTTTATTTTTTAACTGTTTTAATTATTTAATCTTTTTCATTATGAGGAACCAGGGAAAAAAAACAGCTTTTAGCTTTTACCTGATCAGGATGAAGTACAGTAAACCTACTTTATTATCTCCTCTAATGTATTTGGTACAGTTAATTATCTTGCTGATGTTTCATTTAAAAAATAACATTGAAAAATGTTGTAGATAGTTGAATTCCTTTCTGTAAGCTTTCCAAGCGTATTTAAGCCAAGTATTTTTATTTATTTATTGCTTACAAAATGTTGATGTCAAGGAACATCAGCAGATATACATCCATCTGACCGTAGATTTGCTAGAAATCTTGACAGTTGAGTCAGTTTAAGTGTATTTGCACACTAGTTGGCTGTCAATTTAACCTTCATGGTTTTTAGGATGGATTTTGTAGACCTTTCAAAGCATATTATATAGTTAAAAATTATAGTCTGTTTTGATGTTTTTCAAGTGTCCTTGCTCAAAAGAGCTGGTGGTAAAACATATAGTTCTTGTGTGGACAGAAGATGAATGCACGGACAGTCAACTTTCCTGTTGAACAGATATTTATTTAATTTTAGGCCAGATCCTGGAGAATCTGAGAGCCTGCTACATTTTCCAGGATTAGGCCCATTATGTGCAGCTTGCTTTATGCATCGAGGTACTTAAGACCACAGTCATTGCTACTAAGCTTTCAGTCTCTGACATGCAAAGTGTCACACAAATGTTTTTCTGATTTAAAGGTACACCAAAGGTGATAAACATCTTTGCCCAGTGGAAAGAACAAGCTCAGTTGAAACTTACATTATAAAGTGTTTTATACTTCTACCTAATATATTCTGAGCATTGACATGCTGTCAAATGGATGAAGGGTTACCTAGCAACAAGAGGTAGAAGAGATGGTAGCCTGGTTATGAAATTTAGCCTTGGTGAAAGAAATATAAACTTACTAAAATACACCTTCAATAAATATAAATCTGTAAGGCAAACATTTACATTATTTTGAATTAACCTGAGGTGACAAATGTTGATTTAGATAGCAGATTGCTAGTTTTATTACCCACTTGAGGACTGCAGATTTGTCCTCACTGTACTAAGAGAAACATGTGGTGCCTGGGTGTTGTTTTTTAAAATAAGCATGAAGGGTATTGTTGTGATACTCTTATGTCTTGAAGCTGCATTCAGCAAACATTTTCTCTTCAAAGTCCTCAATTGGATATAGTTGCTTGTTTTCTTTTCCCCCTAATGTTGAGATTATAATATATTTTTGCTGTTTCTCCTAATCATACCATACATGAGTTCCTTTCCCCACTTCGCATTTCTTGATGCTGAGATGTGTACACAATTTCTGTGACCTTCTGAATTCAAAACTCTAGGAAGGAACTGGAAGAAAAATATGACTTGGTGGCTTAAGTACAAGACTTAGACTCCACTTAGTTGTGTTGTGTTCCTAGCTTTGTTAAAGGTGTTTTTTTATTACCTTGGACAAGTCTCAGATCAGGCACCTAAAAATCAAGATATTCAAAGTTAATGGAGAGTTATTTGAAAATGTTGACCTAAACCTTGCTATTCTTGTTTCCCCAAATGTAGAAACAAGTCACTGGGTTGTTGAGAGACTTGATTCTTTTTTGTCATTTTTAGGAGGTCTTTGAATGTTTCAGGCAAATCCTGGGTCATGTGAGGTTTTGGATTGAAACCATAGTATATGTTGTATATGCATTGCTGACAAAAGTAGAACATTGTTTAACTGGATGTGTGAATAGGACCAAACAGTGTTAGGTGCTTTTTTCTGAAAGATAAACCCCATGAGGACTTTCTGTAGTCCTTTTCCTGACAAAAACAGTGGAACCACTAAATGGACCCTGTAGTTGTAGGGGGGGAGGGGGATCAGAAGTCAGAGACTTTGGTAGGGACTCTTCTCCAGAACAGAAATGGATGCATTTGATTTTTTTGGAGAAAATGCTAATATAGTATTTTGCAGGAATGGCCAAACTTACTGGTCCTCGGAGGTACAAATGATGATCTTCAGAAGTTCGAGAGCCAGGCATGAGTGCCATGGCTTAAGGCTTCTGCCCTGTGGTTAGATGGTGGGACTAGAGGCTTCTGCCTTATGGGCAGGGGAATCTTGGGGCTTCTGCTATGCAGAAGGTACTGCCAGGAGTCAGGGCTTCAGCCCCACAGCAAGGTGGTTGGGATAGGGGCTTCAGCCGTATGGCGGTACCCCTCTCCCCTCAGGGCAGAAAAACTTGGTCCCCACCATCCCGCTGTGGGGCTGAAGCCCCAACCCACAGAAATTGCCTCCTGCAGGGCTGAAGACCCACAGGGCAAAAGCCTCTAGCCGAGGGGTGGGCAATAATTTTTGCAGGGGGGCCACCTAATGACTTTTGGTACGAGCTCATGGTCCAGCTCCATCCATCTCCTGGAAGGGGCGAGGTCTGAGGTGGAAGGGGAGGGGCTACGGACTAGCAGCCCTAAGAGTTGTCTGGGGCCAGAGGCTTTGAATTAAAAACACAGCAAAGGGCTCGCATCTCCCGGCCCGCCACTACTGTGTTGACTGGCAGTCTCCCAAGGTTGCTATGACTATTTAAAAGGCTTGCGGCTGCAGCCCCTGCTGGGGTAGCACCATGACCAGAAGCCATGAGCCATTTAAATAGGATCCTGTTGCCTAAGCCACCGCCTGGAAATTCTGTCACAGGCAGCAGGATATAAATAGAAAGCGGCCAGATGCAGTCCACAGGCCAGATCAAAGTGTTAGGGAGGCCAGATCCGCCCCTTGGCCACATCATACTCATTTCTGCTCTAGCCCCACCACCCCATAAAAAGGTCAGAAGGTCTGAGCTCCTCACAGTCTGGTAGGTGGAAGATGGGGGAAGAGTATGGTGTGCTTCATGAGCCACACTTTAAATGTAAGAAGAGTTGTGGTTTGGCCACCTCTGGTATATTGTCTGCATCCTTTTATTTTTAAGAATCGAATGGTTTATAAATCCTGAAAATTTTAGCTATTTAGCCGCTGCTTTGTGTGGAGCTTTTTGATTGCCATAAAATATATTCATAAAAAACGAATCTTGGATGACATAAAAGTGAAACTGAGTCAGATTAGTGGTCCATTTAGCCCACTATCCTGCCTTCTGAGGGTGGCCAGTGCTTCAAAGGGAATGAACAGAATAAGCAATCATTGAGTGATCCATCCCTTTTCATGTACACCAAGCCTCTGGCACTGAGAGACTAGGGACACCCAGAGTTTGTGGCTGTGTTCCTGACCATCTTCACTAATAGCCATTGATGGACCTATCCTACATGAACTTACCTACTTCTCTTTTGAACCCTTCTATAGTTTTGGCCTTCACAATCTCCTGGCAAAATGTAATTGACAGAAATAAGTCTTAGTTTTTTAAAAGAATATGAATTCTTCCACAAGTCTGTCTAGACTACAGTTTATTTTTGCTTATGTCTTGGTTATGAATTTAGTCATACTTCTGCTTTCTGATCTTGATACTGAAACTTGACAAACTGCAGTATTTCCACTTGGAGATAAGTTGTGGACACTACAGTTCTTATATATTGTCAGCCTCTTATTTCCCACTATTTGCTTTTATATTTGTGAGGAAGAATGTGAACAGAAGTGTGCCCTCAATTAATAGTCCAGTGGTTCTTTTGGCATTTTGTAATGCTGAAAAGTTCTTATTTCTTTCCCTTTGCTTGGCATGCATGGACTAGAAGATTACCACAAAAGCCGTCAATGTTGCCCGCAGACTTGCTGAGACAAACCCTCTCCAGTGCCTCTGACTTTCACGTCTACCCTTCCCCTTACAAAATGTGATGAAATTACTGAACCAAGATGATTGTAAAAAGTTAATCATCAGCTATAATAATGATTTTTCTCATGGCATTAAACTCTTATTTGAAAAAACCTGTGTTTAAGCTTGGCAGGGGTTAGAATCCTAGTATTGCCAATGAAACTGTTGGACAACCAAAATGCCTATTAATCTTGTATGCTCACATAGTTCGACTGAAATTTGAATTGCCTGCATTGAAAGATCTGCACCTGTGTTTTTGAACAAGGAGTGAAAGGTGGTAATATGGTACATATACACACCTCAGATTTCTGATACACTGTTGTTAGTGTAAAGGTCACAAAGTGACCTTCAACATTGTTAATATCAACACACAGGCTTTCACAGAGCTACAGATAGTTCTTCTGTAATTGTAATGATTCATTATTTACCGTTAATGGAACAGATACATTCACACATGACAGAAAACATTGTTTCTGAGACCTGTGAGCATACACTCATTTTAGCATTTGTTTACAATTATGTTCACTTAGTTCAGAGGTGAATTATGCATATACTAGAAGACTTCCCTGGTGTTGCTAGGGTCCTTAACACAGTTAACTTTTTATTTTCTCCATTTAAATCATTGCTCTGGGGTGGGTCTGAGGATGAGAGGTTCAGTATGCAGCCTTCCCTGAGGGGGAGAAGACAACCCCAGTACTCTCACGACAGCAGCTTGGACTCAGGTGGGAAGTGCCTCTCCATGGCCACTGCAGTTCCAATGGGTGCACCTGGGGGAGTGAAGATGCATGTCCCCTGGCTGGGTCAGTTCCAAGTTCATCTGCCTCCTGTGCACCCCAGACAGAGTGAGAATGGCACAGACTGTGCACTTCCCCCTCACTCCTTGACGAAGGGGAACAGCCAGCAATGGCCCCATACAAATTCTCTAAAGGGTGATGCGGGGAGTGAGTGAGCTTGGGGCTGGAGCAGTCCAGGACCACCCCAGCCACTTTCACCTGCCTGGTGACTGTCTTTCTGTAGGTTTTATGTGCCCCATAAGGAGAGAAGCTTCAGCACCACTCCTCCTGTCTCCGCACAACCAAACCCTGACCTCGCTTTAAGTTATAAGAGGAAGCCACATACCAAATTTGATGGTCCTTGCTCTTACCGTTTAGGAGGAGTTCTTGAACAAACAGATGGACAGACTTACTCGTTCACAGACAAACTCTCTCAAATATATAGCAGATGAGTATAGGCACATGTGCACTCTCTCTCTCTCTCTCTCTCTCTGACACATAGAGGGAAATTTAAAAAGAAAATATAGGTGACAGTGGGAATGTTATCAGTAGAAGATGGTGCACTTACAGTATAAGATTAGTGTATGTACAAGCCTCAGTTAACCTTACCTAAGTTTAAATCTGGGATGATCATTAATAGTGTTCTAGACCTTGAGGTGATCCTTCTTTTGTCATTAGTTTCTTGGGATGTAGAGCTTTGTTTCTTACAGGACTTAACTAAATTCCGTTTTTGGACAGTAATCACATTTTTTTTAAATACTGCTGCAGGGTTCCATTTTTCTGAACCGAGGGCAAGATTTGTCTATTACATGCAGTCTAATAAAGTGAGTTATATTGCTTGCTTCTTTTGAAGAAACTGTACCAGATTCTTTACTAGTGTTAGATGGCAGGGCTCCCTTCAAGTCAGTGGAGGTATGCCAACTTCTACCAGCAGAGAATTTAACATCATAGGTTCAAGTTATTTGTTTTAACATGTTCAGTGGATCCTTGAATTTGATCAGAGATATGTCCTTTCTTTGAGAAACTAAAACTCTTCATTCCTAAAGTGCAAATAGGTATGTGCAGATGTGGTCACCCCTCAAAAAAGATATATTGGAACTGAAAAAAAGAAAAGGGCAACAAAAAATGAATAGGAGTATGAACATGTGAGGCTAGATAATAAGACTGGGACTTTCAGCTTATAAAAGGGACAACTAAGGGGGAATATGCTAGAGTTCTATACAAACCGTCTAGAATGGAGAAAGTAAATAAGGAAGAGTTATTTAGTCCTTCTTGTTCTCATAACACAAGAATCAGGAGTCATCCAATTAAATTAATAGACAGCAGGTTTAAAACAAACAAAAGGAAGTATTTATTTACACAATGCTCAGCCAACCTGTGGAGCTCTTTCCCAGAGAATGTTGTAAAAGCTAAGACTGTAACAGAGTCTAGGTAATTTCATGGAGGATTGCTCCATCAATGTCTGTTAGTCAGGATGCACAGCAATGGTGTCCCTGGCCTCTGTGAGAAGTAGGGATATAGAGGCAGCAGCGCAGGGTGGCAGGGGGCTCCCTGGGAGTTGGGCTGGGAGCACACTGGGTGCTTGCCCTGCCCCCAGGAGCCATTTATTAATTGTGTAGCCACTAAGACTTGGTGCGGTTGCATGATTATTAAATTAAAAGATACTTAACTTCTCTTGTGAGAAGCTGGGACTGGACGACAGAGGGTGGATCACGTGATGATTGCCTGTTCTGTTCATTCCCTCTGGGGCACCTGGCATTAGCCACCATCAGGAGCCAGGATACGGGGTTAGATGACCTTTTATGTCTGTGTTTATGTGCAGCTTTCTTACACCAGTTTTATTTTGTATATTGAAATTACTTTTGCCCTCTCCTCCTTCCCTCACTCTCTACAGATGCCATGAGAGCACTTCAGATTTTAGGGATTTTTTTAACAATATTTCAGGTATGTTCTTTAAAAAAAAAATCAGCAACTTCAAGGTCTCTTCACCTTTTTAAGAAAGAGGGCTCATCATAATAGTATTTTCCTTGGTGGGATTACTTCTGTTTTGTTTGGTGTCTTTTCATCATCCCTACTTAAATTGGTTTCATATCGCTTTTCCTGGAGGGAGCAGGCAGTTTATTCAAAGTGGATTTTTGTTTTCTTTTTTGTTATTGCTGTTGTGATATGCGTTTTTTTTAATACAAAGAAGAATGTCCTTTCCTAATAGAGTTGTCTTCGGGGCAGATGGGCTTTGGATGCTGGGGTACTGACAGCATTCTGATTGCCATGGCAAATGGTTTGAGTGTTTGCCAACTGTGAAAGACATGAACAATTCAGGGTCTGCTAATTGATGAACCACTGGCATAATACCATGTAGCCTTTTGAAAAAATGTGGAATTTTAGCTGTCTAATGATATATAGCAGTTTTCTCTGCCCCAGTATTTGATAAAATATTGGGCCTTTGACATTACATGGAAATTCTTTGTCTCTCTTCCCCCCTCCCCCCATCATCTTAAGAAAAGAATTTTACATACTTTTCAGCTCTGCTATTACACCTGTTACTTAAATTTAAGCAACACCAAAATATTTTTGAGCCCTTCCTCTGGCTTCTGTACGGTGAGGTTTTGGTATTTCTATGTGTATTGATTGAGACATCAGTTTTAGAAATGTGTGGCTGATGATGTTGGAGCATTCATACATGTAGGTAGCTGGAGGGTGCACAGACACTCCAGTATATTTTGTTCCTAATGAAGTGCATTGCTTTGTGACCACAAAAATGCTTTTCTGACATAGTTTCTGGAAAAGCATCTGCTGCTTTAAACTGTCCGTGATCTAGTCATCACAGTTTTTTGGAAACAATTGATCTAAATCCAGAAAATTACACTTTTATTTTATAAGTGAAATCTGAAGCCAAGCTGGATTTGTTGTTTCATTTGCTCAGTGTTGGATGAGACCTCGTGCCCCCTACCATCGGTTGTAATCTTGGAATTCTTATTCTTTGCTGAACTTTGTGATATGAGACGACTTAGTGTGTTTTAACTGACATTATATTGAACTGTTGGAATTAATATTTACTATTGTATGTTAACACTTAAATTGCAGTATAATCACTCATTTAGGCAGAAAATAAGATGAAATCCCTTTTCAGAAATGTTTTTAATATATATACATCACTGAACACACCACTCTTGATATGGAATTCAGGTTGCTCAAATATATTTTCTATCAACACAGTCACTAAAAATCAAATAAATCGCTAGTTAAGCCTATATTAATATTCAGACCATCTTCAGCATTTCTGCTTTACCACTTAGTCATTCGAATTAGAACATTCATAGACTCTTTCAGTTTCAATGTATAGCCATTCTTGGTGCATGTGTCTCTTTCCTCACAAACACTAAAACCATTTGTGGGCAGATAGGAAATGGTGGGGAGTGGAAAATTGAATACATCCTTTTTGGCCATGCTAAATTTAAATTGAGAGCAATGCACCAGGAGGAAGTGTCCTACAGCCAAGTTGAGATTCAAAATTGGACAGAGAGACTAGAAAGGTACAATTGTGATTCATCTGTTTAAAGATAATCATTGAGGCCTCATGAGTAGATGCAGTGACCCAAACACAAAATGTATTTTGTTAGCTATGAGCAGGAAGTTGGTTCTGCAGCTAGTTGTGGTGGTGTGTTCTTTTGTATTCTGTATTAAACCTATGTTGGTCAACTAATAGGTCTAAAATGTAACTGTCAATGGAAAATGTTTCCAATAGGAGCTCACAGGGATGACTTCTTGACCCTGTGCTATTTAACATTGTTGTCAATGACCAGAAAAAAACATAATCATCACTGATTTGCAAATAATACAAACGGGGTGGTAGCAAATGAGGAAGAGATCAGGTCCTTGATTCATAAACTGGGTGCAAGCAAACCACATGTTTCAATAAAGTTAAAGTAAATATGTGATATTGAGCTGAAAATGAGCTCTGAAGTTGTGGCAAAAAGGGCTAATTCAGTTTTGGGGTGCATAAACTGGGGAGTCTAGAGTAAGAGTAAAGATATTTTATTTTACTTTGATATTTGACACTGCTGTGATCAGTACTGGAATAATGTGTCCAGTTCTGGTGCCCACAATTCAAAAATGATGTTGATAAATTGGAGAGCATTTGGCGAAGATGCATGAGAATGATTCAGGGATTAGAAAACCAGCCTTAGAGTGATAGACTCCAAGAGTTCAATCTATTTTTCTTAACAAAGAAAAGATTAAGGGATGACTTGATCACAGTAATATAAGTGCCTATAAGGAGAACAGATATTTAACACTAGCAGAAATACCTGGCAGCGTCCGGGGAAAATATAGTAAAAGGTGTGATGAATGAACTACATCAATGACATTAACATAGTATATTTTATTGGAAATACTTTTTTCTTATATATTACTTTAAGAAATTAACATAGCCAGTACTTTTTCTGTTATCATAGGGAAAGGATTTCGTAGTTGCAGTTTGACACGCTTAACAGAAGAGTCCAGCAAATGCCTATGATCAGGTGCTACTAAAAGCTAATTAGTGGCCCAATTGGGGCTCTGGGGGAACTGATTTCAAGCTATAAGCAATCCAGTGATTGAAGTTAGGAAATCAGGAGTATCCATTCAAAATTTGGTGTTTCTAGCACTTACCGTTTCGGAGGTCTTTTGGAATTATCAGTGGGCCCAATTGGGGCTCTGGGTGAACCAGGGGAACCGATTTTGAGATATAACCAATCCAGTTATTTAAGTTAGGAAATCAGTAGTATCCATGCAAAATTTGGTGTTTCTAGCTCTGTCCATCCTGAAAGATCTCCAAAACGGTAAAACAAACAAACTTTCGGAAATATTTATAAGATTAGGTGCTTCAGTCTGTAAGAGAAAGGTATAATATGATCTGACAGTTTAGAAGTCAAAGCTAGACAAATTCAGACTGGAAATAAGGTATAGATTTTTTTTTTTAGCTGTGATAGTACATAACCATTGCAACAATTGACCCAGAGTCATAATGTATTCTCCATATGCCCACAAAAGTTCATGATACTATATATATTATTTGTAGTTTCTAAATCAATATTGAATGTCTTCTAACAAATATGCCCTGGGAATTGCTTTGGAAAAGTTCTATGGCCTATGTTATACCTGAAATCAGACTTCAATAATTACAGTGGTTCTTTCTAGCTTTGGAATCCATGACAGTGTGGGAACAATAAAAGTGCACCCAAGTGCAGTTGATTTAAGAGGAATAATCTTAGGGCATTTGTCTGGGGAGTGCTGGGTTGTGGGTTTGAACCCTGCCCTCCCTGGGAGCAGCTGGAAAGCCAACAGAACTGTAAATAAATTACTGAATTGTAATAGACCAAGGTAGCTCTCAATACCCTTTCAAAAACAAATTATTTACTTATCTTTTCAAAAAAGAACACCTGTGAAGCACAGGATTTCTGCAAGCTGAAGACTGTCCACAGAAAGCCATAGATGTGAAAGCCATAATTGTTACTTGTAATTACGTGCAAGGGTGATGCCACTGACTTCTCCAAATTGGTCTCTTGTTTTCATAGTTCAAAGGGCTCTCTGAAGCACTACCTTTTATTTTTTTGGCTGTCCAGGATATAGTTATATGAGCTAAAATGTAACTAGCTTAGCAGATATGATACTAGATACTGCCATGAAAACAGAAGCTTCAGGAGCAGTGAATTAGCAGCAGATTATTTTTGCATGGATCTTTATTTATAGCCCTACCCCTTTTGCTACTCTATCATTCTTTCTTTTTTTCTGCCTCTTGGTCAGTCCAGATATGAACCAAATTAGGAGATGTTATAGAACTCCAGCATAAGATGGGACAGAACCACAGAAACAGATGTAGCAGCAAATATTATTTTGATATGCCAGATATCCACATTACTAATACAAAATGCTAATTATGTGTATTAAACTATTTCAGTTCAGAAGCTCTAACCTACACCTTTTTTATATACTGACTTCTTCTATTTTAGAACTCTTAAACCAGACAGGCTACATATGAGAATGCATTCTGAAAACAATGGAGACATTGTATGCAGTTTTGGTAGCTCAGTATTATTTGGTTATTTAACATTAACTTGTGGTTTGTGTCTGTGTGTTAAAATAAATTCACTGATAAGACTTAGACTATATAAAGACTGTGTGGCTGGTTTTTGTATGTGTGAAGTGTTTGTATTAACAGCAAGCATATATGTGTTTTTCAGCAGCTGACCACTGGAATGGAAACTCTGTCTTGGTAAGATAGATAAGTGGATGATTTTGTTAAGGTAATGGTAGCATCCTAAAATAATAATGCTGTAAAAGAATGTGGAGAGTTGCTTTTAAGTTTGTTTGGAGGCGTCTACATTTCCTCCCTCCTCCCCCCCTTTCTGTTAGTCCTTCAACAACTCTTTCAGTTTCAAAAGGCTGGTTACAGGAAGGGGCACACAGGAGTGAAAGACTAGGTATATAAGCCCCTCTGGTTCTATTGGTAAATGATATAAAGAGGAAATAGCATGGTTATTTTTAGTCAATTATCTCAGGTTCTCAAAGTACCTTTCAGTAGGTTAATGTTTCATACAGTTTGTTTTATAGTAGCACTTTCTCTTTTATAATACTGAAAGATTTATATTGAATTTATGTAAAAGAATTACAAGTAAAAAAGGAAGTTTCCTTTGGAGATGAATACAGTATAATGAACTTAACTTAATTAATGTTTCATTTATCTGTTATCTAGTGGATATTTTCTTTAACCTTTGATGATTGTCACAGTTGACAAAATAATTTGTTGGGGGTTTTTATTGAAAATTTACAAAAATGATTGTTCAGACTGTAACATTTTTTCGTCACCACATTAAATAACTTCTATCAAAAGAAACCATTTTCAGCATGACCTTGAAATCTTATCTGGTTATAGAAGAATATAATATTTTAACAGGTTGAAAATATAAAACAATCTCTACAGAACTCTTGTATCTTGTGGTTTTAAGGCTTTTGTGAAAGATTTAGGGCAGATGGTAGATCCTGAGGCATGCCTGGATTTATTTGAGTCTGTGGAATTGATGGGAATGTCAATTTGATATTTGAGTTCCAGTGCTCTAATGTGTGTAACTGTGTCATAGCTATTGGCAAACTATGAATAGCAATTTATTTGTATGTCTCCTTGACAGGCAGGGAGCCAATAGAAATAGGATTAAAGAAGAAAAGTCCATGCAAGTTTCTGCAGAATTAATCCTAACTACTGCTCCATTGTATGCAGAATCCTGTTCTAAATTAATAAACTTCAATTTAAGAATAATGTAAAACTATTTTAAATGGATATTTTTTTCACCACAGTAGTGTGCCGTATAATGCTGTATTATGCCGTATAATTAAACAATTATGAGAAAAACCCGTACAATTAAACAATTATGAAAAAAACCCCAAACCCTTGTTTTACTCAGTTGTCTTCAAAAGCTTACAATACAGGCAGTCCCCGGGTTACGTACAAGATAGGGACTGTAGGTTTGTTCTTAAGTTGAATTTGTATGTAAGTCGGAACTGGCGTCCAGATTCAGCCGCTGTTTCCCCCCTGCAGACCAGGGAGACGCGGAGCAGCTTTTCTCGCCGCAGCGCATCTCGGCTGTCTGCTGGAGGGGGGCACAGCTAGTGCGGGGTTCCCTCACCCCGTTCGTAAGTAGGGATCCAACATAAGTTGGATCCACATAACCCTGGGACTGCCTGTACTTACACCATTCTGGCTGCCTGGGTGATTTCCCAGCAGCTAATGTCTGGCTGGAGGAAATACTCATTTTGAAGCTCTTAACCTCTCTGACCAACAGCTATTCAGATATGCCCAGTGTGAAGGTCATTGGTGCAAACTTAGAAGATATAAAAATGTAAAGAAAAAGTAATCACTTTTCTGTGGACTAGAGTGATCCTTTAGGTTCAGCCCAGAGCATATGGGAATTGTGGCTCTTTTCTGTTTATGGTGCTGGTAGCCAGGGCAAAAGTAAATAACTGCACCCCTGAAAAAGTTACAGAGGTTGCCAACTCATTTTGCCTGTGTTAGGGAGTAGAGGTCATGGCCCTGCTGACTCTCCTCTCACCTGCTGTAGAGGAAGCTAGAGCAGCTGTCTGTCTTAAACTGTGCATGACCATTTTAGAGATAGCAACCATGTAGCTCTTAATGTTGAAGGTTAAATTTTTAACTACATCTTGGCAGGTATATGACAAGACTCTGTTTATAGTAATGGTCTTTCCATTAAGTAATTAAACAATGAACTACATCTTTGCTTGAGCAGAAAAAGGAGGAGTTGTTTCATGGTTATAAAAATAATGGAAATTGTTCATTGATTGAAGGGACTCTTGAAGTGTTTGTAACTCAAACATTTCAGTATTTTTCCAGTTTAGATGGACTTGTAAGTGAAATTGATCTGAAACAGACATGAACCTGTTTCCATCCTCCAAGGTAATTCAAGCAGGGGAAAAAACCAGTTCGGTGTAGATGGTTAAAAAATAAATGTGTGTTTTAAACAAAACAAAAAACCACTATGTTACACTCTATTGGATGTTGTGAGGGCTGATGTAATCTAATGTGGAAAGTAGGTATGTGAAAGTTAACCTGTGGAGGCTAGAGCAGCTCCTTGCCCACTACAGGCAGGGAGCTGCTCTAGCTCCACGGGGCCTGCCTTAAGAGAGGGACGCTCCAGCCCCAGGGTAGGCCTACGTTCATTCCAGCTTCATTATTACCTGAATTATCATAGCTATGGCTGGCAAACATTCCCCATAGCAGCTAAATAGAATTGAATTTGAAGCACATGTTGTTGGCCTCAAATCTTTTATAGTCAAAAATATCCGATACAGATACCCGACAAAAAGTACTCCGTAACCCTGAGGGGGACACACATAAACTCTGGCCACAGGAGATGCCAGATTATATTTTATAATAAGCAGTCGTCTAGCAGAAGTGAATGCCACTTCAAAATTACTATCAATTGATATAGTGCCACAGTTATACATGGGGTTTTACAGATGCCTACCCCAGAATGAGGCTACAGCTTAATGCTCTGTGTACTCCACTACACTGCAAAAACAAACATATTCATAGATTGTGTTGCAACATGTTTCTGACTCCTGTTTTATGGCTGAGTCTCACTTGTAAGGATGTGTGCAAGGGGGAGGGAGACATGATGAAATACTCAAAGCCATGTTAGTGAACTGGATTTTAGGCTAGCAGTCTTCCAGGATTAAAGTGCAGTTCTCTGAGATTGTGACATGGCTTTATTTTTGTGCACATAGGAAGCCCATCATTTAAAACATGGTGTAAACAGGTCCTAAATTAGCCATAACAGAGGGAACTTCAGTTGAATGTATGAGAGGTGGATTTACATAGAACAAAATTGAGATTATTTGTGGCATAGCAAATGGATCACAATAGTCCCTGTTTTTGTAATGTAGTTTACACAGATTATTAGGTTTAATTTTTATTCAAATTGATGTGAATATAGAGTCAGCATTTACTAAACATTAACCTAATCATTAGCTGTTTGTTAGGGGTTTTTTTTTTTTAAAGGAGATGTTTCATGAGATTATGGGGCAAAGAATGTCTTCACACACTAGTTGTGACCTGGCAGCGTCATCATCTGTATAATAATTTCCTTCTGAAGAACGTTATACTAACCAACAGTCCCAGTATTATGTAGAGAAGGCAGTCACTTATATGAACATTTTAAATAAGCATTCCTTTCTTTAGGCATCTCTCTTAAAAACACAAAGTTACCTAGCACTGTCAGCTGCCACCAGCTGTATGTTAGCATGGCACGTACTAATTTCTCTAGACACAAAAATTATTGGTGCTCCCCCTGAACTACAGCACAGTAATTAAGCCAAACATATTTTTAAATAAAAAGGAACAAATGTTCCTTATCCATCTGTTTTACTTCCAAATGTGTGTGTTAGGAGTTTGGAGAACTTTAAACTACTATCACAAGATTGGAGACTCTCTGAGAAGCTTTGTATAGTGTTGGGTTTTGTTATTTGTTTGCTAAACTGTATCTTTCTTGTTTCATACAAACTCTACCACGTCTGATAATGCTGATCTTTCATTATCAGCTTATTTTCCCATTTCACTGCAAAATACAGAGGTTTACAGTGTGAGCGTGTCTACCAGCCAGGCAGTACGCAACTGCGTACTGATACCCATGATGATGATAAAAGTTGTTATACTAAAAATACATTTTATATGTCCGGTATTTTCTCAATTTGTTTCCCGGACAGAAAGTTCAAATACCGGACTGTCTGGTTCAAAACCAGACACCGAGTAACCCTATAGGGGCTATTGGTGCTGGAGAGGATTCTGGCCTGGGGAAGGGTTGTACGGGGGGGTAGAAGGTCAGGTAGGGGGAGGAATTGTGACCTGGGTGGAGAGGAGGGTGCAGAGGGTTTGGTTGTGACCTGGGGAAGGCATTGGGGTGCAGGTTCCAGGGTACCATAGAAGATTCTGGCCTGTGGGAGGGGTGTAGGAGGGAGTAGCAGGGTCTGGGAAGGAGTTGGGAGATGTGAAAGGGTGGAGTGCTAGAGGCAGGCTCTGGCTGGGAGGTGCTTAGGCAGATCCCAGCGCCAGCAGCAGCAGCTGTCTGTCTGTCTCTGTCTGTATATGTGGCTCTCTGCATTGTGGGAAGGAGGAAAGAAAGGGAGAGGCTTCACATGCTGCCCCCACCCACAGCAAAATCTCTCAATACCTATTGGCCTGAAATTGGTCAGTGGGAGCTGAGAAATTGTGCTGCACTGCTTCAGCCCCCAGCATAGGAACTGAGAGATTTTGTTGAAGCCTCTCCTTCCTCCTCCCCACAGCACAGAGAGCCATAAGGAGCAGCTAGCCGCTTTGATTAACACTGCTCCCTGCTGCAGAGGTGGGGTGGGAGTGGGAAGTGGATCAAAAGGCTTGGTGGGCCAAATCCAGCCTCTGGGCGGTATCTTGCCCACCCCTGGTCTAGACAAATGTTTAAAACATTGATGGCCTGTCTGCACTAGTGTGCCCAGGGCGTGTCTAAGCTATAGGGGTTTTTTTGTTTTTTTTAAAGCGTTTTTTTGAAAAAACTTCACCTGTGTCTAGACTGCAGCCTCATTCTTTCGAAAGTAAATCAAAAGAACGCGGCATTTTTTTTATCACAGTAAACCTCATTTTACGAGGAGTAACGCCTGTTTTTGAAAGTACTCTTTCGAAAAAAGGAGCTATTGAATGCAAACTGTGCTTTTTCGAAAGAGTGTCTAGATTATCTCTCTTGAAAAATCTGCTTGTAGTCTAGACACTCTCTTTCGAAAGAGGCTTGCAATCTAGATGTAGCCCCAATATTGCTCCCACTACTAGTGAGAAATATTAAGAGAAATGCTAGATTAAATGGACTGTGGGCTAGTTTTGCAACAAGACTGCCCCTGCCAGGCTGTCATTGCCTGATGCATGACAGTACGTCATAATGTTAAATTAGCCTAGAATGTTCTGGGCTTTATAATACTGCATCTTTTAAAGTAATCCAAGAACAGTCTGTATCACACAAAAGTCTGCATGTCTTAGAATTATTGTGGGGTGTGTGTACATGTTATAGGCACTGCAAATATAATTTGAAAATTTCCCTTATAAGATCCTGTTCATAATTTTACTAATTTTCATCATTTGAAGTGAAATATCCCATGTGGCTTTCTGCATCAGGGTGAACTTTTTGGGAAAATTTCAGCTAAAATAGTTAATCAGTTTCTGATAATGAGAGTGGGGAAAAATACCGTGTTTCCTGGTACTATGCTGCCCACATGCCTCCATCAAGCCAGGAAGAGTAATAAGAAGGCAATTTGTCTTCCAGGCCCATTCCATTATTGGTCTCCCTGTTAAGTGTGCCAGCAATAGTACCAGATGTAGTGGGAGCTTTTTTGTAGGCACAAGTTTCCACTAGAAAATGGCCCGAGAGACTACTACATTCCATACAGTCCAACAAGCGTGCTAACATCACTACTAACCTATGGCAAGTTCAAGCTGGTGACATAGAGATGTATGTGTCTTTATGTGTCTACTAGAAGATTTACCTGGCGTTGCTTGGATCCTTAACTCAAATAAGGTTTTTTTTCTTCTAAATCATTGTTCTAGGTGGGGCTGATGAGAAGTGTTTGTCCCTGGCTGCCTCAGCTGCAACTGGCATGGATGGGGGAGTGGTTCATGTTCCCCAGTTGGGGGACAGACACCCAGACAGATGCAAACAGACCAGCTCTCTGAAATATAAAGCAAATAGCTGTCCCCTTCTCCACCCTGTCTCCTCCTGGCCCAGTGGGATTATAGCTGTCCCGGTCCCCATCTCTACCCCCTTGCTTTCCTATATCCCCATGCATTCTGCAGTACAACTGTCCCTTCTGCCAGACCCCTCCCTTTCATTTTATGAGAAATAATTGAATTCCAGGCACATCCCATTATCCTGGCACAAACAAACCTGTCCTGGTTTTTAAGTTACAATAAGAAGAAGCTGCATACCAAATTTGGTGGTCCTGGCTCTTACCATTCTTGAGGAATTCTTGAACAAATGGACTCACAGAGACACAGATGCACATTTCTAAAATACATAGTAAGAAGAAGAAAACAGTACTTTAAGCAATCTAGCTCCCCATATTGTAGTTTACATTTTACTATATTATTCTCTATTGTCTGTAATAACATTTTCAAGTCACTGAAGCTTTTTCTTTTATCTATATTGTAACCCCTTTTGAATAGGTCTTTTACTTCACTATTTTTCCCTTTTTTTCATCAGAAATTGACATCTCTTATTTCTCAGTCTTTGCACTAACATTATTGATGAACACTAAGAGGTTTGCAGCTCTGGAATTCCAGCTGTGCCCTGGCAAACTGCCATGTACTCTGTTAATTGTTTGTTTCTGGTAAAAAGGTAGTATTTCACTCAGCTGTTGATACAGAGCATTATGGAGAGATCATACAGGCAGTGAGCCTTTGTATTGTGATTAATTGCACCCAAATGATGACTTTGAAAAAATTCTTGGCAGCAGAGAGTATATGCTTTAACATTATGTATTGTTACTTTAAAGATGTCTGCCATTGAAAACTTATCAGCTGTGTTACAGAATGTAGAGACATTCTTTGCCCTGAAGAACATAGCTGGAATATTGGAAGTTGATAGTGTACTTAGGGTCTCTAGATTGTTTTATGTATTAGTCCTAATATTTACTTGTTTTAGGCAAACTGTGCTTCTTTTTAGGATTAAAGCTCTTCAGCTATCTAACTTTTAGAAGTATTGAACACACCTTAATTCCTATTGAAGTCAATGGGAGTTGAAGGAGCTCAGCAGTTTTGAAAATAAGGCCACTGGTTTTGTATATTCCGTGTTATTTTATTTCTCTCCCTTCAGTTACATCATACTGATTCCTTGTACTCTCAGGATAAGTTTCTAGCAAGTGTTAATAAAACCAGTCCTACAAGCAATTTTATTTTCAACATTGCAAAAATAGTAAATCCTGAGCTTTTTTTGTGTGTATATTGTATATACCATAATTTTTGTTGTGTTAGGGTTTGGTCAGGTCCTGTCTTCCTCCAGTTCCTATTGAAGCTAATGGGGGATGAGCATGCACCATTTTTCAGAAATGGGTCCCTCATTACAGCCCTCAATATCTATCTATGTATGTTTAATTGTGTTGTAAATTGGCCCTAAACAGATTGTCCTATAAATGAAATTTATTTTGTAATAAATTGGTTCATTGGCAGATCAACACAGGGAATATAAAATGTCGTCTTTGTGCTGTGCAGCCAGAAGGCTTTTCAGTGAACATTGAAAAATGAGCATTTCATGAGCCAGTGAGACAGTTTTTATTCTTCTGCAGTTGGAGAAGATAATGCAGTTTGTTTATTCCAGACTTTTCTTGTCATTTTTCATCCTCTGAGACAGGTGAGCAAGCCCAAGACAGTAACCATGGCAACTAGTAAGCATCAATATTTTTCCATCATGGGGTCATAGGATTAAAATAATTCTATTTTGGGACTCATAAGGTTACAGGACCCTAACAGTCTCACTCTGGAGATCTCTCGTTCAGAGAATAGGAGGGTTAATAGGTCATTGCATTTTCACCTACCTATTAAATAAATGGCAGAGAGAAATGATTGCCTCTGTGCTCCTGCGATTGGTACTATGTAATTACAACCAGAGAGAGCAAGAAAGGAGAAGGGAAAACTAATTAACACGTGGGGACATATTACGTCTCTTCAGCAAGTTAAGCGATGACATAGAAGAAATTAACATTTAATTGAAATGGTAACTAAAATGTTTTGCCATTTTACAAATATATTTGCTATGTTTTTTGCGTGTTTATTAAATTACATATAATAAATATACTAATATGGTTCATATTAAGTTAAGCAGTGCCATAAAACACTTCTACTGCAGCACCTAGTATCCACCTCCTGTGAGGAGATCAGTGCTTAAAAGTCATTAAGAATGGAATGGATATTACATAGGCAAGCTCTGGAAGAAGAATTGTTTACTTACCCTACTGTAACTGTAATTCTTCAAGATGTTTGGAGTGTGCATATCTGTTTGTCCATCTAGTTATCTGATCTGTCTGTGCACTTAGTTGGAGGCATAGACATTAACCTATAACAGCTATGGCTGCCCAAAAGAATCAGTCACTAGTGCATAGTACACACACCCACCAAGTGTAGAATAGGCATATGAGCAAGGCATCTTGAAATGCTGAAGTTACTGTAGGGTAAGTAATCTTTGCTTTTACTAAAAATTAAACATTTGTTGATAAGTTTCCAAAGATGGGAACCAGAAGGGAAGTATATACTTATTAAAAATGCTTTTCTTGCTGTATTTTAACAAAGTTAATTTCTCTGATATCCTGTGAAGTCTGAACTGTAGACTACTTACTGGTTTGTTTGCCATGCTGCATGACATCACAAGCACTGTACTATAAACACAGAGAATAAATATACAGGCTTAAAATGGAAAGGATTTTTTCACATCTTTGTTCTGGTTGCAATGTTATTTGCTGTGTCAGGGAAATGAGAAGGTTAATAGCTAGCTAGTATTTTCTCAGGATTTTTTTTTTTGGTGAAGGCTAACTATGCTTCCTTTTATTCCTTTATGGAATCTAATGGGTGAAGGGGGGTTTAAAACAAAATCAGATAACCTTTTCAGATCACCTTTAACATGTATGTTGTATTAAGTACTATGGTACTATATAGATGGTCTCTTAAGGGCATGCTGTCATGTTTATTATATTCCAAATATTAATGCCCCATAAAAGGTGCTTAGCTCAAAATATATCCTTAATATCAAAGGAACTAGCAGCTCTTCAAAAGGAAAACTGCAGTCTTTAAAATTCTGCTGTTTAATCTAAATGTGATTTAATCTGATTACATGGATTCAGATTCATCTGCCACTAGTGCAAAGTCAAACATGACAGTTTTTCCCTAGGGGCCTCCCTCAGTCTCACAAATGGGGTGGGAAGGGGAGAGAAACAGCAAGAAAGGAAGGGTGGAGAGAGAGGCTTGGAATCTTTGATTTTTGGTTTGGTTCAAATGCTTCCATAGCTCCCATTATATCCTTAATTATCGTAGCAAAATAGTGCTGAACTTGTCAGATATAGCTAATGTTATCTTTGTGCTATTGAATGAGTAACTTCCTAAACTAGAACTGCTTATACAGAAATGAAGTCTTTGGGCACCATAGTGTTTTTTGCCAAGGATTTCACATTTACCACATATCCCTAAAGTTGTGTGTATCTGTTAGATTTGATCAGGACTAGTAGTAATCAGAATTTTACTATGGACTAGGGATGTGAAAATGTAACCGTGTACACGATTACATGTAGGGCCCTTTCTCCCCCCCCCCCCCCCCCCCCCCCATACAGAGGCAGCAGTGCAGGGAAGCAAAAAGTCATGAGCCAGTGCGTATTGGGAGCCAGCTTAAAAGGAGCTAGCTCCCATAGAGCTGCCCCTCCCATCTTGGTGTGTAACCTCTGAAATTTTCAGCGGTTCATGTTTACTTGAATAAACACATTTTAACATCCGTACTATAGACAGGTTCTGATAACTTTTCCGTGATGTGGCATGCCTCTATCCCAGTCAGAAGACAAGAAGCTCCTCATGACTCTTTGGGTATGTCTAAACTACACTTTATTTTTGAAACTGCGGAATTTGCATATCTTCTTCCTATATCACTTTCGAAAGCGGGTCTTTTGAAAGTGAAAGTAGTCTGGACGCAGGGGTTTTTCGGGGAAAAAAAAACCTTTTTCAAAAACCGCTCTTTCTTTAAAAATAAGGTTTAGTCGGTTTAAAAAAAAAGGAGAGGGTTTCCGAAACCCCACCCCCATGTCCAGATTACTTTCACTTTTGAAAGACCTGCTTTCGAAAATGAGATTGGATGATATACAAATTCCAGCAGAATTTACATATCCTCTTTTGAAAATAAAGCGTAATCTAGTCATAGAGTTCCAGTAAGAATTCAAGCTAAAAAAGGAAGTTGGGGCAACCAGGAAGGAAGCTGCTGTGCCTCAGAAGTAGCTGTCTCTTTCTTCAGAGAAGCATAGATCACAGGGTTTAACAGATGGGTGATGACTACAGGGTAGAAGGCAAAGATAAACCCTGATCTGGAGTCCAGCCTTGTTGGACTGCTATAAACAAACAAGGCCTTTACAAGAAACTGAGACTGAATGTTAATGGAAGACCCCACACCTGAGAACCTGGAAAGGTTGTATTAAGGTTCCAAAGCAAGAAAAGGATTGTGGGAGGAGAAGAGCCTCTGAAATTAACCAAGTGTGATCCCAGCCCATTTATTACATTTACTGACATTGGCTTTTGTGAAACCACTTGTGGAAGTATTATGATTTCCTTTGAGTGAAGATACGAGAATTTAGCTCTGTTTTTGTGTGTCATGGAGGCACATGTCTTTGATGATTGATTTAGTGCTTTTGAGTGGAAAATATATTGAACATACAAATTTAAGATTGTTGAAAGAACAAAAACATTTCATTTTGGGTGTATACAGATGTCTTGATTAGAGCTGTGCAAATAATTTTTTTTTTTTTTGTTTGCTAAGAATTCTGGAAAATGAAGAAAATAAATTTCCCTCATATTGAAAACAATTTATGTTTAAATATTTCAGTAATTTTAAAAAGTCAAAATTATTTTGTGTTAGGTCAAACAAAAATATTTCATTAACTTTTTAAAATTAATTTAATTTTTAAAAAATACAATTGAAAATAAACAGTTTCTTCAGACTGAAACAGCAAAAGATTTCATTTTGAAAACATTAAAATAAAATGGTTTGAATTTGCTAGAATTTTTTCTTTAAGCACAAACAATTTGAGAGAACATTTTTCCAATCTCTAAACTCACCATTACATTTACTTTTGATATTTCAGAGAAAACAGGGTTTTTAAAAAACACATTTAAAGGCAGAAAAGGATAAAAATTAAAGTAGACTTTAATCTCTATATAAATGGCAGCTCCATGTTCCTGAAAATATGAATAATTGTATACGATAAATGTACATTATCAAAATTAGTGACAAGTTGCCAAAAATTGCATGTAATTGCTTACATTTCAATTACACTACCAATAGATAGACACTATATATTTTTACAGTACATCTTATCATTGTTTAGGTTTGGATATTATTTTTGCCAATAGTAGCCTGTGGTTACCATATAAAGTATAATTTTATAATCATGTAATTTGTGAAAATTACTCTTTATAAACTTTTCATAGTTTTATAAAGTACTTGCCAGAAACACTATGAAATTTGTAAGTCATTGATCTTTTTGAAAACTCAACCCACTTCCTTCTTTCTTTTTTCACCCTCTTTCCCTGTGCAGTTTCTTTTACTACTAAGACTAAACAGAAGAATGTTCTCAAAATGCAGAATAGTTGCTGAGAAACGCTGTGGAAAGTGTGGACAATCTCTGTATTCTGCATCTTGGAAAAAGTGTGTTCCCTTGGGGAAGTAACCTATTGGACGCATAGGCTTAGGAACATCTTTCCAAGCTGTTTATTGCAACGTTTAGTTCTACAATGTCTACCCTGTAACATACTATCTGGAACCAGAGGTTTCTTCAGCAAGAGGAACATTAGGTGTTGCAGTTATCTTCCAACTTCCATAGAGCAAGGACTCTTAACATGGCTCTCACTGGTTTGTATGCAGCTTTGGGTTTACTGTTTGGAGCAGCAACAGCATTTGGTCCAGTACCAAGAATTACATGGGAACACAGAGGTAAGAATAAGGATATATGTAGTGAAATGTACAGAATCTCTATAGTTTGTGGGTGTCTATGTAATTTTTTAAAACAGTTTGTAGCAGGAAGCTGACCTGATATAAGGTCTGCCAGCCTCTTTAACTCCCCAACCTCCAATTTAACAGAGACTTTGATTAGCTGTTGCTGTTTATGAAACTTGAATGATCAAGGCTAAATTTTTTCAAAAGTAATTTATGATTCTGGGTGTCCAACTTGGGATAATTTAAATGGGCCTGGTTTTCAGAAAAAAGCTAAAACCTGAATACTAAGCCTCCTTAGTATTTTTCATTTCAGTACCCTAAATAGGAACCCAGAGTCAATAGTCACTTTTGAAAAGCATGGGCTAAACTTTCACCATAGAGGAAAAAGAACAATATTAAAATGTTTAATTGATTTGTGCTATGAAAAATATGCTAAAGCTGCTTGTTTTGCTTCTTAATATGACAAAAATTGAAAATTTCCAATGATGTGTCTTCATATGTTACAGAAGGTGACACCTCCATGTATTTCTTTTATCAAGCATCATTACAGAAATAATAAGTTCTAGAATGTCAAAGTTTTCTATACTAGCAAAAAGATTGACGCTGCAGTGGTCAATTTATATTTGATTTAGAGGGTCTAATAAAGACTCTCTAAAACAAATGTGAAGGATGCTCCCCATTGATTCCGGCACTCCTTAATTTGCGAGGAGTAAGGGAAGTCAACGGGAATGGTTGCTTCCATTGACCTCCCACTGTGAAGCCGGCGTGAAAAATCGAGTTAAGGTACTCTAGCTATGCAATTGATGTAGCAGGAATTGCATAACTTAATTTGAACTTCAGGATAAGTATAAACATGACCTTAGAGCATTTAATAGGTAACCTGTTAATTCAGATGTTTGCTGCAAAAAATCTGTAATATACAACTAATATGGATTTTTTGTTCAACCCACTGTTATCTCTAACGTGACTTAGCTGAGTACGGAAAAGTGGCTGCTTCCTTTCAAGAGAGTAAATCCTTGTCTGTCAAGTGTCATAGCCACTAAGCTATTTGTGTTGATACATAGACAAAATTGAGTTTAGGGAGGCCCTGGCAGGTTTTTTTTGGTTAGCAGAGTCACTGGGTTCTTTTAGGGAGACCTATATACTGTACATTTTCCGAGCAATGATGAATCCTTTCGCAGGATTGACAGGGAAAAGAGACTAGATAAGTGCATTTCATGAACAAATAGTAATGAGAAATTGTCCATAGGTTTAGTTGGATATTGATAAAATAAGATCCCGGACAAAACTTTTAAAGAATTATTCACATTCTTGTTAACTAGCAATCACGTACAATAACTCTGGTTAGATCTAAATCAAATCCTGTCAGAGATGTGTGGCAGAATTTTTCAGACAAGACCTAATAGTAGTGCTATTTTAGTGTGTGGATGGAATTGTAAAATCAGTTCTCTACAAAGCAAGTTGCCCTTTTTACAACTCTGGAACATAGCTTGTTGTCCTTGCACAATAAATATTGTCCTTTTTTTAAAAAAAAAACCACTTATACTTACATTACATAATATAACTTTAAGTGTAGTGTGAACACAAGACAAAGTCCCGTTGATTGAAATAATACCACAGTAGGCATAATGTCATGTGAGTAGAAATATTTTGTCAGTGCAGTCATCTTACCATTCAAAATCTTTTAGCAACTGTTGGAGTGTCTCAATGTGTAGTATTGTATGCTTTGCATAGCCATTTCATTTACAATTTCAATTGGTCCTAATCAGTCCCAAAGTCTCTGAGATCAGTTCATTGTTCATTGAAGTATTGTTCCTCCCTTCATATTTCTCCTATGTTACTGTTGATGAAAAAGTAATGCACAAAGTTAAATTCATATTAAGGGGAAATCTTTGTGGAAATGTGAGGGAAGGGTGACTTTGCAGGTGCCTAGATATGCATTCCTTTTTGTACTTGAAGCTAAAATTCTTAAAGTCCATTCTTAAAGCCTGATGAAATAGAGGTTCTTATAACTCATCTGGTTTGTGAACTTGGGTAAAAATCCATATCTCAGTCTAAACTAGCAAATACATATTTGATACTTTCCCTATCTGCCATGTAATGGTATGGCACTGGAACATAATCCAACTTCTTCATTGAGCTGTATTTTGTATATCCATTATCACATTTAGTACTTACAACCATTCTGATTTCCATTAGCAAAAAAGGAACAAAAAATAGGGTAAAAAAGTAAACCCGTGGAATTCTACATATTCTACATATTGCCCAGGGCTTGAATGATTTTTGGAACACTGATAGTAAGACAATAAAATATGTTGAGCTGTTATGTGCAATATCTATTTGACATTTTTCTCTTAGATAACATAAAGATTGTATTTATTGGGCAAGGAAGGAATCCTGAATGAAGAATACCATTGAGTCCTTGACTCCTCCTCACTGCACAACTGATAGTTGCCTGCAGTGTGTAGCAAAGCAAACTTATAGTGATGGAAGAAATATCCATAAGCACAGATAACAAGTACAAATGAGTTTATTGTAGGAAAATATAAATGGACATTAGGACCACAATAAAATGCTGGCATAAGGCTCTGGAAATATTTTTAATGTTTATTGGCATTAAAGTGCCAGGAAACACTCATGTATACAATTTATTACCTTGGAGGGAAAAAAATGATGTATGAAAGCTTTTGTATCTCTCATTTGGGCACACAGGAGCTCCCAAATAGCAGTCACTACAGTTGTTTCCCATGGTTTGATTTAGCACTGATCTATATCCCTTGCCTTGAACACAACTGCTCCTCTGTTTCCTGTCTAATACCATAGTGCCTTGTTTTTCCATTAGGCACAAATCACTTTTAATTTTACATGTCAGTCTTGGACATGTTGTATGGAGACACATTCTTATATTCACATTTCACTAAGAAGGGGAAATGTTAGTTCATTGTGAGGGGGCCCTGGGACATCCTTTGAGAAAATATTTGAAGCATCAGATTCAGTTGTCTGCATTATGGAAGATACAGATTGAACCTCTAAAATCTGTGATTCTCTGGTCTGGCAACATCCATGGTCCGGCAGGATTGTGAGAGAGCCCTGGCTGGCCTGGTTCAGAAGCGCAGCTTGGGGTGAGGAGAGCAGCCCCAGCGGGGCATGGTGATGGTGAGCACAGCCCTGACTAGGGCTGTTAACCAGGAGCATAGGGCCAGCTGTAGCTAGAAGCCCCAGGGCTAGCAGCCAGGAGCGCAGCCATGGCCTGGGCTGGTGAGGTGCAGGGGTACAGCCCCATTTGGTGCTGAAGGTACAGTCCTGGCTGGGGCTGACGGCAGGGCTGGAGTCAACAGGGCCAGCACACTGGGTGCAGCGTGGGGGAAGACGCGGCAGGCAATACGGAGTGCAGCCCCATTTGGGAGCAGAACCCTACACCAGGGTAGGAAGCCTTGACCTCCCCTCGTCTGGAAAATTCTGTGGTTTGGGACCACTCAAATCCCAACGGTGCTGGACAAGGGAGTGTCGACCTGTACTTTAAAGCCAATAGAAAACACAAGTTTCAGAGAATAATATGTACAGGTCCATACCTAGTGTTTATTTGGAATTTTCTGCTTCATTGCTAAATTAGGTTATGTTTAAATATAAATGTGCACCAAAGTCATATGGCCCCAACCAAATGTGCACATTTCAGTTGAGCTCCCAGTTCAAATACACACAACAGCTATACATTAACATTGAGGAATATGTTAAAATAAGACAGGTTAATTTCTCTCCATCAGTAATTAATGGAGTACTTCCATGTTATCCTCCTATCTACAATAGTTTCCCAAGTCAGCAGACCTAATCTACAATGATATCCTCTATATTTAAAATCCAATAATTTTGTATATTGCTTACTTTTCATTGACTTTCTCCAAAATCATTTACAAATTCTCATTGGTTTTATTCCTTATTCCACTTCCTTTCCATGTTGGCCTGTTCTTCTACTTCAGACTTTCATATTGTTTTCCCTCCAGTTAGCTTTTCTTTCCTACATTTTTCTTCCTTTCTTCCCATTGCCAGATCTTTACCCCAAACTCTACTGCCAGCCCATAGTCTGCAAAGGGTGCCTTTTAGCATCTCTTCCCTCTTTCTCCCACTAATTGGGTTAGGGATTGCTTACAATTTCTTCTAATAGGGTGAGGGATTAATTCTCTTGGTAAAGATTTATGTAGTAGGGAATATGGCAACTTTCTGTGTCACTCAAATACAGAGTGAAAGTGAGGAAAAGAGGGATAGAAGGAAGGATCTACTAATAAACATGGGGTATGGTAGAAAGGGTAAAGCAGAAAAGGGACAGAAGGGATTGGAAGAGGGAAAAGAAATGAGAAAGAGAAGACAAATTCCTAGGAATTAAACATGAGCTTGAATGGTCATTAGTTCTACACACAGAAAATTTCTTCATTATGCTAAGGTCCACAGAGGAAATGTTTTTCCCATCTCATGAATATTTTTGAGAATTGGAATTTTTGTTTTCAGTCTTTCATAGAGACAAAAAGTTAAAATCTTTAAATACCACCTTAGCCCTATTTGAGTGATTTAAAATGTTTTAATAATTTTGATTTTGACTTAATGGTCTAATAAGTTTACAATTTGAAACAAGTCATTCAGAACCAGAAAATGAGAATATTTTCATTGAGAAAATGTCAAAATGTTTTAGCAATATTAGAAATGTTTTCTCTATGCTATTTCAAGTTAAATAATTAATTGAATACAGGCAGTCCCCGGGTTACGTACAAGATAGGGACTATAGGTTTGTTCTTAAGTTGAATTTGTATGTAACTCGGAACTGGCTTCAGATTCAGCTGCTGAATCTGGAGCCTGAGACAGAACCAACCCGGCAGCACCCCAGCTGCTCTACCCCAGGTGTCCACAACAAAAGCTGCAACCCCCCCGCCCCCAGCAGACCAGGGAGACCCGGAGCAAAGCCGCAGAGGCGGCGGGGTCCCGCGCCTCTGCGGCTTTGCTCCGGGTGTCCCTGGTCTGCTGGGGGGGGGGGGGGGGATTCCCAGAGACATGGGACACCCAGAACTAGTTACAAATTTTACAATAAATGATTTTTGCTTCACACCCAAAATGGTTTGTGAAACTGGATCATACAGGCAGTCCCCGACTTACGCGGATCCAACTTATGTCGGATCCGCACTTACGAACGGGGCTTTTCTCGCCCCGGAGCTCGCGGGCAGCGGGACCGCCCAGAGCACAGCGGTCCCGCCACCGCGTCCTCCGGGGCAAGAAAAGCTGCTCCGGTTCTCCCTGCTGTGCTGGGGGGGGGGGGGAATCCCCCCCAGCACAGCAGGGAGACCCGAGCAAAGCCGCACAGGCGGCGGGACCCGGAGAGCAGGGAGAACCGGAGCAGCTTTTCTTGCCCCGGAGGACGCGGTGGCGGGACTGCTGCGCTCTGGGCGGTCCCGCCGCCCGCGAGCTCCGGGGCGAGAAAAGCCCCGTTCGTAAGTGCGGATCCGACATAAGTCGGATCCGCGTAAGTCGGGGACTGCCTGTATGATCCAGTTTCACAAACCATTTTGGGTGTGAAGCAAAAATCATTTATTGTAAAATTGGAACTAGTTCTAACCCACAAATCCATTACAGTGCTCCTTAAGCGGTTTGCATCTTCTGTGTGGACCAGGCCTGTCAGCCACTGGGAGATAAGGAATGCCCTATCTCTGAAATATCTGCAGTTTTATCTGCCTCCCAAGCAGCAGGCACCTCAATTAGGCTTCTGTGCAGCAGAGTTTTCTGAGAAAATTCCAGCTTTCTGACAAGTTGGCTCAATGGTTTGTCTACTTCCTGACAGCTCTCATCTCCCTTCTGAGGAGTTTTTGCTGATTAGGAACCTTCAGGTCTCTGGAGGAGATTTAGAAAGCTGAAGGCAAAAGGAGTGGCCCGTGTCTTCTCCTGACTCCCTTAGCAAGTGTTTTGTTGCACAGGCTGGCCATGTTGAACTGATCACTTACTTTTGGATCAGAGAATTACTGCCTAATCCATTTCACTTGCAGCATGCTGACAGTATAGCATGTATAACTACAGGCAGTCCCCGACTTACGCGGATCCGACTTACGTCGGATCCGCACTTACGAACGGAGCTTTCTCGCCCCGGAAGTCGGGGCGAGAAAGCCCCGTTCGTAAGCTGCTCCGGTGCCCCTGGTCTGCTGGAGACCGTCTCCAGCAGACCAGGGGCACCGGGCGGGTTCCCGCGCTTCTGAGGCTTTGCCAGAGCAAAGCCTCAGAAGCGCGGGAACCGCTGCTGCTGCCCCTTGAGACCCGGTGCCTGTGGTCTGCTGGGGACGGTCCCCAGAAGACCACAGGCACCCGGACTGAAGCCGCAGCCGCGGGGGGGTCCCGCGCCTCTGAGGCTTTGCCAGAGCAAAGCCTCAGAGGCGCGGGGAACCGCCGCTGCTGCCGCTTCAGTCAAAGCGGCAGCAGCGGCGGTTCCCTGCGCCTCTGAGGCTTTGCTCTGGCAAAGCCTCAGAGGCGCGGGACCCCCCCACGGCTGCGGCTTCAGTCAGGGTGCCTGTGGTCTGCTGGGGACCGTCCCCAGCAGACCACAGGCACCCAGACTGGAGCGGCAGCAGCGGCGGTTCCCCGCGCCTCTGAGGCTTTGCTCTGGCAAAGCCTCAGAGGCGCGGGACCCCCCGCGGCTGCGGCTTCAGTCCGGGTGCCTGTGGTCTGCTGGGGGCCGTCCCCAGCAGACCACAGGCACCCAGACTGAAGCCGCAGCCGTGGCGGGGTCCCTCGCCTCTGAGGCTTTGCCAGAGCAAAGCCTCAGAGGCGCGGCACCCCGCTGCTGCTGCGGCTCTGCTCCCCGTGTCCCTGGTCTGCTGGGGGGGGGGGCGCAGCTAGTGTGCTCCCCCCCCCCCCCCAGCAGACCAGGCTTTTGTTTTGGACTCTGGGGCAGAGCAGCTGGGGCGCTGCCGATTGGTCCTGCAGCGCCCGTGGGCACTACTGGACCAACCCGGCAGCACCCCAGCTGCTCTGCCCCAGGTCCTGATTCAGCCGCTGCTGGTCAGTTTCAGCAGCGGCTGAATCAGGACGTCTGGGGCAGAGCAGATGGGGTGCTGCTGGGTTGGTCCAGTAGCACCCCAGCTGCTCTGCCCCAGGCGTCCCCAAGTCAGCTTCTGCTGAAACTGACCAGCGCTGACTACAGGAAGCCCGAGGCAGAGTTGCTCTGCCCCGGGCTTCCTGGAATCAGCTGCTGATCAGTTTCAGCAGCAGCTGACTTGGGGACGCTGGGGGTTCTTAAGTTGATTCTGTATGTAAGTCAGAACTGGTGGTCAGTTTCAGCAGTGTCTGAATCTGGACGCCAGTTCCGACTTACATACAGATTCAACTTAAGAACAAACCTACAGTCCCTATCTTGTACGTAACCCGGGGACTGCCTGTATACATGATAATAGTTCTCTGTATTGATGGTGGCCCAAGACACCTTGTGGATGCAAGTTTGTTGCATGGGGTAAATCTAATTTACTACCTTTCCCTATCAAGATGCATCTTGTTCCAGTTTGTTCAGTCTTGAATGAAGCAGAAGGTTAATGTCATATTTTACATTGTGTGCATGGGTATATATACATAATCTGAAATAAAGATGGAACAAATGTGAAGTACTTTGAAATTGCAGATGTAAATTAAACTGAAATCAGCAGCACAAATCCCAGATATTAATTTAAATTGAAATGTAGGAAAAAAGCTATTGTATATGGCTGCAAACTCCTAATTGAATCCATGGTTTAATTAAGCTTTTTGATGATCCCAAGATTTTTAATATAATAGGGTTCTATGATCAGTTTTGCTGCTTTTAAGTTGTCAAAGAACTTCTGTATCAGATAGTTTAGGGGGGAAAGTCCTTGCATGATTTTCATTCTTTACACAGGACTGTTTGTTTTATTTTAACAGAAGTACAACTGATCCATTTTCAAGAACCGGAAGTGTTTAACTATTCAACTTTATTACTAAGCGACGACAAAGATGTTTTGTATGTAGGAGCTAGAGAAGTGATATTTGCATTAAATTCAGTGAATATTGCTGAAAAACTTAATGAGGTACGTATGCATTTTTAATTTCCTCTTCACCTTTTTAAAAAAATTATCAGAATTTTTTGGGGTAGATGCGTTTTTCTAATGTTATAGATAGAATGATATTTCATGTGGCTGTAGTGTATAGACTACAGTAAATATATTTGTGTTTATGTTGCACATATATATTCTTCAGGAAACAAAAGTAACTGGTAGTTTTGTTGTTGTAATTGAAAACCTGAAAGGTGAGAAGGCAATTAATTTTAAAACATTCTAGTAACGATGCATGGAGGTATTTTATGTCTGGAACTGCTTTAATTGCACATTTTTAAAAATTAAAAACATTTTTTATTCTTTAAGGGATTCATTTTTGGCTTTGCAAAATAGGTGATTTTACCTTGTGATTCTTATGAATATTAGTGGCTCCCTGCACATTATTCAGATCATGAAAAAGTGGGTTTTGCCCACGAAAGCTCATGATACCATCTACATGTTTTGTTAGTCTTTAAGGTGCTACTAGACCATTTGTTGTTGTTTTAAGAAAAAAATATAATCAGTCTTCAGCAGCCATGAGTGAGGTGTTCAGCGGCCTCTCTACTTTGCTTACATATATTTGTAGCAGCCTTTTAAACATCATCTGCTCTCTGTGTTATGCATTGTGCTTAATAATAGCTTTGAGATAAATGTGAAGAAGACTGAACTTGTTTTTTGCTTTGGTTGTTTTTCCCCAGTTATATTGGAAAGTCACTGAAGAAAAAAAAACTAAATGTGCAGACAAGGGAAAATCCAAACAGGTAAATGATAAACAAATTCAACTTTCATGAAGGCATTATAAATTGAGTTCTCTGGAAAGCTTTTCAGCACTGTGTTGATTATAACTATTTGGAAGAAATAATTTTAAAAAATCAAACAAATGGCTAATTGCAATAGCTTCTGTAAACTTCAATGTTAATTTTGTACTTTACTTAGTGCAAAACTGGTACAGTTTTTTCCCAACTTTTTAAAGATGGGAGTTCCTTTGCTTTCTCTCCTTCTCCGTACCCTGCCCCCACTCGTGTGTGTGTGTGTGTGTATTTCCCCCCCTGCAGGATGACAGAGTGACATAATCACGTCACTCTGCGTTGCTCCTCCTTCCCCCCCCACAGAGTCAGAAGGGGAAGTGGTGGCCATGGCTCGGGCTTTCCCCCAACCCCACCTCAGGGGGTGCCCTGAGCTCCCCGCTGGCCCCCAGCTCCCCTCCACCTCCAGCCCCACCTCCTGCATCCTGGGCCCTGACACTCCGAGACCCAGTGAGGAACTACCGCCACCAGCTGCCTCACCACCTTGGCACTCCAGCCTCATGACTCCCCCCACAAGATTAGAGCACCAGAGCTGGCTTCCGGGGGAGGGGGAAGAGGAGAAAGCCCTGAAGCATGTGCACTGCTGTGGGGAGGGGAGCCACCAGGGAGAGATGTGCTACAAAGCTTGCCTCTGAAGTTAAGTTGGGCCCCCGCGAGATCTCCCCAGCCAGCCCAGCCACATGCGCAAAGGCTTTTGTCCTCGCGTGCCGCTCAGAGTGCTGTTCTCTCCCCTGCTGCTCTTTGCTAGACCTGGTTGGGGAGACGGTGAGGAGAGGGTGGACAGGGGGAAGTGGCATTGGAGGATAACGAGCAGCCCCCACGTGTGGGGCAGAGATCACAGCACCAGCCGGCGGTGGCCGAAAGGGAAAAGTCTCTCCCAGTAAAGGAGTCTCCACGGCCTGAGGCACCCCTGCATTCACCGCCCCTAGAGTGGGCCAGCCCCATCTCCCAGAGCTGCCTGCTGCAGGGTGCAGCAGCTGTCACCCCTCTACCCCCACCCCCATTCTCCTGCCCAGGTGCAGCTGCTGCCTGGCTCTAGCAATCTCCTAGGGGAACAGGTTCCCTCCTCTCCCGGGCTGCCCAGACACCCTACCTCAGCCCACTCCTGCACCCTCTCTCCTGGAAAAACACCCTGCTCCCAGCCTGCTCCTGCACTCTCCCCCCCTAGCCAGACACTCTGCCCCCAGCCTGCTCCTGACCCCTCTCCCCAGCCAGACCCTCCTCCAGCCTGCACCTATCCCTTCTCCCCCGCACCCCCCATACAGATACCCTGCCCCTTCCTCTCTGGCCAGACACGCAGCCCAATCAGGGCCCAGCCCCCATTTGGCCACAGTGACCTATCTCCAGCCCCAATCCTGGGGCAGGCCCTATGGTCCAGCCCCCATCTGGCCACAGGAAGGGCTAGTGGCAGGCCCCCTGCTGCTGCAGCACGGGTAGGAGGGAAGGCCATGAACCAGCTGCAGAAGACAGATGGTGGGTTGGTGAGCATAGCAAGCAGGGGGGCTAGAATCATAGAGCTGGAAGAGACCTCAGGAGGTCATCAAGTCCAGCTGCCTGCCCGAGGCAGGACCAATCCCAACTAAATCAACCCAGCCAGGGCTTTGTCAAGCCAAGACTTAAAAACCTCTAGGGATGGAGATTCCACCACCTCCTTACGTAACCCATTCCAGTGCTTCACCACCCTCCTAGTGAAATAGTTTTTCCTAATATCCAACCTAGACTTCCCCCACTGAAACTTGAGACCATTGCTCCTTGTTCTGCCATCCCGTCACTACTGTGAACAGCCTTTCTCCAGCCTCTTTGGAATGTCCCTTCAGGAAGTTGAAGGCTGCTATCAAATCCCCCCTCACTCTTCTCTTCTGCAGACTAAACAAACCCAAATCCCTCAGCCTCTCCTCATAGGTCATGCACTCCAACCCCCTAATCATTTTGGTTGCCCTCCGCTGGAATCTCTCCAATGTGTCCACATCCTTTCTATAGTGGGGGGCCCAGAACTGGACACACTACTCCAGATGTGGCCTCACCAGAGCCGAATAAAGGAGAATAATCACTTCTCTGGATCTGCTGGTAGTACTCCTCCTAATGCACCCTAATATGCCATTAGCCTTCTTGGCTACAAGGGCACATGGACTTGTATCCAGCTTCTCGTCCACTGTAATCCCCAGGTCCTTTTCTGCTGGACTGCTACTTAGCAATTCAGTCTCCAGCCTGTAACTGAACTCTACACTTGTCCTTGTTGAACCTCATCAGATTTCTTTTGGCCCAATCCTCTAGTCTGTCCAGGTCACTCTGGACCTATCCCTGCCCTTAAGCATATCTACCTCTTCCCCTACCTTAGTGTCATCTGCAAACTTGCTGAGGGTGCAATCCATCCCCTCATCCAGGTCATTAATAAAGATGCTGAACAAAACCGGTCCAAGAACCAATCCTTAGGGCACTCTGCTAGAAACCGACCGCCAACCTGACATCAAGCCATTAATCGCTATCCATTGGGCCCGACAGTCTAGCCATCTTTCTGTTCATCTTTCAGTCCATTTATCCAATCCATACTCCCTTAACTTGCTGGCAAGAATATTATGGGAGACGGTATCAAAAGCTTTGCTAAAGTCAAGGTATATCACATCCACCGACTTTCCCATATCCACAGAGCCAGTTACCTCATCATAGAAGCTAATCAGATTTGTCAGGCACAACTTGCCTTCTGAATCCATGTTAACTATCCCTGATCACTTTCCCCTCTTCCAAGTGCTTCAAAATGGATTCATTGAGGATCCCCTCCATGATTTTTCTGGGGATTGAGGTAAAGCTGACTGGTCTGTAGCTCCCTGGATTATCCTTCTTCCCCTTTTTTAAAGATGGGCACTGCATTTGCCTTTTTCCAATCATCCGGGATCTTTTCCGATCTCCATGAATTTTCAAAGATAATGGCCAAAGGCTCCGCAATGACATTTGCCAACTCCCTCAATACCATGGGATGCATTAAATCTGGGCCCATTGATTTGTGTATGTTTAGCTTTTCTAAATAGTTCCTAAGTTGTTCTTTCCCCACCAAGAGCTGTCCACCTCCTTCCTATACTGTGTTGCCTCGTGCATTTGTCTGGGAGCTGACCTTGTCTGTGAAGACAGAGGCAAAGAAAGCATTGAGTACTTCAGCTTTTCCCACATCTGTCACTAGATTACCTTCCTCATCCAATAAGTGTCCCACACCTCTCTGATCATCCTCTTATTGCTAACATGACTGTAGAAATCTTTCTTGTTATCCTTCACATCCCTTGCCAGCTGCAGTTCCAATTGCGCTTTTGCCTTTCTGATAACTCCCCTGCATTCTTGAGCAATATATTTATACTCCTCCTCAGTCATCTGTCCAAGTTTCCACTTCTCGTAAGCTTCCTTTTTGTGTTTAAGCTCACCATGGATGTCCCTGGTAAACCAATCCGGTCACCTACCATATTTTCTTTTCTTGCTGCGCAGCGGGATGGTTTCTTCCTATGCCTTTAATAAGGCTTCTTTAAAATACTGCCAGCTCTCCTGGACTCCTTTCCTCTTCATGTAAGCATCCCAGGGAATCCTGCCCATCAGTTCTCTGAGGGAGTCAAAGTCTGCTCTTCTAAAGTCCAGAGTGTGTATTTTTCTACTCTCCTTTCTTCTTTTGGTCAGGATCCTGAAATCTACCATGTCATGATCCCTGGTGCCCAGGTTGTCACCCACCTCTGCTTCCCTACTAGTTCCTCCCTGTTTGTGAGAAGCAGGTCAAGATGCACATGGCCCCTGGTCGTTCCTTCAGCACTTATACCAAGAAGTTATCCCCAATATTCTCCAAAAACTTCCTGGATTGTCTGTGTACTGCTGTATTGGTCTCCCAACAGATGTCAGGGTGATTAAAGTCCCCCATGAGAACCAGAGCCTGAGGTCTGGAAGCTTTTCAGTTCTTCAAAGAAAGCTTCGTCTACCTCATCCACCTCATCCGGCAGTTTATAGCAGACACCAACCACAACATCACCTCTGTTGTTTCCACCTCTAAATTTAACCCATAGACTCTCAACAGTTTTTTCTCCCTCTAAATACTGGAGCTCCGAGCAATCATACTGCTCTCTTACATACAGTTCAACTCCTCCTCCTTTTCTCCCCCGCCTGTTCTTCCTGAACAGTTTATACCCTTCCATGACAGTGCTCCAGTCATGCGAGTCATCTCACCGACTCTGCATTATTCCAATCAAATCATAGTTCTTCACCTGGGCCATGGCTTCTAATTCTTCCTGTTTTTCCCAGGCTTCTTGCAGTGGTGTACCAACACCTTAGATAACCAGTTGGTCGCCTTGCCTTCTCCATCCGAATCAGGGGTCGTCCATTGTTCCTCCATTCCTCCTTGTGATTCTTCCCGGTGTCCAGCTTCCTCATTTACCTCAGGGCTTTGGTCACCGTCCTCCAATGAACCTAATTTAAAGCCCTCCTCACTAGGTTTGCAAGCCTGCCTGCAAAAATGCTCTTTCGTCTCTTAGTTAGGTATATCTCATCTCTTCCTAACAATCCTTGTTCCTGGAACAGAGTCCCATGGTCGAAGAAACCAAAGCCCTCTCACTGACACCACCAGCGCAACCACGCATTTACTTCCTCAATTCTACAATCCCTACCTGGACCTTTTCCTTCAACCGGAAGGATGGACGAGAACACCACTTGTGCTTCAAATTCCTTGATCCTTCTTCCCAGCGCCACATGATCTGTTGTGACCCGCTCAAGGTCATTCTTGGCCATATTGTAAGTTCCTACATAGAGAAGCAGGAAGGGGTAGCGATCTGAAGGTTTAATCACTTATGGAAGTCTCTTGGGCACATCCAGAATGCGAGCTCCCAGTAAGCAGCACATTTTTCGAGATGGCAGATGGATAACTCAGTCCCTCTTGGTGGTGGTTGGGGACTCCCTCCTACCTGTCTTCTTTTAGGGATGGTGATCATGGAACCCTCATCTCTAGGACTATGCATCCTATGCCTTCCGGTAGATGGTGTTCCCTTCTGATTTCTTCTCTGAGAGGTCCTTGCCAAAGCATTCTCCACCACAGTGCCTGTGGAGAGAGCCTGAAAGTGGTTACTTACCTCTACAGGAATGGGGGATACCTGAGTTGGCTGCCACCTCCTTCTAGAGGTTACGTGCTGCCAGTTTTCTTCCTTCTCATGTACTGCCCTGACTGGCTGTTCAGCCTTCTGTGCCTGCAGGATTAAATGCTGCCTTCTATCGAGGAAGTCTTCATCGTCTCTGATGGAACGTAGGGTCGATACTTGGGCCTCCAGTCTTCTTATTTTTTCTTCCAAAATGGTGACCAGCTTGCACTCAGTGCATATGAAATCCCTTCTTTCTTCTGGGAGAAAGACAAACATGGCACAGCATGTGCAGGTAACAACAGCAGAGCTATCACCATCCATACTTGCCTTCCTACTGAGAGATTCCTCAGTTGTTATTAAATGCCTCCTTGAAGGGAAGGAGTGTAGTGAGAAGATGTTAAGGGATGGCGAGTGTATTTCACCCCCTTCCCAACTCCCTCTCCAAACTCCCTGTTAGCAGTCCCTGTTCACAAGCTCCCTGGTTGCTGACTCACTCCTTTATAAAGCCCTAGACTGCCTGATAGCCCCTCCCCAGATTAAGGCTCAACCAATGGGCAGAGGCTTCTGAAGTTTTCAAACCCTGATTAGAAGCTCACAGCTTCTACCTGCCAGCCACAGCACTCACTCCGTGGGAGACGGGGGAGAGGGAAGGTAAAGGAAGAAAACCCCCCCCGCCAAACACAAGCTCAGTACACAGCAAGAACCCCTCCTCTCCCCCACACACACAGTCTCTCTCATTCTCTCTTTCTCTCGCTCCCCTACAGACAGCCATTTCCCTCAAGGGTCCTGTGGGAAGGTTTCACTAGCCCCTTAGTGAAATTAAAATTCATGATCTGCTGAAATTTGTTACTTTAACTTTTATAGTAATTGTATTTATGATAGGTCTGTACTCTGCGTCTGTGTGTGGGGTTGTCACAGGTGATAGAGAACATTTGCTTTTGAACAGAAAGGATGTGCAGGGAGCTGGAGGATGTAGTAGTATATTGCAAGAGAGTCACTTGGGCTCGTATGAAAGGAGTGAAGCTGCTATTGTTACACTGTCTATTACGTTTTACTCCACAGATTTTGAAGGTTTTGTCTGTCCCAAAGTTATTTCATTTATTTTATTTGCTTTAGAACTGTAGTAGAATTCCCAGGGCCTTGCGCTCTCCCTGATTGCTTTTAGTGAGTACTCTGAGAGTTGCTGTCAACCATTAGAGAAATATTACTCTCATTCACATAAGTTATTTTGGTTCCTTAATTAAAGAGTACTTTAGGCTAGCGATGTGTAATTCACCTCAGGGTATTTGCCTAATTTATGCTGTCACCCTTTTTTTTGTTCCCTGCATTTGTTAGTATCTCTGGGGCTTTCTGTGTGTATTCACTGTTATTTGTGTATTCATTGTTATTTATTCCAGTCCAGGCATGTTTTGAACAATCATGGTATTTTTCTGTGTTCCTACAGGAACTAGCCAAATGATGCACACAATACATCCCAAGATAGCAGTTATTGATTCAGTACCTTTTTTCAGTCAATAAACATAGATGTGTGTTCAGAGTTAACAAGCATTTGGAATCTGTATTGTTTCCTTGACTTTTGAAGCTATGTCCCAAATTCCAGTTTCATTCCAAAGCTAAAGGAATTAATTATTGTAATTGGGTGTTTCTTTATTTTTTGAGTAAAGAGAGTGCTGCCAGCACCAGAAGATAGAGGAAGCTATAAAAGCTACTAAACTCAAAGCATGACATTCAAGGTTATGGACATGGCAACTCTAAGAGCTGTTTATGGTCATGAAGATTTCTGCCCGCATCAGAGTTGCAATATATACATAAAATCCAGGAAATGATCATCTGAAGTAAAATGACATTTACTGTGTCACAGATTAAATTCTTTACTTCCAAACTATGACATATCATTTTAGCTGAACTAGACCTAAGACAAAAAATATGAACATCCAAGAGAATTAATATGTTAACTATTTTATATGAACATACTACTCCTGAAGCAAATTTGAGCACTTGGGAGATGATGAGCATATTAGAAACATAGCAATTGATGGCCATATTAGAAACAAATGTCAACCTATAATGTAATTCTGAATGCCCAGAGAGGACTCTGGTCTCTGTGATCACATCACATAGCCTTATATATTTTTTTAAACATAGGAAGTGCTTCTTGTGATAGTGTGATGAGGTGCAATGGAAGAGCTGACAACAGAGCTTGTTGTCACTTGCATTGCTATTACCATGTTGAAGTTGTGGCTGATCAGAATGGATTTATTTTTTCCTTCTATACTACAGACGGAGTGTCTTAACTATGTGCGTGTCTTGCAACCGCTGAATGATACTGTCCTCTACGTTTGTGGCACAAATGCATTTCAGCCAATCTGTGATCATCTGGTAAGCGTGACTATATGCATTCTTTTAATAACTTTTTAAACCAGACAAAAGTGATCATTTAAATAATGAGGCAAATAAGAGAAAAGTATATCTGATGAGTTAATTTTTGTTTTTAAAGGCAATTGAAATTCCAGTACCTGTAATAGTTTTTCAGTGGGTGTGATACTTTCTCATGATAACCACAGAATCCAGTAAGGATATAAGCGACTAGTTGACTGATCAGCTACCCAATAAGCATAGCCTTATCAGGTAGTCAAGTCACTACTCAACGAGTTGCTCTCCCCCCCACCTTGCTGCCTCTGTATGAGAGACAGCAAGTAGAGGGGGAGCAGGAGCTGGTTGGTGCTGGAGGGAGCCGGCTTAAAAGCTTGTTCCCTCCAGCACCATCTCCATGGGGGGGGGGGAGGAGAAGGGGAGACAAGGGAAGCAAAGTAGGCGGGGAACCCGAGGCAAGTGGAGAGTCAAGAAGTCCCTGCTTACGCGGGCTCCTACTGCTGTGTGTCTACCTTTGCTCCCTGCGGGGATCCCAAATGAGTGTGAACTCAAGTGAGCCCCCCTCCCCCCATATCAACTAATTGAGTAGTCGATGGAAATTCCATTGAGTACTCAATTAGCTGATTAATCAAAATGTAACATACTTCCTATACAAAGCCTTACAAAATATTAATCCAGCTTGGTTACTAACAGAAACATATTTACTTTACAGCTTTGCTTTCATTACGTTCTATTGATGTAAATTTGCAACAGCAGAAATACATAGTTTTAAATTGTATTGACACTGAGAATGATACCCACTTCTATCTCTCCCTAAACCATCTCAGATTCTCATCTCTGCCTATCTTGTCTTTGTCAGCTCCTGTGTATTGCAGAAATTCATATCTCTGAATGCTTCGGAGTGAAGTCCTTTTTTCTAGATTTGAAATAAAAAGTCCTCTACATCTCTCACTCCTTTATTGCATCCATTAACATGGATTTTACATTGTTCCCAAGGCTAGAAATCTAGGAATTATGTTGGACTGTGGCTTTTCTTATCTCTCTCTTTTTTAAAATTTTTTAATTTTTTTTATTTTATTTTATTTATTTTTTTGTTCCTATTCGAGCCAGACTATTCCCACATTTCCAAAAATAGGATCATACCATACCCATCATATGACAGTTTCACTGTTCTCCTGTAAATCTCTGATTTTCAAAACTCTGCATGGACATTCCCCAGACTAATTCTCTCCCTGCACCTTTTCATTTGGGATCATGTTCAGATGGCCCTCCTCATTTGTCTGGAACCCTTTTCTTCCCTCCCACTACCCTATGCTCCCCTCCCCTTTGTGCTCAAAAACCATTGGGTCATTTTTTCTATCACTTAAAGATTTGTTTGTTTTGTAATTCAGTATATTGCTCTTAAAACTCAGTTTTATATTTTATACATCTGTCTTTGACTGCATAGAAGTTTTATTTGAATTAGAAAGTAAAAAATGTAACTCTCTTTATTTAACTTAAAATTAATTCTATATAGAATGTAATGTCATTTGAACTTGGAGGTAAAAATGAAGATGGTAAAGGCAGATGCCCATTTGACCCTGCCCAAAGCTACACCTCTGTTATGGTTGGTAAGTTCAAACTTTAATAACGTTATTAATAAAATATCATTGATTCTGTCTCCTCCTTCACACTCTAACCTTTTTACCAGGACATAACAGACTCTGTTATGTTGTTTTAAAAAAATATGTAATGTATTTAGACAAAATTCAAAATATTTGTATTCAATATTTACAGGCAGTCCCCGGGTTATGTACAAGATAAGGACTGTAGGTTTGTTCTTAAGTTGAATCTGTATTTAAGTCGGAACTGGCATCCAGATTCAGCCGCTGCTGAAACTGACCAGCGGCTGACTACAGGAAGCCCGAGGCAGAGTTGCTCTGCCCCAGGCTTCCTAGAATCAGCCTCTGATCAGTTTCAACAGGCTGATTCTGGACGCCAGTTCCGACCTACATACAGATTCAACTTAAGAACCCCAGGCGTCCCCAAGTCACCTGCCGCTGAAACTGATCAGCGGCTGATTCCAGGAAGCCCGGGGCAGAGCAACTCTGCCCCGGGCTTCCTGTAGTCAGCGCTGGTCAGTTTCAGCAGCGGCTGTCTTGGGGACGCCTGGGGCAGAGCAGCTGGGGTGCTGCTGGGTTGCTGCAGCAGACCAGGGAGACGTGGAGCAAAGTCACGGAGCACGCGGGCAGCGGACAGCCCAGATGCGCCGCGGCTGTCCCGCTGCCGGCGTCCTCAGAAGCTTTGCTCCCCGTCTCCCTGGTCTGCTGGTCTCCAGCAGACCAGGGAGATGGGCAGCAAACCCTGTTCGTAACTGCGGGGACTGCCTGTACTGATTATCAGTTTCAAGAAAATGATACCCATTGCTATAATCATTCATTCGCATGATTGTCGCCATGCATTTCATCACGTATAATCTGATGAAATTGTCAGTGAAATAAAATTGTACTGCAGAAGAATCTGTATATAAATGTAAATAATTTAAAATTGTGTGTCATTAAATTATCGGGTGAAATATTACGTGGGCTGAATATTTCCTTTTTCTCCAAACAGAATGTTAAACCACACTAAGTCTTTGTTTGGGGAAACCATTGACATTTTTGCTTGTATATTGATATTGCAAATCCATGAAAGAGAAATTTAAATGAATACGAAATGGAAGGAACACACTGTATTATATATAATCCTTAAAATATTAACTGATTCGCTATGGGAGGAAAACCCTAATTTTTTTCCTGAATAATTTCTAAGAAATTAGTACATTCTAAAAATTCAGTGGCATAGTGTAGGTTCATTTATATTTATAATATAAATAATTTAGAAGCAGATATGTTCACTGTTACTGCAGGAACAATACTGGTAACTGCCATTAAAGTTGTATTAGAAGAGTAACAAATTAGATATAAAAACATCATATCATCTTTAAAGAAGATCAGAGGGGAAACATAAGCCATAAAAATATTGAGTTTAATATAGACATTTTTGCCATCTTCCCTCAAGAGAAGTTTAAATTACTATATATTCTCTTGATAACTTGTCTTGAAATATTTCTGTACATTTTTGTTACTTAATCAGTAGCATGGCTTGAAGTATTTATTTTGTTTTATTTATATGAAAGATGGAGAGCTTTATTCGGGAACCTCTTATAACTTCTTGGGGAGTGAACCCATTATTTTTAGAAACTCTCATCAGAGCCCACTGAGAACAGAATACGCAATACCTTGGCTTAATGGTGAGTACACACAAAAGCAATTGAACTAATTTATTTTACTGAAGGCTTTTTTCCTTTAAAAGTTTTAACTCCTTCACATTGCTCTGTATATCTTCACTAAAACCTTTTTCTGTTCCATAAAAGGATAATGGGTATTTTTGGCCTTCTGAAAGTTCAGATCTCTGAGCAAGTCTATGGATATATTTCAAGGGAAAAAAACAATTTTGTGATTGTTCTGAGGTGCTGTTTCTTGCTATATTTTGCTTTTAGAAGAAATTGTTTTTTAATTGTTTGTGCTTGTGAGGGAGAAACACTTAGTTTGAGATTTCTAGCGTCTCTGTGGCATTCACTCTGAATCATCTGTAGGGCATTCAAGTTTAGACATGATCCAGAAGCTGTGCAGTATATCCTGTCTCTTTTTATCTTGCTTAGTCATGACAAGCCAGACTATTAGGTGATAAGGAAGAATGTGTCCTTACCTTTCTTTCAGCATGTTTTCAAGTTCAGTTTAAGGACTGCATGAGGTTGCTCAGTTTCCTCTTTAATTTAGAAAATGTATTGGGGTTTGAGAGTATTCAAAGAAGTTTTTGAACTTCTGTAAAAACGAAGGTTAAAAGAGAGAAGTGGCAAAGTCTACAGAGTGTAAATTCAGTCCTGTTAAAAATCCAGGTTCTGGTTGAAAACTGCAGTTCATTGTTGCTTTTTCTTTGTAGGGCTTTTTGTAGTACCATTATCATTTGTAGTGTTTCAGCTCATTGCACACAGAATAGCATTCATGTGTTAGTTGCATCTGTTTGGTTTTTTTAAAAAGAAATTTGGAAACACTAAGTTGCTTTTGGAAGTTGTAATTGAATTAAATCTTAAGTAAATTTCTTCACATTCCACTTTGTACCCAAGGATCTAGTGGCAAGAAAATGATTTTGAACTAAGGATGTTGAGGACTAGTTGATGATCCGATAAGCAAATGCTTTATCAGGTAGTCAAGTCGACTAGTTGCTTCCTCTCTTCTCTCTCCCCCCCCACCCCCCACTGCCTCTATCAGATAGAGTCCCCCACTGATCCCAGGTACCATGTGGGCGCTTCACCTTGAAATACACAAGAGCCCCTGGAGGGGGAAAATCCAACTCTCAAATCCATCTGGCTTGAAGTGGAGGTCCAAATTAAGGATGTTAAATATTAATTTACTAGTCGAGTAGTTGATTGTTTCCATCAGCTAGTCGATAGGCACTTCCGCATTCCTCCTTTGAAATGCACGAGAGCCCCAGCAGGGGGATCTTCCACATTTCAAAGTGGAAGTGTCTGTGTGGAGCCCAGAGTCAGGGGAACTTCCAGCTGACCCCGGCCTGCACACAGAGTTCCAACTTTGAAATGCACAAGAGCCCCCGCTGGGGGCATTTCAAAGGAGGAATGCAGAAGTGCCTATCGATTATTCAAGTAGTCGATGGAAATTTCATCGACTACTCAACTAATAATTTAATCAATATTTAACATCCTTAGTTTGGACCTCTGCTCCAAGCCAGATGGATTTGTGAGTGGATTTGGTGGAGTGCAAATATGGTTGAATTTATGAAAGGATTTTCAAGAAATGGAAGCTGACCAACCCCTACAGCTTTGATTTTTGGTTCACATTTAGTTAACACAGACCTCAAAGGAGCATGAAGCGTCAGTACTCCACTTTCCCCTTCTTACTTGCATTTTTTCCAGCCAGTCCCAGCAATTGTTGGCAGAGGAGGTGGAAGCTAGTCAGGAAGGTTGACTAGATAGATGATCAAATAAGCAAACATCCTCAGATCATGCTTGTCAATCTATTAGGTGTGGGCCTATGAAATCATCAGATTGCAAACCTATAGCTCCATTCCATGCTGTTTGTCTCAATGTAAATATTCCACACTGCTGTGCTCTCCAGCAGCGGTGTCCTAGAAGGAATTGATGGTCTCAAGAAGAAGCTACTTCTAGGCCTTCTAGCTGGAGGAGTTGTCCACAACATGGTGTTTGGAAGAAAAGATGGCCCTCGAGAACCCCAGAATAATGAAAAAATAACAATGTAGAATGCATCTTTTTATTTGTATCTGTAGAGCCCAGTTTTGTTTTTGCTGATGTGGTGAGAGCAGATCAGAACAGCACCGAGGGAGATGACGACAAAGTGTACTTCTTTTTCACCGAGATGTCTGTGGAATATGAATTTCTTGGGAAGTTGATGATTCCAAGAATAAGTAGAGTGTGCAAGGTGGGGGACAATTTAATAATTGACTTTAACCAATATCTAGACAACATCTGCAATATATGAAAAATGTTTCATATTGTGTTTTATCCATAGCATTTAGGAAGTGTCCAGATCTATTCTTAGCAAATGAAATATTCATATGAGCCCTCTGTATCTAAACATAGTTACTCAGAGAACCTCTTACTGTTTGTGAGAACAAATACTTTTTTTAGCTCCCCCCCCGACTGAAGAGAGTAAGATTTCAGCATATGTCCCAGCTGGAAAAGTGATGATGATGATGATATAAGACTTTTTTACATAGAGATGGTTAGTTTCTTTTCTGTGGTGTGACAGGTGGCACTTAAATGGACAGGTGTCAGAGCCTTAAAGAAAACAGTCACCAGCAACCTGATTCTGTCACACTGAATGTGTTTAAACCTGGCTATTACAGGCTGAGTTGATTCTCTGCTTGTTAGAGCTGACATGAAAATTTTCTAATGGAATAGAAAATGCTCATTATACATTCCAGCAAAAGATTTTGTATTTGTATTGATTTAATCAAAATTGCAAAAACATTTTTCTTAAGGTTAAAGTGTTTTCTACTTTATTGTTTTAATGTTGGTTACATTATTTTAATTTAATTTAAGCACCGGTAACAAATGTTTCCTTTGAAGCGTCTATATTCCAGCTGCTTGAGGCAAATTTACTTTGTTCTTGTAGGTATGCTCTTTTGTCTGTTGATAGTTTATCAATGCTTAAAGGTGAAAGTACTATAAAATTTGGAATAGCTTTTTAACTATCTATTTGGATTCAGTTGCAGATAGTGCATATGTATTCAAGTGCAATCTTAAAAAGAGGGGAAAAAGTACTTGATTGCCTTTTGGAACTAATACATTTTGCACAATAGTCTGTATAGAAGCCTTGAATAAGACGCAAGAATTTCTGGCAAATATTTTGATTTAAGAAACCAGCTTTTAAAGATTAATAGCACAACTCAGGTTAGAGATCCAGAATATTGTGAAACTTCTTGTAGTCACTGCACAACTAATTTTATTTCTGGAAATACAGTCTAGGTAGTTGGAATGATCTTACTTGTTAAGGTCTAAATCCTGCAAATTCTTATTCATGGTACTTATCCTAATTTCAGGATTGAGCCTTTTGAATTAAACAATACATTTATGTTTGCCAGACTATCTTAAGTTAATAACATTTTGAAGTAATCACAAAATAGACACAATATTCTCTCTTATATAAGAACAGTTATAATAATGAAATATTGTGTAGGTTTTTTAAAGCTCTATGCTCGGCTCAATTTACTGCCTGTTGTTTTAATACAGTTCTTTGAGCCTTTCATATGTCTCATCTTCCCTCCAGAAAATCTGTACTGAGACTTCAGCAAAGCTACTACAGATCTGCACAACCTAACTGAAATTAGCATTTGGCCCCCTAACACTAATTTATGTGCTGAAAGAAACCACTGAAGTCATTAGAAGACTTCTTATATCCAAAAATCTCGTCAGCATTGTTAAGTTTGTTGTTGCATCTTTTAATTGTTTTCTGTGCATTATATTTAAAAAATTATTTGTGACTATTCAGTTTACATTTTAGAAAATACATACCAGAACCAATAGACATTATAAATGTTGACCCTTTATTTAAGAAAGAAAATATGCCTTATGTTTTTCTTCTTTTTCCCTCAACCCCTCTGAAAGAGGGACCAAGGAGGATTAAGAACTTTGCAGAAAAAATGGACCTCCTTTCTCAAAGCCAGATTGATCTGTACAACACCCGATAAGAATTTAATTTTCAACATCATCAATGATGTTTTTATTCTGAAGTCCCCAAGTCTGCAGGAACCAGTGATTTATGGAGTTTTTACCCCACAACTGTGAGTATCATTTAAACTTGTCCCAGAAATGTAAATCTCAGTTGGTTTACCACCCCGCAGTAAAATGCTAACGTTTTCCATTGTTTAATTTTAGGAATAATGTAGGACTCTCTGCAGTGTGTGCTTATAGCTTATCTACTGTAGAAGAGGTTTTCTCCAAAGGAAAGTATATGCAAAGTGCCACGGTCGAACAGTCTCATACAAAGTGGGTCCGATACAATGGGGAGATACCTAATCCTCGACCTGGAGCTGTAAGTTTGAATAAACTCAGAATGACAGCAGTTCCTTTTCTCTTCCACCTAAGGAAAAAAAAAACTATAAAAATTCAGGAAAAATGGTAGAAAATATTAACTTCGGTTAATATATGTGTCCTGATGCAGATACCTTTTCTTTTACTCACTGTTGTATTGCCACCTGATCTTTATGTTTTGTATCTAGCTACCAAGTGTTTTTTTTTTAATAGTACAGAGTTGGTTTAGATCACTATCTTCATAGTCAATGTTCATTTTTCAATTTTTGAATTGTCTTATAATTAAATTGGTACAGTAAATGATGATGATGTAAAAGGTATTATAGATCAATAGAAAGACACTGTGTGCATCATCCTGCAATCCTTTGTTTTGTGTCATCTGATTGCTCACTCGAAAGCTCTACTCGCAGTAATTAGTGTTTATATGATTGGTCTTTACCATTCTCTTTTTCTGCTTTCATATTAGTTAATTTTACTAACATGGTACATTGACTGTAGCTTAGACCTGGATGGAGGTTTTATACATACTGATATGTTCACCGATTTATTCACTCATCCTTCTACAAATTGAGACCGAATTTTTTGCAAGTTAGGAAGCTATAGAATATGAGTATGCACCTGAAAATAATGCTGAGAAGTATGTTCAGTTATGTTTGAGTTTTATTATTTACAGATATCCTTCCATAGCTTTAGCCAAGCAGCTTCTTTCAAAGATATATTAAGCATTCTTTTTGGAAGTTATACACTAAATACATGACCCATCGCAAAGATGGCCCAAATCATACTGTGTTGTCAAGATCTTTTTTAAAACAACTATCTTTTGAAATATTTCTCTATTTTATTTAGTGCATGCATGTGTACCTGGGAATTCAATGTGAGGAGTTAGGCTATGCAATGGGGCCCATGTTCCTACAGTGTTTTATAACTTTGAAAACATATGTTTGGAAAAAAGCAGGGGTATCTGCTGTCAACAGTGTACAATATGGTAAAAAACAAACGATCTCTTTGTTCTTCCCTCAGTGTATAAACAAAGAGGCAAAAGCAGCAAACTACATGAGTTCTTTAAATTTACCAGACAGAACACTACAATTTGTTAAAGACCACCCTCTGATGGATGACTCAGTGACCCCGATCGGGGACAGACCCAGATTAATGAAAAGAGATGTGAGGTATACACAGATCGTAGTAGACAGAGTCTCAGCACTCAATGGCAGTGTGTACGATGTTATGTTTATTGGTACAGGTGAGTTTGCATTACACTATTTTAATTCTCTGTTAGTACAGTATGGTGAAAGGTACTGTCAGCAAACAGAATGAACACTTACAATGCTTTCATACCAATTAGTGTCCACTCTTTTTAAAAAGTATGTGCCAGGATGACTAAATGGCCAATCTTGGTCCATTTAATAAACAAACAGAAAAAATCCCCACAAACAATTTAACTGGAGATGTGCTGGGGTCTCCCAAACTGATCTCCTTAAGCTTTTTTTGTGTGTGCAAAGCAGATCCCTGTATCAGCAGCAGGAGGGGAAAGGCCAACAACAGTAATATTGGGCAACTGCTGTTTCAGTTAGCAGCAGCCGCCTATAATGTACTTCTGTTTGTCCCTGCTTCCACAAGCAGTATGAGAAGGGATTGAAAGAAGCTCAAGGAAGCAAACAAGCCCTAAGTCTTCCTGATGGCAGATGGAAACTGGTGGGGAGCAGGTAGCTCTGCAGGAAGGAGATCAGCCTCTGCAGAGATACAAATGGGTCAGGAGTAGGGGAAGTTCCGGTCTATTTCTCTTCTTCCTCCTCTACCCAGGTGTCTCCAGTGACTGCTATGTGAAACAACAGACAGTTTTATCTTTAGGTACCAAGTTCTGTCCCGCCTGCTCATGCACTTTTAGAGGAGATATGTAGAAGGGCATCTACCTGTCAAAAGAAAACGTTTGTTAAATCTAACATCAAAATAACTGAAAAGACTAAGATTAGCCATTTGACAATCTTCTTTTAAGAGTATGAATTTAAAGAGTGGGGAAACTCCCAATTTAAAACCAACGACGACGAAAAGGAATGCTTTGGTAGTCCAGTATTCATCACAAAATTGGCATTTCTAATTTTAAAAAGGGTCATTGGTAAACCTATGAAACTGAAAGGGTAGTTGAATAATTTACAGAAATCTGAATGTTTTACTGAAAGCTACAGAGTTAATTCACTTTTTTGTAGTTTCATGTTTGACTTGTGAGAGACACTCCTCTTCCTTCCTCCAGTTAATTTCCCTGGAAAGCCTTTTTGTAATGCTAGCAAAGGGTGACTTTAAAATGGCACACCATAAAGGCACAGTTATATTAATAGGTTTCTGCAACTTAGAATCAGTTATGACCCACACCTGGGGCATTTTCATGCTCTGTTGAATTTAAACTGATTTAATTTAATTTAAGCTCTTTTGACCTTCGATGCAAAGATCACAATTACAAAATATTATAAGTACATATTAGTTACTTGAATCAAAATGTCCCCACATTTGAATTTCAGGAGAATAAAAATTATATTTATATTATATACATATTGACATGATCAGAGCTTGACAAATGGCGGTGAAATCTACTTGCCAGCCCCGCACTGTGCATGTACAAGACCCACATTGTGCATGCACGTGCTGCCGCTGAACGAGGTGACCGGCTGAAATCTACTCTCCATGGGCGAGAAGAAACAGCGATTTGTCGAGCCCTGGTCATGATAAAAATGTGTCTCATTTAATGCTTAACTTCCCCTGTTAGATCTGGATCTATGTCCATTTTAGAGGGGTCCTTCCCTTCTCCCTATCTGCCTGACCTAACCAAACTTTCATGAATAGTTTTAATTAACTTGCCTTCTCTGGTACAAAATAAAATAGTGAAGCAAATCCAATTAGGAAATGAATATGCCACACAAGAAGATTGGCTTAGTTCACATGTAATAAAGATAAGTGATTTAAGGTTAAAAACCAGTAGAGAATGGGAATTTTAAAAATACAGAAATAGATACTCCAGAGATTTAAAACTGGGAGGCATGGATCATATTCAACAAGACTCTAGGCGTTCTGGGACAAAATAGAATTTTAAAATGAGAAAATCCTTTGTGCTGTTAGCACAATACACCATCACTTAGTTGCCAAATTGGCCTGAGCATATTTTGGCATGGACTCAGTTCAGTTGGTGTTATCAATTCTTTCCCTTTGTTTTCCATTCAGATTTTCTACACTTTCTTCCACAGTTGTGCTACGTGGACATTTTTTCTTTCTCAGTACAATAACATGATCCTGGCAAACTCAGTTACAAGTCCAGCAATTATGTTTGGCTCAGTTGTTCAAATTACAGTTTGTGCTAAGTATTAACAAGTTTTGCAATATTTTGTGTTTCATACTGAACATTGAAGTTCCAGGATTTAAGTGAGAGAACATAATAACGGAACATTTAAAGGGCTGCACTGGAGTTTTAAAAAAAATCAAATGTATAGCTTTCACATTGCTATTTAAATTTAAAATATTGTCAATTAAATGCTTCCAGCAAAATTGTACCATAGATTTTATAGAACAGTTATGATGGTTAACTGCCAAAAGTTTTCTAAGGCATGGTTCTTTTAGTCTGGTCTAATGGCTAAATCATAGGGATGGATATGCTAGAACAGTGGTCCCCAACCATTTACGGGGCGTGGTCATTCACCCGCCGAGTGCCAGAGGGTGGGCCCCCCCCATAGCTGCGTGCCCAGGGGCAGGGCCCCCCCATAGCCGTGCGCCCGGGGCCAGTGCCCCCCCCAAGCGCCGCACGCCCGGGGCCAGCGCTCTCCCACCCCCCCAAGCGCCGCGTGCCCGGGGCCGGCGCCCCCTCCAAGTGCCACGTGCCCGGGGCCGGCACTCCTCCCATGCGCCACGTGCTCAGAGCGCGGGTGGCCAATCTGCGGCGCTCCCCATGTGCCACGTGCCCAGGGCTAGGCCAGTCCCAAGCACTTGGCAGGCGTACACAAATGCGGGCACCGTGTTGGGGACCACTGTGCTAGAAGGAATATGATTTAAAATGAAAGCATGTGAGTTGGACAGGAAAAGGTCTGGGTTCTGGGTTCAGCTTCTTACATTTAGTTGTGGACTTGGTTACTAAGTGTGACCCTGAGCAAGTTGTTTAGGATTTAATCCTATGGTTGGTTGAAAATTTTCCATTGTAAACTTTAATTTTGTTTATGAAAAATTGAGTTTTTGACTAAACATTTTTGGGGGGAATGTCTACTTGTCTAAAAACTTCTGATTTTTTTCCATTGCCTTTCACCCTCCCCAAATACAATTTTCAGATTTGGGTATTTTTTCCCTAAAAGTCAAGAATTTCCACAGGAAGAAAACATTTTTCAGTGTTCTGTTTCATCCTTCTGCTGTTAAAATCAACAGAAGTTCTGCCACTCTGGCCATTAACCTGTTTGTGCATTATTTCCTCTCTTGGTAAAATGAAGATTGAAATACTGATGTTAGTTGGCTGTCATGGGGCCTGATTTGTTCATATTTACAGTGTACTTCAATACTGTCTGATGGAAGATAAAGTATTATCATGCATGAAGTCTTCTAGTGAAGATCATTGATGCAAGTTATAGCAAACACATTTCACACACTGTCCTTCGTTGAGGTTCTTACTAAAGTGTATATTGCTTGGTTGTTTCAGATAAAGGAGCCCTGCACAAAGCTATTAGTTATGAAAATGGAGTGCATATTATTGAAGAAATACAGCTTTTTCCAAATTTTGAGCCAGTTCAGACCCTGTTGCTTTCATCAAAAGAGGTAAGCAGCACTGTGTGAAGACATTATGTGGGAGATTTTTTTTAAGGTAATTCCCAGTAATATGAAGAAAGAAAAAAGGACTTGTTGGAAAATGTGACTATCAATGAAATAATACTCAGAATATAGGATATAGCCTGAGGCCATAACATCGTGTCCTGTGCAACTGTCTGACATCACCAGATAAGGAGAGTCAGGCTGTTTGGTATGTGGATGGGAAGCTTCTAAAAGCAAATGCATAGGTAGTGAAGCAAGATACTAGTGTTTCAGTAGGTTGCATTTTTTCTCCCTGAATCTGTACTAGAACCAATTCCCCAATGTGATGTTCCTGGAGTTACCCATTTTATGAGTAGATGTAGAGCACAAGTCATTTTCCGTTATGGAAAAATTCTATAGAATTTCAGAGAATGGTATGCTTTCAACCAGGGCTACTCAACTTTGGAAGCTCCGGGGGCCACAATGATACTCTCAGCACATGCTGAGGGCCGCAACTTAAGTGTGGTTGCACATACATGCAAATATATATGCAGATATATGCAAACAGCTTCTTTCACACTGACGGCCATGAATACAAAGATTAAGACTAGACTACACAACACGCAGACCCCATTTAAGTCAGTTCTGCTGATATTAATAAAATGCAATATTTACCTGATTTGCACTCATATGACAGCACTTTTAATGAGCAATGACAGTCCAGGAATTTAACTACTAAAACGCATATCAACAGAAGACCATTATATTGACTACTTTTTTGTTTTGGCTCCCACATGGGTCATGTATTGAGCCCTGCATAAACCCAAACTGCACCTTGGGCCGCAAATAAATGGGCTACAGGCCGTATGTGGCCCACGGGCCATGTGTTGAGTAGCTCTGCTTTAAACCAACAAATAGTGTTGTGTAGCAGGGATGTCATCCTGCAAATTTTATAGATAATAATGTTTCCTTTCTATTAGCTTAAATTCTATCAGACTTTAAGTGGATTTGTCATGGGCAGGGCTCGACAAATGCACTCGCCTGTGGCGAGTAGATTTTATCAGTTGGAGAATGCAGGGGCGGACTGGCCCGGTGGGCAGTTGTGACGGGCTGGCCAAAGCCCGCACTACGGCCGGCGTGGCCCTATCCGATCCGCTGGCGGAGGAGCGGAGCGCCGCCGGGAAGGGGAAGGCACAGTCATTCTCCGCGTTGGGCTGCCTGTGTGCAGCTCTGGTGCAAGGAGGCGGGGCCAGAGGCGGATGCTGGCAGACGCCAGGACGCTGGTGTGACATGGCCCCGCTGATTTTAAAGGGCCGCAGCAGTTCGGCTCTGGCTGCGTAGCCCCAGGAGCTGACTGCGGCGCAGCCAGGCCCCACCCTGCCAGTTCCAGTCCTGCCATGGCCCCAACCCCTTTGCCAGTGAGAGACTGCTCCAGGCCGACCACCCAGCTCACTGCACCTGTCCCGTGCCGCCCTTTCCCCACGCCACCCGTGTACCCCCCCACTGTTCCCTGCACCCCTCTGGCTCTGTGCTGTCCCTGCATCCTGTTTCCCCTGTGAGTCGGGAGTGAGGGGTACTTGTCCATAGGGAGGGGCTGGACAGGCCAGGGAAAAGGCTGTTGTAATCCAGCAGGGAGTGAAAGGGGAGCTCGCTTGAAGCGCCTTTGCCTTTATGGAAAAAAACAAATGAAAATTCTATTTGCTATGTATAAGGCTAAAATGCCTGGACAAAAATGAAAACAAACCAAAAAAAAAAAAAAACCCCATTGCAAAATGCAAATGTGTAAAAGACAACAAAAAAAGGGGGGGAGGAGAGCCAAAAATGTTTTGCTTGGGGCAGTAAAAAACCTAGAGCTGGCACTGGGGGAGGGGAAGGGGCTGGACTACACTGTGGGGAGGGGAGGGGAAAAATATGGGGAAGGGGCTTGTGCTGAGGGGAGGGGAGGAGGTCAGGAGAAGAAGATGATGATGATAGGGGAAGGCATCAAGGGACGGGGTGTAGGAGAGACAAATCCCAGGGGGCCAAGTGCAGACAGTGAGGTAAAGGGCGGGAGGGGAGGTGTCAGTGTCAGGGGAGACAGGGTGATGCCGGGAGAGGAGAGAGTAAGGGCACTGGGGGCTAGAGGGGGCAGGGGAGGTGCTGGGAGAAGGCTAGAAAGAAGGGGGGGGCATGAGGAAGGCAGGGATGGAGCAAGTAATGAGTGAGGGCCCAGGGGCATGAGAGGAATGGGGGCAGAGGGTGGTGAGGGGGTGGGCATCAGGGAAAAAGAGAGCAAAGGGGGCAGGGGCAGTGAGGGAAGGGGGGGCACCAGAAGGATGCAGGTGCAGAGGGATTCTGGGGGTGAAGCAGAAGGACAGTCACCTGCAGGGGAGGGACCATCACTAGAGGAGAAAGGCAGGGCAGGTGTGTCGAGGGAGGTGTCAGGAGAGGGGACGAGGATCTGATCAGAGTGGGGCTACTGGAGGAGTGGGCACAGGGGGGAGAGAAGGGCTGGTGGAGGGGGGCAGGACTCAGGAAGGCTGAGGGCAGTGAGAAGGGTAGGAGTCAGGACAGCAGGGGAAGGTGAGGGGCAGCAGGCACCAGGGGAGCTAATGGAGCAAGGGGAGGAGACATGGCAGCAGAGGGAAAAGGTAGAGGCTTATAAGATAATTTATTAATAACTTATTAGTAATTACTGTTCTTATTCTTATTAGGAATTTATGCTATTAAAAAAACACTTTTTGGGGGGGAGAGTGGCAAGTCCCTGTTTTGTCTGGTGAGTAGGGTTTTCCAGAATTTGTCAAGCCCTAGTCATGGGAATAGGTTTTAATTCCAGTTTCCTGGCAACATACCAGCATAGGTCATAACATTCTGCCTACTGAAATTCCCTTGCTGTTCCAACTGAGAAATAGATTTTTCGCTGCATGTCCTAAACTCTAGTGTAGTTTTGCTCTGTACTGCTAAACAGTTGCTGAGTGGTTTTCTGACAGATTTGATGATGATTCTTCATGCAGTGTGCGCACTAATTAGGTATTGGGTCCTGCAAATCTTTACTTGTGTGTGTAATCTTTACCCACAGTAGTAGTCCCATAAAAGTCAGTGGAATTGCTTGCATTTGTCATAATTTTAGGCTCCTTGGAAATGAAAGGCTCTTTATAAATGTAGGATCATTATTCTAACATTTAGCATTTTGTGATGAACTAGTGCTCATAGACTAGTGACTGGGGAGGCTACCACTGTATTTGAAAGACAAGTGCTGAGTCTGATAGTTAAGTACATTTTGCTTGTCAGCAGGACTGTGTCTTTTCCACAGAGCCCTGAACACTACTTTTTCCAGCATTTCGTCAGTGGAAAGCTTTTCTGTTGTTCAGGAAGATGAAGAGGAACTTTGTAAATTCAGAGAGCCCGCTTTTTTGTTTTAGTGGATGGGTCTGCAGTGTAATAAAGCATTCCCAGTCCACAGGTTCCTAGTTAATTGTCCCGTACCCTACATATATACAAGTAGAATTTCAAAAGCAATATGAGGTTTCCACTCTCAAAAGAAATGTAATGAAAAAAATTCTTTTCTTACTCAAATTATTTGAGCGATAAGAGCTAATGTAATGAAATGGGGCATATAAATGAGAAACTGTCATTTTAAAAAAATCCTTTTAATTATATATTTAAATGCCTTTCCTTTTCACTTTTGCCTTTATGATTTTTGTTGAGATGTTAATTATTTAAATAATGCAGTTAAAATAGTTCCCTGAAAACAGCCTCCTAATGTGGCACTGATAGAAGCTAGCAGTGCTAGAAACTGTTAGGAAAGAGAGAGAAATAAAACAAAATATACAACATGCCACTATATAAATCCAAGATATGACCACACCTTGAATGCTGTGGGCAGTTCTGGTTGTCCCATCTCAAAAGATAATTGGAAAAGGTGAAGAGAGAGGAAACAATAAATTTCTTGGGGAGGGAAAGCGCGATAGCTTGGTGGTTTGAGCATTGGCCTGTTAAACCCACGGGTGGTACTTGGTCCTGCTGTGAAGGCACTGGACTTGATGAACTTTCAAGGTCCCTTCCAGTTCTAGGAGATAGGCAATCTCCATTAATTTTTTTTCCTCTTGTGTTCTGCCTGCACATCCTAAGAATTTGGTTAATTAATATAATGTGTTTGTTACATGATTTCCTGTGTGATTGTGGACGGTTTCTCTCTGTTACATCCACAGGGCAAAAGAGATCTCTACGCAGGTTCCAATTCTGGTGTGGTTCAGTCTCCCATTGCATTCTGTGACAAGTACAGCACTTGTATTGACTGTGTTCTAGCTAGAGATCCCTACTGTGCTTGGAAGTCACGTGAAGCTTCCTGTGTTAATATTCTTAAAGAAGGTGAAATTGAAAGGTAATAGCACTTGTTGAGTCTTCTGTGATTAGCAATAAGAGATTCTACATTTGTCGTTTAGATAGTCCCTGAAAAGATTATGTAATATTGATACATTTGTTACCTTATTAATCATTTATAATGGTTTTAATTTTAAAAAGTCCCGTTGACATGAATGACCAAGCACACTATTGCAATTTACTTACATTGTGTGCATGTATCATATTTATAACTTTAAACACTGACTTTCCTATAAGTTGACTACAAGATGATATGATAGTCTGCCTAATTTAAGCTTTGTCATTATTCTGTTCTATTTAAATGTGTGTGTGGAGGGGGAGAGGTTTGGAGGGAGCGGTGAGGAATATATGATTTCAACTTCTAATGCTTGATTAATTTGTATAGGGATTGGATTCAGAACATAGCTGGTGATGCCTCTTCTTGCCCTGGTAAGATTTTTGGTTTTTATAAAAGCGATTTAAAAAAAAAAATAAGTAATGCATTTCAGTTGTCAGATTTATTCAGCTGTTTTTGTATTTTTATTTATCATTGTGCATTCCCATTTCATGTGTGTCAACTTACGGTTGTTGTTTTTTTAATTTGTGTATCTGCAGTATACATATTATCTTATAATGTCTGTATTGCTAGGCATACATTGCATAGTGTTACACTCAGTGTACTAAACAATAAAATGAACCTGGGCCACGGAAGCTCTGCTTATGAAAGAGAATGGTGTTTGCCATAAGGAATTAGAGTCCTTAATTACATTCGATACGTATTCGGTCACTTGAGAATTCTAATGGCAGTGTAAAGAAATATCTGATTATTATTGTTAGAGCAAAGAAAATGATCTTCAGACAAATTGATTTATGGTTGGGAGAAAGGATCAGAATACAACAGATCAGGTTTCTAGAGTAGCTGAAATAATGCTCCAGAGTATTGACAGCTCAAATAGACACAGCTTTTCCTTTTCTGAAATGTGTGTGTTGCTATCATGAGATCAAGGAATCCTGGGGGAGCAATAGGATTCCAGGAGACTCACACTACAGTAGTAGAGGCTTTCAAAGGGTTTACTTGACCATGTTTATTATTAAATCAAGCACTGTATAGGCCACTATAAGAATGCTGCTTGCTAATTAATTAGTTTTATCATGTTGTATGTGTTGTGTATATGAGTTCGAGGTTTTTTTATTGTGTTTTTTGGAATTAGATCTGTGGTCCAGGCAAGCAAGGCATGAGGGACCTTTTTTGGATGATAGGATGTAAAAGCAGGCTGGGGGTGGAAGGTCTGGGAGGTATGGTGTAAGAGGGGTCTTGGTGTGTAAGGGATTGGGGTGCCTACCTGATGCAAATCTCGGTCAATCAGAGCAATGGGAAGCAGTGTCTGCAGAGAGCGCTTCCCAGCAGCACACAGATACCCTTCTTTCCCCCTGCCAGGCAGAGAACCCAGGCTGGATGCTGTCCCAGCTTGTCTGATCAGCCAGGAAAGGTTCAGGCCTCCCTCCCCACTGCAGGGAGCCAGTGCTAGCGCTCCAGCCACGGCGTGTGTACACACGCACACGCACACGCGCAAACGCGCATGCACGGCTGGAGCACCAGCACTGGCACATCACTGCAGGGGTCAAGCGCCGAGTCTTGCGGGCTGGATCTGGCCCACAAGCTAAATTCCCCACCCCTGCTCTAAGTCAATATCCTGGCAGTCTGTAAAAGTGATTAGCATTAGGTCCTTTGGGTGTAAAATGCTCCTTAATAGGCTGAAGAAGTTAGTGTAAATTCTAAAGCCTGAGGTTCTATATCCCTCAAAATCTTCAGTATTTCTGGCATAGCTGTTGTGTGGTGGCTTGTTCAGGCTTTCATGGCCTTGGGGCTTGTCTACATGTCACTGTCGTCTGGACTATGTGGGTATGACCTGCAGAGCACTCTAAAATGTTGCTCTCTGACTTTCCAGTGTAGACCCTGATGGCATGAACTAAAATGTATCTAGTTTGTGATGATGTAATCCTGTTTCAAACTGAGGCATAGAGGTGAACTTCAAAGAGTAAACTATATTTCCAGTATGACTAGCAGAATCATTAAATGATAAGGATTAATGCAAACAAAAATCATTGCTGATACTTTGCACATTTATTTTGATGTTCCAGATAAAGTAAGAGAGCATTCTCTGCAGCATACATTCAAGCATGGGAGCACAGCAGAACTGAAATGTTCTCAAAAATCCAACCTGGCCCAGGTAGTTTGGAAATTCAAAGATGATGTATTGAAAGTTGAGCGCCCCAAGTATCGTCTTCTGGAGAAAGCACTGCTCATTTTTAATTTATCAGAAGGAGATAGTGGCATTTATCAGTGTTTGTCAGAAGAAAAAGTGAAGAATAAGAATTTTTCTCAAGTGGTGGCTAAACATGTTTTGAAACTGAAAAAAATCCAGCCTAGTACAGTGGGCCCAACCCAGACAGCAGCACAGACAGAAGGTAATACTGATGTAGCAAAAATGTCAACTGTACCAACAGAAGGGTCGACTGCTCAAACTTCGACCACCCAGATTATACCAATAACAACAGGAAAGATAATAACAAAGCCAATTGGCCCCATCCTAACAAGTGCAGACTCCAGTCTTGAAATCTTCAATTCTGTTCCTGACGACGTCCCTCAAAAGACATTGTTCTTAAAGTCAAATGATAATTTCCTTTTAATGTTTCTCTTTCTGTTCTTTTTTATTCTCTTCCTAAGTCTGTTGTCCTACAACTGTTACAAAGGGTATTTACCAGCCCAGTGTTTGAAATTCCGCTCTGCTATGTTATTTGGTAAGAAAAAATCCAAATCAGATTTTTCTGATTGTGAGCAAAGTGTAAAAGAAAATCTTGTGGAGCAAGGCAGTATCCAGAATCAAAATGGAGAGCAGCCAAAGCCAGCTCATGACACTGGGTATGAGACTGAACCAGACTGTGGAAATGGTCAGATTCAACATGACAAGGACTCCTTACAGGCTCACAAAGAAGTCAAGGACAAGCCTTTTGATGTTAAGTGTGAACTAAAATATGCAGATTCAGATGCAGAGTGTGACTGAAGGAGAAATTCCTCCACTTCAATCATTAAAATAACTGTTTTTTACAGCTAATTATTTGAGCACGGATACTTTGGATGTGACAACTTAGCCATAGAGGCTTATGTGCGTTTAAATGAGTCAGCGTGTCAATTTCAAACCTCTCTAGAGTAGAAAACAATGTTTTGGTGTATCCACTAATTGTATTTGATGTTTTTTTAAAAATGGCCAGTGGCAGATCACCATTTGTTTGTTTCAGGATCTTTCAGAGTACTTTTAACATTTGCAAATACAGTTACTGATTTATTTAATCCCCTTTTCTTCTTCTATAGAATAAAATGACTCTAATGCAATCAACTAAATAAAATACTTCCCGTCTGCACATACTTTAGCTGCCATTTAAAAAAAAAACTAATTTCCTTTTAATTCCAAATTGGAAATGAAGTTTAGTTTATCAGATTGGTAAATTATAGCATTTTGTCCAGATTGAGACATTTCTTTGATTCTAGTGATTCTTAATCTGAGTATAATGTTTTGTGTCTTTTGGCAAGTTGGGTAGCTTTTTGGTTTAATTTTTTTTTAATTTGTTGTTTGTATATCTTTTAGATTTAAATGTACATTGGGAAAGAGCTGGCTTGTTTTGCTTAAGATTCTCAGGGATAATCTTTGCTTTAAGCGCTATCTTTTTGCTTTTTAGAAACGTAGGTACATTTGAGTACACAATGTAACTTTGTGGGGATTGCAGGAGCATAGGTAAGATTAAAAAAAACTAAGATGGACACCATCGTATTCTGTTTCTATATGAAATGGGACTTAATTTCTTTAAAAAAAAAAAAAAGTGACATAACACAGGAAGAATTTGTCTCTTAACCATGAAGCTTAAGGGGGTAGCTGAGTTAGTCTGAAGAAGTGGTCTATGCCCACAAAAGCTCAAGATACCATCTACATGTTTTCTTAGTCTATGAAGTGCTACCAGACCATTTGTTGTTTTTTAAGTTTATCTCTTAACCATGTCACTCAGAGAGGATTTTGCACTGTGGAACTGATACAGAATTAGAAGAATTTGCTGTAATAACTGGATAGGGGTAAACTTGCTGCAATAGATAGCTGAACAAGAAAAAAACTTGCATTTTTTTTAATTCAAAAGTAACTGAACTTCTCCTTAATAACAAAGCCTTTACAATTTTTCACTATTTCTGGATAACATCTACCAATCTTGTATGCAACTGGAGACTGAAACTGGAGTTGCTCAAAATAATTGGCTAGCTGAATTGTCATGTGACTCACTTGCAAGTGAAAAAGCGCAAGCATTCTAAACCTAATTCATGGCAGCACTATTTATCTGTAAAAGTTTTTTGTGCGGTACAGTTTAAGAATTGTTTCTTCCATAATGTCTTTCTATAAATGTTGTTAGAAATAGAATGGTAATGGTAAATAGCAGCATGGCTGCTTTTTGATGTTGTTTTTTGTTGAACTCTCATTCAAACATAATATAATTTAGTTCATCTTAGTGTAAACAGTTTATATTTTATAAGATTCAGTTTGGTTTTATTTTTCTATTTTAATTATGTACATACAAAAAGCAACAGAATAAATATTAAAATAAATTGTATTACATCCTTGATTTTGAACCAGCTTACAATAGAAAAACCCCTGTGAATACTGAAAAACCTAAAGTTGTGGTTTTCTTTAAGAGGAACAATGAGACTTCTGTAATGGATTTCACATGGGTATTTCCTCCAGTGTTAAATTTGGGGAAGAGTGAATAGAGCTCATTTCTAAGAGTCTAGTGCTTTTCATTTGTCATCCTTCTAAAACTCATTTGTCCTTTTTGCATTATTTCTTCAGTGTGTTATATATTTCTTACAACTTTTTTCCTTAGCACTCTCTCTTTTCTTTTCTGTCCTCTTCTGTGTCACAGCCTCATCTCCTATACCTTTCCCTCCTACTGGTACCTCCTTTTTGTCCTGTGTGGGAAGTGATTCACCTCCTTCACCCACCAATACCATGCCCGATGTTTGGTCTAGCACAGAGCTTGTAATGGTCATGTTGTTACCACCTTTCCTAAGTGACCAGGCACAGCATGTTAGTGTCCAGGGATCCTTTCACCTCTTCTGTCAAGCCACTGGTAAGTAAGAAGACCCTCTGTAAACCAAAACTTTCTTCATTGCATATTTTGTATCCATCCTCATGTCCTGATTAATACATGTGATGTGGAAGATGACCATCAATGGCAGTTTAAGGATGTGTCCTGAAATCAGTGGGTATTTAGTATCTTTCAGGATTAGGCACAAATTCTGTACTACAAATACCTCTGCCCTAACCCAGATACTTTAGCATGGGCTTATCATTAAGCATGTAATAGTCCCTTGACGTTTATTAAATTATTCATGTGCTTAAGTAGTTTGCTGAATCATGGCTTTACATATGTAAAAATTATCTTACATGAATACACATTTTTCATTCCCATAGTTCATATAACCTTCCCCCCTCTATTATGTCATTTTACTGACCTGAATTTATTTGAGTTGAACATTACGTAGACTTGACTAGTTATTTTTCATGTTTTTTGGTCTGGTAAAATTCTTATTATTTACTATCTTTCATTTCACAGTGTATATCAGCTGAGAACTATAATTCTGAGGCCAAAGTTATTTTTCCCCCCTGAAATGTATAGTTTCTCTTTAACAGGCATTTGGTACAGAATTTGACTTGTTTTGAATACTTAAACACCTTTACTACCTAATTTGAAGAAGAGATTCGAAAGCGTCTGGTATACTGCTAACCTTAGAAATAAGGCATTTTTTCATGTTGCTGTCCTTCTGCATATGTTTCACATTTCTTAATGGACAACTTTCAGATTAAATGTGGTTAAAATATTTTAGATTTTGTAAAATAAACCTTTATAAAATTGAAGGCCATACGTCCATAAGTTAAAAAAATTAGTAGAAACCATTTAACAAACATTTCTTTTGGCGTTTGGTGTAGAAATATTGTAGCAAGTATAAACAAAAGTGAAACAGACAAAAGTAAATAAGTAAAAGTATAAACAAAATTATATGGCCAACATGAAGAACTGCAAAGAGCAAAACAGCATAAATAGTAAAAATAAATGTATAAATATTTTGTGTGTCGTTAATCTAAGCTGATGTTAATAATGTAGGTAAGAAGCTTGTTTATTTTTAAAAATTGTTTTTTAACCAATGTACCGATGTAGTGTGTCTTAAATTGGTATTTGAAAATGTGTGTTCTTGCTTGTTTTCTTGGGCTTTCTCTCGCAAATATAAATTATAATTTTTTTTTAAAAAAATTGGTAATACAGTTAAAACAAAAAGAAATGTTTCTTAAAGCCAATCTCTGGAATTTACAAAACATAGGGTATGTCTACACTGCAAAGTTAATTTGAAGTAACAGCCGTTATTTCAAATTAACTTTAATAGCGTCTACACATGCAAACCGCTATTTCAAATTAAATTTGAAATAGCAGAGCCCTTAATTTGAATTTGGTAAACCTCATTCTACGAGGAATAATGCCAAATTCAAAGTAGCCCAGGGGCTGCTCTGGCTCCATATGGCTGAGTGCTGTGGTGCCCCGAGTGCAGGCACTCAGGGCATTCCAAGACAGGACTGCTTTGTTGTCCCTCATCGAGGTAGACAAGCAAGTGGGGAACCCTGAGAACTGTCTGTCCGGGGCGGGGATAGGGTTCCTTTAAGCACGGAGCTCAGTTAGCCTCAGGCAGCAGACCCACACACTAAGTCCTAACCTGATGCCCTGCCGGCACCGGTTCTGGCCAGCTTTAACTTCAGTTCAGGATCCACTCAGTGTGGATGTGCTATTTCGAAATAGTTTTTGTGTATAGATGCGTTATTTTGAATTAGCTTAATTTGAATTAACTATTTCGAATTAAGTTAATTCGAAATAGCACTGTAGTGTAGACATACCCATATAGACAAATAGTTTAAAAGAACTGGATAATGGAAGAATCAAATTTTACTTTTGAAATTCTTCTGATTAAAACAGGAAAACTAAATGTGTTTTTAATTTGGAGTGTCAACTTAGCCACCTGTGGGTTTCAAAAAAAAAAAAAAAAGGGAGAGTATTTAATTGTTGGGTTATATGTGGCAGCTGGAGCTGTTTCACTTTCCTCTGAAACATTAAGAATCTTACAGGAATCTTCTTCTGAAAAGATTAATAAAATCACGAGTCTGAAGCAGTGGCCACAACTTTGTAGGACCTTCTGAAAACTCTATGTGCTGGTTTTACTGCTGAGCAGCAGCAATCTAACAAGCTTTCTATTAACAACTCTGCATTCTTACAGAGAATATTGGTGACACTTTACTTAGAAGTAACTATAAAGGAGCCATGTTGCCTGCAGAACGACATTCAATATAAAATGTGGTGTTTTGCTATGCAGAGAAGAAGAATATGGCATAGATGGAGAAAGAAATGCTATAGATTCTAAGAAGCAAGAGCCCATGTATAATTCAGCCACATAAACTAGAATCTATGCTCTAATTAAAAAAAAAAAAAAGTTGTGAAGAAAATTTTTGAATGTGAATTCAGTGTAAATGATGTCTAAGTCTGCAAATAGTTTGAAGGTATGAAGGTTCTAAAAAATATGAACTTCCCCCAATTCATTTTGCTGATGTGAGGAAAGAAGAATTCCATATCCCTATCCGAAAATTCATGTCACCTCTGCTGTGTCCAGTAGGAAAAGGGATGCATTTTTTACATTACCAAAAGCCTAAACTGCCTACTTGTAACCAAAAGCAAAGCCTCCTATGTTTTTCCAGGTCCTAGAAGACCAAACGGTTGATCACCAATCTGCTGAATATCCAGCTTCCCTTGATAATCTCTATCATGCAGGTACTCACTGTTGATGCAGAAATGTTCAGCATTTTGTAAGCAATATTTCATCATCATCAACAGCCATGGGCTCAGTGCCCATTGGTGTCCAATGCCTCCCTCACTTTGGGTCATATTAAACTGAATTTAGTAACAAGAATGCTATGCTCCAGTGAGGGGAGAATTGGCAGGGGGAAGGGGTTTAGTGCTACATTACTCTGGAGGTTCTGATGAATAATTCAGGCCTAATGTGCTGCATAAGTCACAAGGGATATGGCTACTTGTTTAAAAATATTAAAGTAAGCTCATAAGTACAACAATTAGAGTTCCTTTTCCTTCACTTGTCCCCACTCCCTGCCACAAAATGAATTTTTCCACAATATTCAATGAAGTGTCATGGTAAGCTGCCCCAAACACCAGCCCCAAAGAAGGGCAACCGACTGAAAGGGTATTTGTAATTGAACTGCCACTGATGCCTATATCAGGATCTGCTAGTATGCATTTCTGCACAGCTGCAGAGTCCTATCCTAGTCAGTAGGACTTCCCATGGATCCGAGGGATGCGAAAGGTTAACTAGTAACCAGTGGGGCTGAAGCATCTCCCTGTCTGCACACACAGCAGCTGCTCTTGTCCGGAGCAGCCTCTGTCCACAGAGAGCCCAGCTAACAGGGACTGCTCTGGGAGGGGTTGGGAGCTGGCAGCCAGCTGCAGCATGGGACTGGGAGTGGGAGCCCCACAGGCTAGGGTCTGTTTGAGCTGGGCTGAAGCGGTCCCCATGCCCAGATCCCACTTAAATGGTTAATCAGTTAAACATTAGGCTAACCCAACATTTAACTGATTAACCCAGATTTTACATCCCTAATGGATACCGAGGTCTGGAAGAATCTAGAAGCACACTGGTCCCTAACTTTTAGATAAATAAACTATGTATCAGAATTGGCAGGGCAGAGTCCATGAAGATTTAAGTGAGTCTAGTGGTAAGTGGGAAAAGCCTTGCGGTGGTAGCCTTTAGGTTCAGAAAGTACTGCTTTCCATTGTCTTGAAGATTCTATCTTTCCTAGAGGTTTTTCTCTGAAGTTGAAGGGTTCCCGTTACTGTTCTTCTCAGCTCTCCTGCTTGCGTGACATACCCCCATGTAAATGACAATTAAAGCTCCCAAATTTCAGCAGTAGATTTTAAAGAAGCTATTTATATCTTAATCGGGTAATAAGCCCTATAATTACTTTGTTCTTATTAATGGCATGTCCCTATGAGGGACATTTTATCAAAATATGGCACAACCAGTTTTTCCCCCATTAAACCCTAATTGTAGCATTACTGGGGGGGAAGGGGGAGTCCATAAATTTTAGAATCAAAAGTAACTTATGAAAGCTATTCTCTCTCACTTCTCAGAACAAATATTAATCTATTGAATTATGGTTGCAAACATTTCTATGCTGTCTATTTTAAATCTGTATTCTTTTTTAGGGCATGCATACACAGGCAGGTATTTCAACCAGGATGGACAGACTTGAGTTCACACTACCACTCTAAAAATAGTTGCATAGACAGCACTTTGAAGTTGTGGCTGAGGCTGGGAGCTCTGGTTGTGAAGCCTGCCTTTATCTCTTCAAAGGACTGCGCTCCAGCCCATGCTGCAACTTCAGAGTGCTGTGTGGGCAGCTATTTTTAGAGCATGAGTGTGAGTCCCAATAGCCAAGTTCATTGACCTGTGTTGGGAGGGTTGTTGCTTTAGTCTGTGAGCGCCTCGTATATCTCTGGATGAAAAGTGGATAACTGCAAATGTGCAGGGTTCTAGATACAAAATTTGTATCCGCAGGCTGCATCCATATCCTCAAAAATGATCTAAAGCAGATATTCATGGATTTGCAGGACTCAAGTTATCCATAACTCTGGAGAGAATGTATATCTATCATACTCAACAGGTTACACCTAAACTAGTGTGCAGATAAAAACTTGAGGTTTGGCTTTATTGATCATTCAAAAAAATAAAATAATATAAACCTCAACATAAGTTTTCTCCTTCTCTGAGAGTGGCTCTTCCTGGAGTTTACTTCTCATCAGTACATTGTTTTAAATTATTACTTCTGTGGACCAGTTGAAAGGTCACTGGATCAGAGCTTGAGACCAGCCATCACATGGCTCATGAACAATCTATTCCAAAATCAAATTTATAACTTAGACTAATTTATAACTCATTACATTTAGAGTAATCCAATCCGTTAAAAACAAATATCTGAATACGTCCTAAAATGTTTTATTTGTACAGGAAAACTTCAGTTACAAATACAAGAGTTACAAACTTGACTGGTCAACTACATACACCATTTGGAGCTGGAGGTATGCAATCAGCAAGTAGCAGAAACAGAAAAGCAAATATAGGACAGCACAGTGTTAAATGTAAACTACTAAAATATAAAGGGAAAGTTGGAAAAAAAAAGATTTAGCAAGTTTAGGAAGCTTTTTCTGTGCTTGTTTCATTTAAATTAAAACGATTAAAAGCAGCATTTTGCTTCTACATAGTAAAGTTTCAATGCTGTATTGTCAATGTTCAGCTGTAAGCTTCTGAAAGAACTAGCATAATGTTTTGTTCAGAGTTAAAAAGATTTCAGGGTTACAAACAACTTCCATTCCAAAATTGTTCATAACTGAGGTTTTAATGTAAAGTTTTTATGGTTAGTAAATTAATTTTAAAAGTAAAATAATGTGGTGCTCTTGCTTTGTGAAAGCCCCTACCCTTTAATCTGTACAGTCATTATTAAGCCACGCTTGGTTTGTTTTTATCTTCATGTGGGGATGCTGAATTTGAACTATTCTCTTTCTTATATTAAGTTGTCCATAAACCTTTCCTTTCTAATCTGAAGCTGTCTGCCCAGAACTATTTAATATCAGTATTTGTGATTATAGTAATCTGATGGATCTTAATAATACCTTTATGCCTTACATATAGATCTGTGTCCTTTTATTTCTTTCTCGTTTTTAATACCCAAGGTCACTGCAAAGCTGCCTTTAGAACACTACTGTCCTTATTACATGTTAACAGACAAGTCCTTGAAACTGGTCACTCATGCTTACAAAACCAACTAAATTCATATCTGACAGACTTGGTCAAAAGCATGTAGTCATGTTTAACTAGACTAAGGATGTCTTTGCTTTTGTTGATTTCTGTCTCAAATTTATGGAGAGCTACAGTTGTTATTGGCTCATTATAATGTTAAAGAAGCACTTCCTCTTTCAGAGATCAGTGCTTTGACCAATGTATGCAAAACAGTTCTAAGTCCTGTCATGTGAAGTAGTGGGTAGAGCCCATGAAAGCTCGTGATACCGTCTACATGTTTTGTTGTTCTTTAAGGTGCTACTAGTCTATTTGTTGTTTTTTAAGTTTTTTCCTAAATACCAATGTCATTACGTACACACACTCCATGCCCTTTTTGGGAATATACATAGTCAGTTAATAGCATCTCCAGGGACGCCTTATTGTTTTTAAATTCTTGGTGATAACAATAGATCTAAACAAACAGAAAACAGCTCCCTAGTTACTGATATTTACTGTGCATTGATACACTTGAAGAGAAAACGGAATATAGTATAAACTGCAACCCTAAATGTACTAATTGCCAGGGCTTGACAAATCCGTTTATCTACTCGCCCGTGGCGAGTAGTTTTCAGCCAGTCGCCCTGTTCACCAGTGGTGCGTGTATACACAGTGTGGGTCTGGCACATGCGCTGTGCGGGGCTGGCTAGTGGATTTCGCCACGGTTTGTCGAGCCCTGCTAATTGCAATAAGGACAATTACCATTACTGGTTCATTTTAAGTGAATGCTTTCTTTAAAAGTGTGTACCATCCTACACCCCCACAGATGGTTGTTCACAATTTTAGCCTGGAGTACATTAGGTCTAAAATGTATAAACTCTGAATCGGTAGGGTGAGAATGATAAAGGTTAGAGCATCCCTCTTCAGAGAATTATAAATAGGGCACTATCAAATTCATGGTCCACTTTGGTCAATTTCATGGTCAGAGGATTTTAAAAGTTGTAAATTTCATTATTTCAGCTATTTAAATCTGAAATTTCAGAGTTGTAAATGTAAGGGTCCTGACCCTTCACTGCTGCTGGCAAGGAGACCAGCTCTGAAGGCACAGCCACTGCCAGCAGCAGCACAGATGTAAGGATGACATGGCATAATATATTGCCCCTCTTACTTTGTGCTGATACTAGCAGAACTGAGCTCTTGGTTAGCAGCCACCATTCTCCAGCCACCTAGCTCTAAAGGCAATAGCCCAGAAGTAAGGGTGGCAATACTCCAACTCCCCTGCAACTCCCTTTTGGATCCAGTTTCCCAATTTGAGAAATTCTCATCTCTCCTGTAAAATCTATATAGTTTAAGCAGGTAAAAGCATGCAAAAAAGGCCAGATTTCACAGTCAGTTACATGTTTTTTTTCTGTCCATGAATTAGGTAGGGCCCTAATTTTAAATCACCAGTTAAGATCTGAGAGAAATGTTTTCTCCCATAGTATAATGTGCTATTGGCTAGAATCAATGAGATTTTCCCCTCCTGCTGAATCATTAGGTAAAGAAGTAGACTACATCATTCTAGTAAAGCATGCTTATGTTCCAAACAATTATCTTTAGCTAGCATATTGAAAATGGTAATCCTAAACAATTTTTTTCTCAAGTTAGAACAGGTATTTTATTTATAATAGTAATTCTTAGCATGTAGGTAATACTTTACATATTTTCAAATGTACCTTACTAACAGTAATTTTTTTTGTATTTCCGTTTTTGTCTAAGGATCAATGAATTGTTTGTAAGTTGTATGCACTTTCATTGTTAAGAGACTAGATGATGTAAGTTGGTACATCAATCTAGTGGGTTTTTTGTGGGATTCTTTGAATTAGGACAATATCACTGCAAAATTGATCACACTTCAAAAGATCTGAAATACATTTTTAAAATAAAATTTTGATTGTGCGCTACTTTATTAGGAGATCTCTACTGTCTTTTGGCATAATATCTTGTTGAGTTCTCTCTGTAGGAAGTGAACAATCTCCTGAGGCTCAAATATACAGCAAATGATGTGTATCTTCTAACTTGAATAGGAAACGTACTGCTGGATACCTGCATGAACTTACCACTTTGTTGCTTACTGCATTACATAATTAGAGCAATACTTAGGATCAGTAAGCAGTAAGGTCTCTAGTGTAGGCTCTCTAAGCTGATGAGAGCTCTTCCATTGGCTTGATTTCTCCAGCTGCTGTGAGACACAATAGCTATGTTGGCAAGAGAAGCTTTCTTGCCAACATAGTGCTGTCCACACCAGTGCTTAAATGAGTGTAAATTGTTGCCCTGAAGGGTGGCTAATACACAATCCAGAGCAACATAATTTGTCAATTTATGCCAGAGTGGAATTATTTGTCACCATTTTATATAAGTTGATCTGATACTAACCTAGCAGTGTTCCCAATGCCAACTTAGTGTGTGTTATTTAAAATCAGTGATTCAGTCTTTATTATAAGGTATTCCAAGTGAGGTATTCCAAGAAAGTGTGTTTTGAGCTAATACGCAATGCAAGACATAAGAATGAGTTGTCTACAAAAGCAGCTGTGGTAAATTTATACTGTGGCAAGCAGTAAGACACAAGTACCCAGATATACTGAATTTAGCTTGTAAAGTCTGCGCTTCTAGTGATCTGGCGGCATGCCTTTGACCAAATACGGTCTGTAGAGTCTTGCAGTGGTCTCCAAGACTCTCAGGTTCTTTGTAGATAGTGTGTTCTGAATATTGGGAGATTGGTTTTATTAGACTTGATATCTTCTTTTGTAATACAAAGTTCTTAAATATCAGAGGGGTAGCCGTGTTAGTCTGAATCTGCAAAAGTGATGAGTCCTGTGACACCCTATAGACTAACAGATTTATTGGAGCATAAGCTTTCGTGGGCAAAGACCCACTTCATCAGATGCATGACATTCTTAAAACAATTCTTAGATCTCTTCTCCCATGTCTAATGTACCTTATGGCTACGTCTACACTGGCATGATTTTCTGGAAATGCTTTTAATGGAAAAGTTTTCTCTTAAAAGCATTTTTGGAAAAGCGCGTCTAGATTGGCAGGACGCTTTTCCGCAAAAGCACTTTTTGCGGAAAAGCATCCATGGCCAATCTAGACGCGCTTTTCCGCAAAAAAGCCCCGATCACCATTTTCACGATTGGGGCTTTTTTTGCAGAAAACAAATCTCTGCTGTCTACACTGGCCCTTTTGCGCAAAAGTTTTTCGGAAAAAGACTTTTGCCCAAATGGGAGCAGCATAGTATTTCCGCAAAAGCACTGACAATCTTACATGAGATCGTCAGTGCTTTTGCAGAAATTCAAGCGGCCAGTGTAGACAGCTGGCAAGTTTTTCCGCAAAAGCAGATGATTTTTCCGGAAAAACTTGCCAGTCTAGGCAGAGCCTTAGACCAAACTAGCAAGTAAAGATTTATAGGTAAGCCCCTGTAAGAATTTGGATTTCAGTCCTAGGCTGTAAAATGCATTACTGATCACTGATATGCAGCCCTTATGTTACAGCAATGAAACAATATTAAGAATATTCTAAGACTTTAAACAGAATATATTTTGTCAGTTGCCTGCTCTCTCTCTCAGAAGGTATGATTGGTTGTCCTTGCTTAATGTTGGATCATGCATATTAATGAAGACCTAATTTTCTGTTTCCAGCTAGATTTCAATGAGAAATCCTTACCTGTCAGATTTCTGGAGGCTAAATAATTCCCATTAACTTTTGCTATTGTGCTGATATCACCCATCTCTTGTACATAGATTTTATGTACCTTCTTCCCCACTCCTCCCAACCAAGTAAGGATCAAACTTAATTTCTACTGTTTTTCCAGCCTTCTTCACATCATATCCCATCTCCTCCAAAAGATCAAGGTAAAATATTCAGTTGTTCACTTTAGAGCACCACAGTTATAGGGTTTTTGATACATGCTTTTCTTCCTTAATTACCTCCAGAGAGTGGCTATGTTTGTTCTTGGTAAACTATCTGGCAGCTCAACTTTATTTTGCTTTATCTCTAAACTAAGAAATGAGGATCTTATTCCTGGTACTAGGTGCACAATGATACCAAACTGTTAAGAATAATTTAAATTAGAAAACCCACAAACTGGAAACTAAATAGTCCCATTAATCCAGGCATGTCCAAAGTCCGGCCCGCGGGCCAACTGCGGCCCGTGATCCGGTTTAATACGGCCCCACAGGTAATTTGGCAATATCTATCTTTTATGACCCCCAACGAATCCATATGTATTGAGATGAATACATTGTAAAATCTCAGTTAATGTCAGTTGGTCTAAATCAGTTATAAATATATTTGGACACAACATGTATACTTGGTGTTATGTTCCTGTTCATATTTTTTGAACTTAAGTGTTGACAGACAACCTTTATTACCAATAATATGTAATGTACTTTACAATGTTCCTGACATATATTTCAGCTTCCTGGATTTTTTTTTCATCTAGCCTGCAGATATGAAAGGCAGAGTGATTTAACACCTGTTTAGATTTGTCATCCATGTGACGAAATGAAAAGTATGCCGTTTGCAATAAACTTTGCATAAAATAGTTAATTTGCATTTAATTTTAATGGTTCAAAGAATGTCAGGCAAAATGGTCGGCCCTCACGCATGTTCACTTCATCAAATCTGGCCCTCTTTGAAAAAAGTTTGGACACCCCTGCATTAATCCATAGTATTCAGCTTTCTTACATTTATTAGCTTTTATAGGCAACTATCTAGTTTCCTTCTGAGACCCTTCTTGGATCCACCTAGCTGATAAAACGTGCTATTATCAGAATAGGCCATACGTGACTTTTCCAGCTTTATGGACAGGTCCTCTGGTTTGCTCTTTGCATTCTTAACTATCTTCAGGTCACATGCTTGGTCTTAAATCTATATGTGTTGTGCAGTGGTGACTGGATTTTTTTCCCAAGACTTTTTTAGTTTCCTTATGCAACATTTCACGTGCAACCTGTTTAATCTTTCCCATAAAGCTGACAACACATTTTCAATGTTGCTATTCTGGACATTTAACAATAATTTAACAATCCATTTTTGTGTAAGCAGCGTCTTGCTTTTTAGATAGGATCTGACTGCTAATTGAAACAAACAGCATCTTGTGGCACAAAATGAGCCTTCTGTCAAGGACTTGGAGAGATCTGTTTCCCATGTTTCTTTTTGTGACAAGCTGCTATTCAAGCTATTCCTGCTTTCTCTCCCAGAAGGGTAATGAGCTTGTACCTCCATATAAATATCTTCCTTATCAGGTGGAAAGCACAACAACGGGTCATACTAAATTCTTTCTTTGCCCCTATTCATTGATATCCCAGCTATTATTTTATAAAACTTGAGGCAATATCTCTGGACTTCCTGCAATCTGTCAAGAAACTTTCTTTCGGCAACTGCCCTGTTTTCTTATGTCTTGCTCACAGGTTTCGCTGGCTCACATCTCTTTGCTGTGAACACTCCTGTCATCTGAAGAAGTGGGTTGTGCCCACGAAAGCTCATGATACCATCTACATGTTTTGTTAGTCTTGATGGTGCTACTAGACTATTCAGGGGTTTTTTAAGCTCTTTGCCAATTCATTATCAGCTAGCCTGTGACTTCTGCTTCTCATCATACAATTTCCAAATAAAGAATCACTGAGCCCACCACCAGTTTTCATTCACCTATTGTTCAAAGTATAGTATTAGCACGATCTCTGTTACATTAGAAAGAAAACTGCTATCTGCACAATGTTCTTTTTTTGTTCACTGCTCTGGAAGGACTAACCTTGCCTTTCCCTTTTCTGACCTGATTTTTTCTGTGCCTATTTATACACTTTTATATAATCCTAGCTTTGGATAATGGATTCTTAAATGGTCCTGATGGGTTGGGCTGGGGTGGGTGGGTGGGTGTGCGCGCGCAGTACTGTGTTTCTACTTCAAAGCAGGCCAGACACTAGGTGTTGCTCCAGATCTCTCATTTCTGAGATCAGAAAAGCCAAACCGGGACATTTCCTAAACTAGTTACTTTGTTGCCAGCTCTATACCATCTATCTGTATATATTCTCTGTTTTAGGATAGCATCTTCCATATCAGTAAACCAGTAATGAAATCCATTTCTGTTGGCTCTCTTTATAGTGCTTTCATCATTCCAAACATCAGTACAAAGAATCCCTCTTGTTTTCCTGCTTTAGCACACATGAATTGCATACATTTTCATTAGGCTAGTACAAAAATCCTTCTATTCTGAGATGAAGGCGCTCTAATGCCCTTGCATCCAGTGCTGATTAATCAGTAAAGTTCATTGGGTATCAATTCAATGGTGACTTTTAGATATTAGCTAGATACATCTCTAAGCTGTTTATTCCTGCTAGCAGTTCACTCTTTGCTTTTACCTGATTACAAGTCAAATTTCTTTCCTATTTAATTTCCATCCTTGGTAATCTTAGAGTTACCTTCAGGAAGACTTGATCTGAACTTTGTCATTTTAGCTCCAGGAATAGTATGACTGTGGAAAATACAATAAGATCTGTTGTGGTAGCATTTCTGGTGCTCTGTACTGTACATCTTTAAGGGGTTCATTAAGTATTGGACACTCACTTTCTTCCCCTCTTTTGCAAGGCATGGTAGCATTTTGGCCACAGGAGCCAGGATTTTCCATTAGTTTCCTTCAGGCAATCCTCCCCCTCACCCCACCCACTGCTGTACATAGTGTCAAGGAAACAGCTCATTTCAATGAGCTTTTTGGAAGCAATCTCTACTCTTTCAGAATTAGGTATGTAAACAGGGAACCCTTAAATTCTGTCAATTTCTAGATTGGAAAAGGCCACAGTACTCTGTCTATTTTGCATGTTGCCAGTAGAATATCTGCAGCTGTATTATTCTTAGATTTTTTTTAACTCTGCTTTTTAAGGGAATTTAGAACAACCATTTCAAATTCCAGTGACTAAAGGTAGGCACCAAAATCCCTATCTCAGTACCTAAAAAGTAACCTGAATTGGGAATGTAAAAGAGTAGTTGATTAGTTGACTACTCATGTCCCCCCTCCCCCCACCTTTTCTGCCTCTAAGATATATATATATATATATATACACACACATATGCAGCAAGTGGGAGCAAAGCTGGTTCTCCCACACTGACTCCAACTTCCCCCCTCACACACACACTCCAGCAGCAGCCTCTGACCACAGAGGAGATGAGTGTCCCGACCCACCGCGGACAGGGGCTGCTGGACCTGCTGCAACTCTGCAGTTTAAATGTTCTAGGAACCTGACTTAGGAGGTGGTGGGGATCTGCAGCTTCCACTGATATGAACAAGAGTTGGAGAAACTGAAGTTTCTGACTTTTCAAAGGTGTTAAGTCTGAAAATGTTGGTTTTTTGTGACATGTACAAAGATGGCAGCCCTGGAAAATGGAGTCTTGTATATACACATACAAGCATAAAAAAGTAATATAAACTTCCTTTCACTACTCAGAACAATGACTCCATATTGAATGAGAGGAGCTTTCTAGAGGAAAAGAATAGTAGTCTAAAGTCTTTGTGGCTTTTTTTTATTTGAATATATGACAAGGTAATTAACTTGACTCCTTTCAAGTAATTCGCCACGTAGTTGTCCAAATGTTGATGGCTTTCAGGAACTTGGTGTCCTTGCTTGAAACAGTGGCTTTGAGATGACATCCCTGAAAAATCCAGTACCTAAAGTTGGTTTTACTGTATTGATGGTTACACATGCACAGGGCTCGACAAATAATACAATCTACTCACTCGTGGCGAGTAGATTGTAACCTGAAAGAGCTGGGTTCGGGCGATCTGCGCATGCGCAGCTCGCTGGACAGTGCAGCTGGCGAGCAGGGCTTGCCACGGTTCGGGGAGCCCTGCATGCAGAATGGCTTCTGATGTATATTGTACTCTTATTATGCATTAATCTGATCCTTCTCTTTCATTGTATAATTTTTTTTTACTCTCTCAAGCATTCATAAAGAAAGGATAACAGAATGTAAGTATTTGTTTAAATGTTAGAATTTCATATCTTGGGGTCTTCAGTGTCACTCAGTGATCATTTCCCTTGTATTCAATCTATACTGTATCCAATTTATGGATACAAAATAAACCATACATTTTCTAGCGATAGCACCTGATTGTTACTACTGAGAAATAGTTGGCAATGCTTCTATCCTCTGGTACAATCACCTAATTTAAAAAGAATAATCTGTTTTATTGGATTCCTCGGCACAGGTCAGCAAACAGCTTTACCATTGTTTCACTGAATCCGTTAACTACAAATTATAGAAACAAGGGTACCCCTGAGGAAATTATGGAGAGTTAAAACTAGATTACACATAATAGGTGTTTGAATCAAAATGTATGCAAATCATAATAATGTAATCCAGAAATCTGGGGAGATCAAAATGTTTCATAGCAATTTTTTTAAACCTTTTTGATGCTGGGAAACTGAGCAAATAAAACTAATCAGGACTAAACTACAGTGCAGAAAAGTCAGTACTGATTTCTTTCCCAAACAGATCAAAAAGGACACAAATGTGTGGTCTGAATCCTGTTTTGTTGTTACAAATGTTTGATGTGTAAAAAATCTTGCAGAGTGTGTTGGAAAGTCCAGGACTGCTGACTGTGCATAAGATGGATGTTTGTGGGAAGCCAGCAAAGTAACTTGGTTATCACTTGTTCAGTGACTCGCCAGAATTCTGACCCAGAGCCACACTCCTTGTGCGTGCCAGAACATGGAAGTTTCTGAAGAGATTGCCAAACCAAAGTTTGTTTCGAGCTTCTTGAAACCTTCTAAGACCATTATGTTTTTTAGGTACTGAGCTTGTTCTGGTAATGAAAATAGAGCAGGCATTTGGCAACTCTTTTGGTACTTTGTTATGAATGGGAAATTGCAGGGGCAGGGGAAATCACACTGATCTTTTTAAAAAAATCCATCCTGAAGTTGTTAGATATGGAAAAATGGAGGTGGCATACAGCCCATTTTCTTTCTGAGCCATAGCTGTACACACCAACCAGAATTGTGTTTGTTTTTCTTTGATAGCAACTAAAAAAACAAAGCAAAAGGGGGCAGAGTGGGGCTATCTGACACCATCCCTATGTTTGGTTTGATTCCTCACTGATGGTATGAATATTTGATTAGTTGAAAAGACTAGATGACTGTTTGCACTCTGCTCCTCTTACTACTTGTGTAAGATGCCCAGTTGTTTCATCTAATCACAAATGATAGTATGGCAATAAGATGAATACCTCCTTTGTGACATCTGAATTTGATTTCTTCATTATATCCCCTTATCTTCAGTTCTTGAGTCCCTGGCCTTTTTCTGCTACCAACTCATACTCTTCAAAAACATTGTTACATTGCTTTCACATGGGATTACCTAGGTTCCCCCTTGCAGTCCAGTCTATAATCAGGTTACTTTTTCTAGGGGTGGTTTCTGCTTGTAAAAACGTCAGAATTTAGGCAGTTCTTTGTACTTAATTTCTTGAGAATCATTTCTGATTGAGTCCTAGGCTTTATTCCTGCCTAATCACCATTGGCTCACTGTGCCCAATGTTCTGAAAACATAACACTCACTCATAGGATCAAAGAGAATCCACAGATCAGGCCTTATTTTCAGCCATTTAGGTTCTAAAATCCAGAATTTTTTGCTATCTAATCACACAGGGTTTCATGACAATGTTCCATTACACTTTAATCTACATTTTAGACACTCTTCGTTTTTAAGTTCTCACAAGTGGTTCCTTCAGTAATGAAAATAACATTTTCACAGGTCCCAGTGATGCACGATTTGTCTGGAAGAAGAATGGACAGAAAATGGAAGTGTGTGTCAGTGAGCAATCTCATGCCCTGGCTGATGGCAGAGTGCACATTCTAAGCTGGGTGAAAGATGCTGTAGCAGAAAACTCAGAATACCATTGTTCAGTCCTCTCCAAAGCTGGAAATAAAACATCAAAAGTGCTCATCACAGTGGAAGGAAAAGGTAGGTAGTTGCCTCATGTACGTACTACTGACCCTGGGCCTCATACATGGAGGAGAGCTTTAAAATTAGCTCACACAAAGATTGTACACTCATAAAACTGACACAGTACTCCTCCCTAGACAGTCACTTCCCCTCTATTAGAAATGAGAGGGGGGTTTAAAAGTAAATTTAGTATCTACTAGGAATATGAAAGGTTAACTCATAAGCATCATTCTAACCAGGTGATGCTTAGCAGTTCTGGCTAACTAGTGGGGGCTGGAGCAGCTATCTGCTTGACCAACCCCAGTCCAGATCCCACTTCTAGTTGGTTAACCTAATGTTTAACTGATTAACTGGGATTTTACATCCCTAGTATCTCTTTCAGATGTTATTGTAGTAGAGGGTCTCCTATTCAGATCTCAGTTCGCAATATTTAAAAGGCTGACTTATTCCCATGGAGATTGTTTCTGGAACAGCATACCCCCATATTTGACTCGTGATTAGTATTGTGGTTTCATTTCTAGACTACACATTTGCTGAGTTATGAAAACAGGCAATTTCAAAACAAACATGTTCACTTACATAAGCCTGGATTTTTAGTTTCCTGGTTGAATACAGCTGTCAGCTTTCTATATTCCCCTTCTGATTTACTACATTTAGTAAGAGAAAGAGTAGGGGTCTGAAGTATCTACACTTGAAATTTCCAAAATAAGCATTTAGTAAAGGTTTTCAAAAGTAAGTGCTTAAATCCAGCTGTAGGTACTTAAATAAGGAGCATAATTTTCAAAAGGCTGAATGCACCCCTCAGCTCTCCCTGAAGTCCGTTCTCACAGAGTAGTTATTAACGGTTCACAATCCTGCTAGAAGGGCATAACACGTGGGTTTCCACAAGGGTCTGTTTTGGGACTGGTTCTGTTCAATATCTTCTTCAACGATTTAGATATTGGCAGGGCTCGACAAATCGCTGTATCTACTCGCCTGTGGCGAGTAGATTTCAGCCGGTCGCCTCATTCGCCCCCTCCAGAAAGTGCTGGTCTGGCGCGTGTGCTGTGTGGGGCTGGCAAGTAGATCTCACCAGCCCTGGATATTGGCATAGAGAGTATGCTTATTAAGTTTGCAAATGATACCAAGCTGGGAGGGGGTGCAACTGATTTGGAGAAGAGGGTCATAATTCAAAATGATCTGGACAAACTGGAGAAATGGGCTCGGGTAAATAGGATGAAGTTTAATAAGGACTAATACAAAATACTCCACTGAGGAAGAAACAATCAGTTTCACACATGCAGAATAGGAAGTGACTGTCTAGGAAGGAGTATGGCAGAAGCGGATCTAGGAATCATAGTGGACCACAAGCTAAATGAGTCAGTGTGACGCTGTTGCAAAAAAAAGGAAACATGATCCTGGAATGCATTAACACATGGGTTCCCAAACTGGGGAGTGAGAGGCAACCCAGCCTTTCTTTTCCCCCCCACCCCCGGTCAATCCCCCTGCAAGTTTTGCTGCTATTTTGGGGGGGGGGGGGGACCCGAACGTGAAGGTCTCTCAAAAAATCAAAAAGGGGCATGATGTCAAAAAGTTTGGGAACCACTGCATTAACAGGAGTGTTGTGATTAAGACACGAGAAGTGTCAGAGGGGTAGCCGTGTTAGTCTGAATCTGCAAAAGTGACAAGGAGTCCTGTGGCACCTTATAGACTAACAGATGTATTGGAGCATAAGTTTTTGTGGGCAAAGATCCACTTCATCCGACATGCATCTGACGAAGTGGGTCTTTGCCCACGAAAGCTTATGCTCCAATACATCTGTTAGTCTCTAAGAAGACACGAGAGGTCATTCTTCTGCTCCACTCTGCACTGATCAGGCCTCAACTGGAGTATTGTGTCCAGTTCTGGGCACCACATTTCAAGAAAGATGGGGAGAAATTGGAGAAGGCCCAGAGAAGAGCACCAAGAATGATTAAAGGTCTAGAAAACATGACCTATGAAGGAAGACTGAAAGAATTGGGCTTGTTTAGTTTGGAAAGGAGAAGACAGAGGGGACATGATAGCAGTTTTCAGGTATCTAAAAGGATGTTACAAGGAGGAGGGAGACCAATTGTTCTCCTTGGCCTCTGAGGATAGGACAAGAAACAATGGGTTTAAACTGCAGCAAGGGCGGTTTAGGTTGGACATTAGGAAAAACTTCCTGTCAGGGTGGTTAAACACTGGAATAAGTTGCCTAGGGAGGTTGCAGAATCTCTACCTGTAGAGATATTTAAGAGCAGGTTAGAGAGACCTCGATCAGGGATGGTCTAGAATGGTACTGGGTCCTGCTGTGAGGTCCCTTCCAGTTCTAGTGTTCTATGATTTTATGAATAGCAGTTGCATTCTCAGCACTTGTGTAAATCTGGCCCTTTAAGTTTCTGGGGAGTGAGAAAACACCAGCACCCCTGACCATCAACCACCTACCTTTGGAGTCAATGGTTATTTGATCACAACCTATGCACATAGTTTGTTTCATTACTTACCATTTTCAGATAATACAGGTCAGGCTGGATGGATAAAGGAGTATGACCTCTGGAGAAGTGCAGTCAGTGAACATGACACAATGATGCAAAACTGGAAGATGACCTGGGTAAGTTTCTTTGGCGCAGACATGCATGTGCTTGTCTGCTTTAGTGAGTGAGTAGGAAGAGCCAGAAAATCCTTATTTTTGACTCAGTACACTTGTGGAGACGGAACAGAATAGGATTCCATGTATAATATTGCTTGCTTGTCATTGTTAGATCTAGAAGCACTGCCTTCTTCTGGGGGAGGTTTAAGAAATAGTACCATAGGGATTGATGCTGGGAACTGAACCGAGGCTCCTAGAAATGACACCAAATTGTCTCCGGCTACTTGAATCATACCTGGAAATGCTGTTATCGAAAGTATCCCTGTTGTGCTCAGACTCCATTAATTTGTCTTGACCATATTTTCTTTCCCTTTTCCTCTTCTTTATTCACTGAGCTTTCTTCTCTTTTGACTCTATGAAATGGATGGTATTAAGAGTAGGCCCAACTTTCCTTGATAATGGACCAGTGTGGGGATGGAGCGCTAAAGTGGTTTTACACTACCTTTACATTTATTCCCTCCTCTAAAATGTGTTTGGACCAGGGACTTATTTGGTTCTAATGGCTGCTGATAAAAGCTGGAGTTGCAGGGATGTGTCCTGGTTGATCCCAATTCGCCAAGCTTTACCCCCCTCCCTCCCCAAAGATTATAGGTATGTCCCTTAAGTTGGCATAATTGCCCCTTTGTGCCATCAGTGCAACTACATGAGGCCAAGAATCTGGCCTTTGAAGTTGAGAAAAGAGCAGATTCAGTCACTGGCAGGTGACTGAATTGCCATGTCTATAGCAGTATGTTTTATATGCACTGGCAGTAGCTATAGGACTGGCTGTATCTAGAATCAGCTCTTTTAATATGAAAATATTAATCTAATTTTCTAAAGTAAACTGAAAACTATCTTGTTCTTGCAGGAGAGCTGCAACAAGAAAGATGCTCCCTAATGGACAGACAGAAGTAAGACTTGGCAGATAAGGAAATGTCTGAAAATTACAGCTTCCAGTACTCTAACCAGCGCATTTGAAAAAGGATTCAGCAGGTGTGGGTAGCTGGTAGTGGGGCTTGCTGTTCAAGAGAATCTGCTGAAAATTTAGGCAAAGCAAGATTTCCTCATTGCACTGAAGAATGTTTCATCTACTACCAAGCCAATCCTCCTCCCTTGGAACAATCTGATACCAGTTCTTTTTCTACTAGTTATTCAGGACTAGAAAGTGCTTTGACTTGTGATGCCCTAGATCCTGTTTTAAGCAGACCAGGTAATTTTGATTACAGCATATGAATTTATTAAAGCAGTGGCAATTTAACAAGGATTTGCATCACTTATATTTTAAATGTTTTTCTGAAATGTAAAGAGTAAGGTTTACCTTCAATGTCAGTTCAAGACTTTTAAAGAACATTCCTTCTTGTATGGGCAAATTCACTTTTTGCTTGTGTAAACGGGTAGCAAAGCTATAATAGTATTTCAATGAGAGACTAGTGTGTGGTTCATCTGGAATGTAGTACATGAATGCTTTTCATCAAGTAGAGAGACTCTACAATTAAAAGTTGTTTTTGAAAAGATAAATTTCTATTACACAAATTTGTGTATTAAATATAATTTAACAAGGTACAGTCAATATTTTTAGATACAGGACTCAGAGTCCTGATTATGCCAACTATAATCTACCAAATTCATAGTTGTTAAACATGAAATCTTGTCTTTGTGTACTTGTACTATTCAGATTTAAAGGGAGAGATCAGCATTTTTCAAACTCAGGGTCCCCAGGTTATTGTAGGGGAGTCATGGTATTGCCATTCTTACTTCTTCACTGCCTTCAGAGCGGGGCAGCTGATGAGGATCAAGCACTGAAAGCAGCAGCCCAAAAGTAAGAGTAGAAATGCAATACCATATACTCTACCATACCATCCATACTTCTTCTATGTTGCTATCTTCAGAGTTGGGCTCTTGTTCAGCAGCTGCTGCTCTCCACCCACCTAGCAGCAAGGATGACAATACCACAACCCTTCCTTCCTAATAACCATCTTTTGGGTCAGGATCCCTACATTTATACCACCATAACATTTCAGATATTTGAAATAATGAAATCTACTATTTTTAAAATCTTGATGACTCTGAAATTGACTGTGAATTTGATAGGGCGCTAGCAATAATATAAACCACAGCATACAACGTGCTACAAAATGTGCATAATTTTTTGTGCTTTGAAAGATCAAGTTTGTTTTATGCTAAACATCTCTAAACAAATTCAGCAAATGATTAGGGCTAAAGGTGAGACCAGAATTGTTTGTTTTTATTGTTCCCCGTAAACTCAGACAATAATATTAAGATAACCAGCCAAGTTTTGGGTACCTACTTGTTCCACAGTGCTTTTGGTATTTTAAAATAAGGTTGTTTTTATTCTTTGCAGAAAGATAAAAGTTTGAGACAAGTTTCATTCTTCTCTCTTCCTCAAAATTCCACTATTAGTATTATGTAGAAAGCCCTCACTTTTAGCTTTTCTTGATTGTGTTGGGAATGGTCTTTCCAAAAAAACCAACCCCCTGAATTCTCTCCATAATCCTGAATGTACATAAAATACATTTTTTTCCACACTTACCTGAAGAATTCCTTTCTTTGAGCAACAACCTCTACAGATCTTTTACAATGGTACTTCAGTCTTTCTGGAGCTCAGAGACTAGACCTGTCAGCAGGGGAATATTGCAAGCTTGAAGTTCCCTTTTGTTAAGCACTTGTACAGGTAGGATAATTCTAATAAGTCTCACACTGTTAAGTATATTTTGAGGAAAAAAACAACAATTTCTCCATGTAGTGCATGGTGGGCTTGTCTTCACTAGGGATGTAGAAGTGTAACCATTCAAATAGTTAACTGATAAGCATGAGCGTAACAGTTACATGCTGGGGAAGGCGGGGTAGCAGGCAGTACATGCCGGGAGCTGGTTTAAAAGCCGACTTCCGGTCTGCACAGCAGGCTCTGCAGTATAAAACTTATACTCTGCCTGCAGCTCAGTCATCTTCCCAGCGTGCACTGGCTGCCGGCCCTAATCCCAGGAAGCTTTATACTGCAGGGCCTGCAGTGTGTAACTGCTAAGAGATTTAACAGTTAACATGGTTACCCTAAGTAATGGCTTTTTAACATCCCTAGTCCTCATTTGATAAACTTAGTCCTTGAATGTTAATTTCCATCTCAGTTCTGGATGATCCATTTGTCCCTAGGCTGGACCAGCTCTGTAGACCTTATTACTTGAAGAAAGTAACTTTCAGGATGGCACAGATAAGTTTTCAGACTAAGGTTTACAGACCTACTAGAATGGGATTTTCATAGCAGGACATGGACATTTGCTCCTGGAGAAAATAATTACTTTTAGCAAAAAAAAAAAAAATAAGATGACTAAGATGCAAAATTTGGTGAAAGCTATGTAGCAGCTCTCAATATCAGAGACAATGCTCATAAGGACTGGACTCCCTCATGAGGCCTACCTTCCAAATTAAAAATACAATACCAGGTCTTATGTGATAAAGCTCCCTATCTCCACCATATTTCACACTCCATTTCCAGCTGTCAACAAATAGATTTGAGCTAAGGATTAAGTCCTATATACCTGCCTGAAACCTATTTAAATCCTTACATCTCTCCTCTCCCTACCTCAGGGATAAGTCATGTGATTTTTAGGTTCAGAGACTATACTTAAAATACTGTCCACCATTTTGCATAGCTTGTGAAAGAATGCAAGGGCACGTAAAGGAGAGTTCATACTTTTTTTTTTTTTTGGCTTGAGTTTTCACACCAAAAGGAAGGCTGAGAGATGCCATCTTAGGCTTAGCTACCTGTGAAGGACCTGTAAAGAAAGGAGGTTACATTTTTACCTGAAAGATTAACCTGTCAGAATTGCTGAGCTCCTGACCACATGGGCCAGAAGAGGGTTAAATGTGGCAACAGGGTCAGAAAGCCCCTTACAATGGAATTGGGAGCAGCTCTGCTCTGTCCATGACTCTCAGGCATGAGGTAGCTGAGCTGTAGTCAGAGGCATGGCTGGATCTTCCAACTGGTGCACTTCCCTCATGGAGATAATACTGTTGTTATCTCTGCCTGGCTTTTTCTTGCCCATGGAAGAAGAGGTAACTCGACTGGGCCTGAGTGGTGAGAAAAATTGTCCTCTACCCCAGAGCTGGCAAAGTCCCGCCACAAGACAATTGCTAAGGACAGGGATTTGGAGCAATTACATTTTTGAATTGCTCCACTCCAGCTCTGCTCCATGCTCAGACTCAAATTAATTTTTAACTAAATAAAGTGCATACTGTAATTTTGAAAAAACATTATTTTTATTCAGTTTTAAAACAATTTAAATGTCATCAACAATGATACAAACTCGAATCATTCATAATTCAATCTGTAAAAAATTATTGCAGCAATCAAGTCTTTCATAGCCTGCCTCAGATCATTTAAAATTAACTTTAAAGCCGAAAACAGTCACTCTACACTAGCTTGAGTTGTTGGCATCCTCAAAGCAATTCTACAGGCAGCCTGAATGCGGTGTAGGAAGTAGTGAATGACCTCAAAAACAGACTTAACTTTTAGCCTACCAATAGGCTCCATCACCTCACAACCTTCCCGAAAGTTTCTCTTGAATAATGCTTCATTACAATTATGAATCACAGAAACTCGCCAGCGTCTTTCTTGTTTATCCAATTCCTTTCTGAAGTTGTCATCTTCGGAAGAATTGGTGCTTGAATCAACTCTATTTCCCTGTGACGTCTGAAGACGTCTCAGGGATGAACGCTCGAACACAGCCTGCTATTTCTGAACGATGTGAACTTTACGAAACCGCAGATTTGATTGTTGATGACTCCTTTTGTTGTGTTTTGTTTTCTTCAACCTCTTTTGCTGAGTTCAAATGTAGCAATAGATTTTGTTTTTTGAGTCATCGAGCAATATCAAGGAGCCCTTCCTTTGCCTTTGGTATTTCCCTTGAGGTAAGAAATCGGATACCATGGGTCAACACAAACTCCAGCAAGGAAATGAATATTGTCAAAAAGCTTCTCTGCATTTCTGTATGGAGGATAGAATTCTTTCTGCAATTTGTCCACCATTTTCTTGCAAGAATTTTGACAGTTGCCATTCCTTCATTAAAACTCCCGAAGTTACATCAACAGCTTGAAGATTCACAGTTGTTTGGTTTGGCTTTGCTAAGAGGTCTCTCACGTTCTTCACTTCATCCCATTCAGCTTTTGTTAACTTGAGTTCTCTTGTGCCAGCAGCAGCCACTTGTTCATAGTAAGATTGAAAAATGAGAAGCCGCTCAATCATCGCAAATGTTGAACCCCAGCGAGTCACAGTATCCAATGATTGAGTTACCCTATGTAGATCAAGCAGAACACTGGGGGTTCGTAGTTTGACAACGACTTGTCGAATTTTTGCCAGAAATTTCTTTGCATGTTTTTTGTTCAGCCCATCCCAGATTGCCAACTGAAGAGCGTGAATGCCACACCTCATCAGTTGGACTTTTGAGTTGTCCTCATGAAGCTATGTTGGAAGTATGAGGCTACAGTCATTAACCCATTATGCAGCAGCATCCATGTTGAGTTAGATTTCATCCATTCCTTTAGTTCCTTCATCAGGCAAAATAGCTTCAGTTCTGTCCGCATCCCTGTTCTCAAAGGTAGAAATGGTTTCATTGTCCTCGCTGAAATTTTTGACGGCACATCATGTTTGCTGCATTGTCAACGCAGATGCTCAGCACTTGCATTTCACTGATCCCAAATTTTTCTAAAGTAGCTTTTACTTGACTTTTCACGTAGGAAGAATTGTGACGCCCTTCAGTGTCAATTATGTCCAAGGTTTTTACCACAGCTTTATCTTTTCCTTCTTCGTAGTACTAAGCATTGATTGCAAGGAAACTTCTGTTTCCATGGGTTGCCACATCCATTTTCAGGTAGCACAATTTCTGCTCCAAAGCTTTCTTGAGCTCTTCGTGAGCAGACTCAGCTGTGCTGACAACTAAATGATGAACCACATCGTGCCCTGTCGAAACGCCACACTGCCGACCCATTCACCTGCAATTTTTTGGAATCCTTTGTTCTTTAGCCTGAAGGTAGTGAGTGGTGTTGAACTCAAGCAAACCATTTCCATCAGCCCTTCACGGAAAGTATTGGCATCCATGGTGACTGTAACCTTTGAGGACTTCAAATATGAGTCAAGTTTTGTTTGCTCAATTTTGGGTTTCTTTTCAGATGAAGCTCTGCAAAAAATCTTTTCTCCAGGAGTTTTCAGAGAGCCACATGAACGTCGTTTAGCTGCCTCATCTTCCTGGTTCTTTTTTGTAACCAAGGCCGCATAGTTTTCAGGATGGTTACGTTTTACATGCCACCAAAGGTTAAAATTTTTCATGGCACTTGCTGCACTTGTCTTGAAGCTACAGGGTTTGAGCTTGCCATTCACTTCCTTTTCTACCTTGCACGTTGCCAATTTCTTCTTTGCTTTTCCCAAAAGCCCAAATTTGGACTTTTCAAATTCAAAAGTAAAGACATCAAAGAGATCCTTTTCCGTAAATCGGATATCAATCATGGGGGGGTAGATTTGATTTTTTTTTGTTGAAGCCATGGCCAAATCTTCTTGTGCTGCTACCGCATCCAAATGTTTCTTATGATCTTCGAAAAGCAATGAACAAAAGCATTACATTTTTTTATAGTGCACCTGCTTGTGATATCTTAACCACTTAAGGTACTTTGAATTTATTTTGGATTTTCTGGACAATAATGATAATTTTCTTTTTACACAATTATTATTAAAATATATTTTAACATGTTTCTTGCAGTTTTAATGAAGTAAGAAGTATTTATAATACACATAATTATACATTTTTATTTATAAATTGCGAGTTCGTTTTTATGAAATTTTGCGGTAAAATATTAATTAAACTTTAAAATTTCGAATATCTCAAACACTTTAATATAGATATATCAATGAAATTTAGTATGTGCTGTAGCGTTAGGACATGCTATCACTGTTCTACAACATTAATTTTTGGGAAGTAATGAGGCTGCACATTACAAGTTTGAAAATAAACACATATTAATCTAACACATGGGTTCCCAAACTGGGGGGGGGGGGGAGAAGAAATTCCAGGGGGGGTATGAGTCAACCCAGCCCTTCCTCCCCCCCCCCACAAGTTTTGCTGCTGGGGGGGGAGGGTTTCTCTAAAATAAAAAAGGGGGGCGTGATGCCAAAAAGTTTGGGAACCACTGATCTAACTAATCTATGTGAGTACATACTCGCCTAACCTTGGCACAAGGGTGGGGCAGTTTGCAGTGTTGCTGAAGGTCTGATAATTATCTGATTCTTTAATAAAACATACCTTCAAAAACTTTTGTATCTGTACATTAAATCTTGATTTTGGCCAAAGTGAGAATAACTGTGACATATTACGTAGTAAATGTTAATATCAATTGTTATACAATCTGAAACTTTTTGGCACCTTTAGGACTTTCTTGCTAAAATATTCATTTTGGATTGAAAATGGAAAAAAACCTGGAGCAGTGAAGATTTTCTGTGCTCCAGGCTCTGCTCCAAAGCCCTGGCTAAGGAGGAGGTAGTTGGAGACACAGGCCTTTCTTTTTGCCTCTGGCTGTGAGAAAGAACCTTTACAACTGGTGAGGCTGTAATTCAGCACACCACACATAAGTGAACACTGTGGAGGAAACCACTATGAATTTATTAAAATCAACTAAAAAAAATTAAATGTGTAGAAGTGATTGTTGGCCCAGCAGAGGGAGCTAGTTGACATACTGCTTCCTGCAATTTGAGAATCTGTTAAGTTAAAGACAGAGCATATTGTGGTGGTGCACACAGTAAACCACGTTGGAAATGAAGCAGTGGGGGGCAGTGTCCAGCAGAGATTCTCTTACAGGGATGTCCGAATGATAACGACATTGAATACTTCACACTCTTGAAACACATTCATTACTTAATCATCTTCCACACACTAATTCTGCTTTCATCAGCTCTACCATACACACAGTGGCTGCATCTAGACTGGCATGACTTTCCGGAAATGCTTTTAATGGAAAAGTTTTCCATTAAAAGCATTTTCGGAACAAAGCATCTAGATTGGCACGGACGCTTTTCCGCAAAAGCACTTTTTGTGGAAAAGCGTCTGTGCAAATCTAGATGCGCTTTTCTGCAAAAAAGCCCCAATCGCCATTTTTGCGATCGGGGCTTTTTTGCAGAAAACAAATCTGAGCTGTCTACACTAGCCCTTTTGCGCAAAAGGGACTTTTGCCTGTACGGGAGCAGAATAGTATTTCTGCAAGCACTACTGATTTCTTACAGTAGGAAGTCAGTGTTCTTGCGGAAATTCAAGCGGCCAGTGTAGACAGCTGGCAAGTTTTTCCGGAAAAACTGGCCAGTCCAGACACAGCCAGTGGGCTTGTTAGAGAGGGCAAGGACAAAAGTTTGTTACAATGAAAAACTGTTAAGGACACTAGCATTAGGAATAGGTATGTTAAAATGTGGATAATTGTGTAAACCTGTAACCACTGAAAAACTCAGCCATTACATGCAGTCAAATCCCAAGAAGCTGCTGTGCTGTCTTTTAAGCCAGCTTCTGGCATGCACTGGTTCCCAACAGCAGCCCTGCTCATGGAGAATGGTTTACTGCCTCTGATACAAAGGCAGCAGCTCTGAGTGGCAGTCAGCACCCCAAGAGCCTGCGTGTAACCATGAATGTTAAGCCCAGCCTTATCGATTAACCATTTACACAGTTATGCATTCACAACCCTAGTTAGGACTTGACAGTCATTTTTGTGTACTTTTAGGGAAATGCAAAATGAGCTGTGCAGACTAGTAAACCTAGAGCATATAGAGTCTCATCTATGCAATAACTTAGCTGCCTCTTCAGCTGCAAGCCCCTTTCCATGACGCAGTGACAAAGGGAAAAGTTTAGCCTGAAAACTTGCTCACCCCATCTCCCCCAAAATCCATGAAGGCCTTTCCTATAGTGCAGGGGTGGGGACCCTTTTTTGGGTGACAGGGCTGCTCACAGGTGAGAAAAAGCAAAACACACCCTCACTGACATAGCCCCCTGACAAACATGAAGAAAAATTCCCCTCACAGAACTAGAGCTGGGGGGGGGAGGGGCCTAGATCCAAGAAAAACTAGGCTCCCCAACCCTGCTATAGTGGTTATATGCACCTCTAAACATTCTAATACTGTGGTTCTCAAATGGTGGTCCATGGTGACATTTTCAGTGGTCCATAGGAACACTGTCCAAAGTCACACAGTGTTCACAAGCACGCAGCGCGTCATCCATAGCGTCACCTAGGATGCAACCGCGTTGTGTTGCCAGGAACTTCCGTCTGAGGCTCTGAGCATCAGTGTAGCTGCCGCCGTCATGCTGAGCAGTTGCTGTGTCGTTCATCCTGTGCTACGTGTGCTTTTTTTTGTTTACAGGTGTGGTGTAGTTGGTAATGACAGGAAGAAATGTCAAGCGCAAGTATTCAGAGGACAACATCAAATTCGGCTTCACTTGTCAAGAAAAAGGCCGTGTGGATTTGCCACAATGTATTGTTTGTTTCAAAGTCTTGGGGAATGACTCAATGAAGCTGGCTAAGCTGAAACTCCATCTCAAAGTGTCATCCCAACTTGCTGCAAAAGAATGAAGATTATTCTGAGCAGCAGTTATCAGGTCTGAAATGGCAGCACCTCGACTTAAGTGCATTTTCAAAAAGGAGGTGGTCTACGAATATTTTTTGATTGGCCTGGTGGTCGTGCACTGAAACAAATTGAGAACCACTGTTCTAATAGCACAGTGCAAACAACAATCACCTTCATACGCAAACATTTACTGGGCCAGGAATGTCCACTGCCAGCCCAAATCCTTTCAGTTTTGGACTCACACAGGTTAAGGTTCAGCTGCAAATTATAAAAACACAGATCTCCTATCCAATGATCTGTTCATTGTCAAAGCAAAGGTACTTTGTTTCCTTTACTGACAACTCCCCACCCATCAATCTCATGCTTTCATTATGTTCTAACCATAGGACACCAGGCAAACAAACAAAAACCCCAAACATTTTGAGAAATCAACATATCTTACACAGTATACAATGACATCACTTATACTGTAAATGACTTCATAGGTGTGGCTTTTGGCTCATCTGCATAACACCCCCTAGCAACTGCTTTCCAGGGGACTGCTAGACAAGATGAAATAATAAAATCATAGAATATTAGGACTGGAAGGGACCTCGAGAGGTCAGAGTCCAGTCCCCTCCCCTCGTGGCAGGACCAAATACTGTCTAGACCATCCCTGATAGACATTTATCTAACCTACTCTTAAATATCTCCAGAGATGGAGATTCCACAACCTCCCTAGGCAGTTTATTTCAGTGTATAACCACCCTGAAATGAAAGTTGCTTTGAGCATTTAGAAGCAGTGCATGGTGGAATACACAAAAAGGTACTAATTGCACCTGGGATTTATACCTATTTTATTTTTCATAAATAAAACGAGAAATTGTATTTTTCAGTTTTATCCTTATTCAAATTAAATATACTATACTTTCCTACACCACAAGTTGAGATTGGGTCATTTGTTTTTGATAATTCAGCTTTACCTAGGCTCTTCTAAATTCAGGTCAGTATTTCAGTAGTTGCATTCTTTTCTAATTCCAAGGCATAAGGGTTATACTCCTCCTCAAGCTTTCTCTTCCAGATTTTGACTGTAAACAAAGAAGAGAATAAGGAAAATCACTTTAATTTCTCCCAGGGTATCGTACAATTCTTCTTCTAAATTTAGTATTCATAGACAACCCTACTGCTCAATCCCACAGAATGAAGGCCAACGTAAGAATCGAGAGAGAAATCAGCATGTAAAGGACTCAGACTAACATACTTGGCAGCACCTGCTGGAAGACAGTCCCCGCAGGCCAAATTTCAAATGATCTAAACTATGTTAATTGTGTCAAGTTCCCAAAATGCAGCAGACTCATTTATCTACTGCTGTTTCAGAGTAATGGTCTGAAAGACAAATTTCCAATGCTGTATCATGAGCACCTTTTATAGTTACAGGTCCTAAATATGCACACACAAAAAGTTATACACCAAGGCTACATCTAGACTGGCCCCTTCTCCGGAAGAGGCATGCAAAGCAGGCAAGTCAGAATAGGGAAATCCGTGGGGAAAAGAGCATCTAGACTGGCGCGATCCTCCAGAATAAAGCCCTTTTCCGGAGGATCTCTTATTCCTTGCAAGTAGGAATAAGAGATCCTCCGGAAAAGGGCTTTATTCCGGAGGATCGCACCAGTTTAGAAGCTCTTTTCTGGCTTTTCCCCAAGCCGGAAAAAAAGCGGCGGCCATGTTTATTTAAATCCCGTGGGGGATATTTAAATCCCCCGCGGATTTCCTTATTCTGACTTGCCTGCTTTGCATGCCTCTTCCGGAGAAGGGGCCAGTCTAGACGTAGCCATACAGGGATCATGCCTTTAGTCCTGCAAATGCAGTTACCTACTAGGGATATTTATGGTTAACCAGTAAGCATGACCCTTAGTGTGAGTGAGACTTACTGATAATAGTTAACCAGTGGGGGCTGCTCCAGCCCCGTGGGCTCTGCTATGGGTGGTGCGTGCTCCATCCTGGCCAAAGCAGCCACCACCCATAGCAGGCCCGGCCAGGGTGCACCGCTGGCAGGGACGCTATAGCCCAGATGGAGCAGCCTCGACTGGGCTCAAGTGCTCCCCCACTGCCACCCTCTTTCCCTGCTCTGGTTAACTAAATGGGATTTTACATCCCAATTAGCTATAAGGTGAAGAACTTCATACAGTAAAGAAATAGTTTAGGAAAGGAAGAATCTTATGCAACTGAAGCTGCAGTAGCAAATTAAGAAACTATTTATCCAGAGTTTAGCCAGACTGCTTGGACCAATTAGTCTTATAAGTGATGCCAGTGGATTTTTAAGAACCACAAATGGTTGGGAGCGCTTATTAACAAAAAGCAGAATATGCCATTTACAAGCTGGACTATTTCAGAAAGTACTTAGAAGGTTGAGTGCCATCTCCTAGGGGCATGTTCGTCTACACATCAAAAGCCTACCCGAGCTAACTTAAATATAGCTAGTTTGGGAGACGCAATAGAGAAAACAGCATAGGTAGCATAATCCCAGCATAGACCAGAGTACACTTGGCTTGCTAGCCAAGATCATTACCTGTTCTATTCATTCCCTCTGGGACACCTGGCATTGGCCACTGTTGGCAGACAGCGTACTGGGCTGGATGGACCTTTGGTCTGACCCAGTATGGCCATTCTTATATTCTTATGACTTCCTTGCTATTGCTACCAGCGTTAGCTATGTTAAGGCTAGCTTAGGTAGGATAGCCAATGTAGAGCTTTTGCTGTACAGATGCACGTAAAAGTGTCACCAGTAGAACTTTATGAAATACTAGGTTTTCCTTGGATGTTTTTCATTCAAACAACAACCAAGTCTGACTTGGGTGTAAACAAAGTAAGGTCACAGGTCAAGGCGATATGGTTTGCCCCTCCTAACCAGCCAGTGGTAGTCTGCATTGTCTCAAAGATTCTGATCAAAGGAGAATTTGAGTAGGAAAGAAAACTAACTGAACCACTCAATACTCACTGTAATTTGGTACATCCTCATCAGATTCCACATGAGGCGTTTGACCAGTCTTAGGCAAGCTCTTCTCTTCACATTGAGTGGATAAGATAATGCTCTGTTTTTCTTTTTCACTTCCTCCTCCTTCAGCTGCCTCTTCCTCTAAAGCTGCTACCATATCTTTATATGCATGCCTGGCTTCCATTGTCAGTTCCACCATTTTATGAAAGTGGTCCTAACGTTGGGGGGGGGGGGGGGGGAGGGCGGGAGGGGAAGGAGACAGGCCAATGGTAAGAAAACATGAAACACTATTATGGCTCAAACCAGCGATCTAGGGTCACCTGCGGTGCTGGGAGCAGGTGTCAAGGGTCTACTACTATAAACCAAAGAGCAAGTCCAAGGATGAACTTGCTAGCACCCAAGGCAGAAATCCACAGCGTAAGCCCTGTCACTTGGGGCTGAAGCAACAAAGCTTCAAGGAGTCCACTGTGTTGTGGGGACCCACACAGTTGCCTTGCTTGCTGTCTCCTAATGTCAGCCCTGGCTTTTAAGCTATTGGATATGCAGAAAAACTCTTGAGACAAAGATGGGCAGAGGAATTTTTATAGCATGTTGGAGGCCTTGGGGAGGGAGGGCGGTGGGAAGGTCAAGAATCCTTGGTTTAAACCATACCTCTGCTGAAATGTGTAAAGATTTAAGGTACAAGTTTTGCACCTCTTTTACTCAGAATATTAAATAAACATGTGGGCTATATATAATATAAATATAATGTACTGGGATTTTGTTTAGTAACCATTTCTTCTTTTTTTGGTTAAGAATGGCCAAGAGGGAACTAGTTCCAACAGTCAGCCTTTATTGTTTACCCATGCAGAGTAATATGAATTTAAAATATGGAACAAAAGCTTTGTTCAACTCACCTGAGCACCATCGTAACTGAAAATTCCTACCACACTGACAGGCACTGCTTTGTTCACACAACGTCCCAGAGCTTTCCGATTCAGAGCAAAGACAAATGGGATATTCTGTTCACAGGCACAGTCAATAATGGCATGTAGAGTCTCATCCAACCCACCTGGAACAGACAAAGAACTGAGAAGGAGACTATTCAAAAAGTATAATTTATTCAATACAGTTATAATTAACAAGGCATTACAGCCAGAAGTTCATTAGTTAAAAACTACAGGTTTAAAATGCAGCAGTTAGAAATGCCAAAATGTTCAGTGCAGAGCAACATTACTTGAAGCTTAATAGCATACTATAGGATCTGCTCATCTTTTTCAAGAAATATATGGAGAAATTGGAGAGGTTGAAAATAAACCTTTTTTTTTTTTTAAATAAAACATTTACCTTTTGACTGAATCTTTTCACAGTTTGGAGAGATGATGACACATTTCAATTTTTTCAGCTTCAGGTGTTTCAAAACTTCTCTGAGCCCCATAACAAGTCTGCGTTTTGTCTTGGCCTTCACTGGGTCTTTTTGATACAAGCGATCTTGGAAACGAACCAGTTCTTTTAGAAGATCTGTCACACAACTGTCAACTTCTTTACTAAGTACCTGGCTACAGTAACTAGAAGAAGGAATCAGTTGTTTAAGTGTTAAATATTCTGCAATTGCAAGCAGAATACTATACTCTCATATACATGTTTTGTATACTGGACAATAAAAAGTTATTCAGGTTTTCCAGTGGATTACAACGTATTTATTTCTTGATACTCCAGCTCCCTTATCAAGTTATGCTAAGACATGTACGTCAAGACAAAAGATTGGTTTTGCTAATAAAAGTTTGTCAATGTATTTTCACTCATTAGAACCAAGAGGTAGCAAGCATATTTTAGTACTGGTAGTTGATTTGTATAGCAATCAGCTATACGAGATTAAAAAGGCAAAGTTGTTGCTAGAGTCAAAGTCAGCTGTATCATTATTTTAACCATGTCCTTGTGATCTGTCTGTGGAGGGAGAACCACAGAAAGAGTAAGATTTACCTCATTCCTCGTAGCACTGAGTGAAAATCAGTGTGGAAAGTTAAACTACATCTGCATTAGAGACTACACAATGGCACAGCTGTGATGCTGTAAAGCCATGGTCACCAACCAGTAGATCGCGATCTACCGGTAGATCTCAGGGGCTCTAAGAGTAGCTCTTGAGCCCTCTCTGAACTGCGCACCTGCGCAGTACATTTACATTAGATGTCCTCATGTCCATCAAACTGTCCTCATGTAATGTAGGCGGGGCTTCAAGGAAGGGGCGGGGCAGTAGATCTTCGCCTGTTCTGAGACTTAAAAAGTGATCTTGGGTGTAAAAAGGTTGGAGACCACTGCTGTAAAGTCTCCCGCATGGTCACTCTATGAAGTCAGGCAAAAGCTCTCCCATTGGCATAATTAAACTTCCCTCAACAATTCTCTCACCAACATAGCATTGTCCACACCAGAAGTTCTGTTGGTGTAAGTTACTGTAAAATCTCAAATATAATGCACATTTTTTCCCCAGAGTTATTTTGGGTCAAAGTCGGGGTGCGCATTATTGTTTAATTATTTTGGCAGTTCCGTGTCAGAAGACAACGAACCTCCGCTATGCCGACGCCACGCTAAGATGGCAGCAAACATGAAATCAACATCAACTGAAATGGTAGAGATTCCCAGAATGCTTTAAAATATTTAAAAACAAATAATATGAAATAGTTTATAGTTAATTAATTGCTGACATTTATGAAAATAAATGACGTGTATTCTATAGTTGTGCGCTCACGTGCAATCAACTGGCAATATAAAAAGGCAGGAAATACGACATGCCGGCATACCATAGACTTGCAATCTAATAGACTAAATTTAACAACGCTTTCATATCTATGACGACAGGTATCATAAAATACATGTACAGTGGGCAAAGTTGGGGTGCACATTATATATAGGAGTATAGATTTTTCCATTATGATAAAAGTCAGGGTGCGCATTATACAGTGGTGCGCATTATATTCGAGATTTTATGGTATATGCGCCAGGAACGGGTGATTCCCCCCTCTACACTTCTAAGCAACATAAGTTTTACTGGCAAAAGTGTTAATGTAGATATAGCCTTAGCTTTCCCAAAGACTCCTCAACACTGGTAGCCACCTCCTCTCCCAAAAACCTGAAGGCATGGAGCCAAGCTACCAGAAAGCAGGGGAGTAAGTGGCTACATATTGATAGGGTATATTTATATGGATAGTCCTAAATCCCCATAGATCTAAGGCTAGATCCATGCTACGGGGGAATGTGTCTTAAGGTATGCCATTCCAGCTATGTAAAAAAACATGTACTTTAAGCTGAGATTTTGCATCGTCCTTACAGCAGGAGGTTGTTATTTGAAATACTCCAGTCAATTTCCCTTTCTCCTTGTGAGGAGTAGCAGTACCAGCACTGATGAGGGTGCCCTCAGCATTCAATTTGGCAGGTCTTTACTAGATCCGCTCTATCAAATGCCAGAAGATCCAATGCCGCAGCGCCAATCTTCCCACAAGCGAACACATGGCCTTTAGATACACCAAGATCTCACACTTTGCAAGTCAGAACTTTGCTTTGTTCCGCTGGAGGAATACTGGAGCCAACCAGTTATTCCCACACTAGAAAAGCGGCGAGGAATCCTGTGGCACCTTATAGACTAACTGAAGTGTAGGAGCATAAGCTTTCGTGGGCCAAGACCCACTTTGTCAGATGCATGTAGTGGAAATTTCCAGAGGCAGGTATATACCTTATTGTTTTAATGGACCTGCCTCTGGAAATTTCCACTACATGCATCTGACAAAGTGGGTCTTGGCCCACGAAAGCTTATGCTCCTACACTTCAGTTAGTCTATAAGGTGCCACAGGACTCCTTGCTGCTTTTGCAGATTCAGACTAACACGACTACCCCTCTGATACTAGAAGACTAGAGGGTTCCTATAAGGGAACCAAAAGGAGTTTCTTGCTCTTCCCTCCAGGTATTACCATAAGAGATGATATCTGGACTCCTAATTCTAATAATTATTAACGTTAAAACAAACTATGTTTCATATTGATTAGTTTTTAATTTCAGTGGGGGGATCTTTGGATGTGTCAAGACTACACGGTTTTTTCAAAAAAAAGGCCACTTTAAAAAAAAAAAACTTCCCCTGCATCTAGACTGCTGCTGCATTTTTTCAAAAGTAAATTGAAAGAACGCGGCAGTTTTTTTGACCGCAGAAAATCTCGTTTTATGAGGAATAATGCCTTTTTTCGAAAGCGCTCTTTCGAAAAAGGGTGCTATGTAATGCAAACTGCTTTTTTGAAAGAGAGCATCCAGACTGCGTGGGTGCTCTCTTTCGGAAGTACTAGCTGTAGCCTAGACGCTCTTTTTCGAAAGAGGCTTGCAGTCTAGATGTAGCCTTTGGTAAAAACTTTATTTATCATTTCAGATTTACCTCAATAACAGCTTAATGGACTTGTCCATTAAAACAATACAATGGAAATCCAAAACAATTGTAATCCAGCTGCAGAAAAGAGAGTCCTTCAGACCCTGAATGCCAATCAGTAGACGACCTCTATGATTGAGCGGCCCTGTGCATATGCAGACCTGTTTGCCATTTTCAGTGAAATATTATTGCGGTGCGATGAACAAAAGACATTTGTTCATAAAAAAAAGAAGCAAATGTTTACTTTCACTTTTATCTAGGGTAGAAGGAATACCAAAAGAATGACTCTTTTTACAGTTATGTCAACAGCTGTTTCATTTTTCCTACAATGGATATCTGACTTGTTATTCAAATATAATAACCAAAATGTCTCTGTTAAAAAGAGAGAATGTACACAGAACTGCTATGATAACATTTCAAATGTTCATATAGAAAACTTTTTCCCTTGATTTCTCTGTGTGCACAACACACATAAACATGTCATTTGACTAAACGCATGCCACTCTCTGCACCTCTATCATCCTGTCTGGCAGCAGAAAAATGAAGGACATATTCTAACCATAATGAGTGTTTTTGGAAAGGTGAAATAGCCCTAATTCTCTCTCTAAATGATTAATTTCACGTTATAAGCAAAGTGTTTGTTTCTAAGGAGTGGCTGCTTCTCCTTAATCTGCGCCACTAAATCCTCCTCTTCTGGCAATCATGATTTGCCTTTGTAATCTGAACAACATGTTAGTACTATATTTGCTTCTTACTAAGATGTTGCTTATCAGGTGCCAAACTGCTGAATAGTTGAAAATAAGAATTGAAAGTGTAAGTCAGTCAGAATTTCACAGAATGATACTGTTGTAACTTAACTCTCTCAAGCAATGCTAGTGGTATCATAATATAAAGGAAGTGCCAATACTAAACAAACACTTACTCTCTGAATTTCCTGCTATGAATTTTCGGAAGGCTGGAGTTGAGCTGTGTTAGAGTGGAGGTACTTTCTGTAGAATCCGTGAGCTCTTCATGTTCCAGGAACACTTCTGTTCTAATCTGAGCTACAGCAACTGAAGTTATGGGAACATCTTCCACTAGGTCTAAACAAAGTTGTATTTATTAGAGATGTTAAGGAGGGAGTAGAATTGTTATCGACTACACAATTAGTTGCTAAGGGAAGTTAAAGTGCTCAGTCCTGGCTCGTGCCAGGTCTGGGACCTACCCCCATTGCAGCTTTGCAATTCAGTCCATAAATAATAATAGTCCAATAACTCAGAAGTGTAAACTGATCCGTTCATCTTAAATAGGTTTTCTCGTCTCCCACTATCCTCAAAAACTACCCCAGCCTCTATGGAGCTACTTCAATTTTCAAGACAATTTCACTATACTCATGAGCGATGGAACTCTTTATGCAGCGGCTGTACCTGAGAACCCCCTTGATAAAGTTAATCCCAACTTGCACCACTAACTCTATCCCTGACCCTAACACAGCACACTAATAGTATGGTTGGTAGCAGTGCTTTTTTTCTTTAAAAAAAAAAAAAAAAAAACGGTGCCAGTACTCCGGGGAAAAGGTGTTGAGCTCTGACTGGAGGTGCCGGTATTGCGTACTGGGCAGTACCATCACAAAAAAAGCACTGGTTGGTAGTAGCACTGTTGGTAGCAACAGTAACTGTGATGGAAGCAACTAACTGACTATCCAATAAGCAAAAATTTATCGGATAGTCAACATACTTGCTATATCTATCAGAAAGATTGGTTGGCAGAGATTGGATTAATTATTATGAGCTAACATTTATGGTCTTAAACTTTTCTTGATAAATAAAAATTACTCTTACTGATGCCAGCATTATGGTTTTACAACAGGAAATGTAAACTTCACATCAATGATTAGCATAGGGGTTTCCATTATGGGTTCATTTCCTGATGTTCAGCAACCACTTTGATCATTTTGACACTGATGAACTCTGAAGCCACTTGGTTTTCTTTGATTACACTCAAGCTATTCTTATGAGAGAACTGTACTTGATATAACAACAGCCATTTGGTACACTCTGGCACCATTAACTGGAAGCAAGAATATCACAATCAGGAATAACTTGACCTTTGCATAAGCATATGAAATAGCTGTAGCTATAGCTTTGCTAATAAGGACAGAGAAGGCAACAGATTCAGAAGAATAGGAGGAAGTGTGAACAACTAACCTTGAACCATGAGTTTCTTGCTGCTGTTGTGACTACAAGTAGCTATGCTGATAACCAGAATTATTATTTTTTTGCTCATGTTAGCAAAATTGTTAACCTATTAGGATTTACTCAGGTTGGCTATGTCTTCACAGCAAGCAGTTATTTCGACATAATGTTGAAATAATGTCGGGCTGGAGGACTTCTTACTCCGACTCTGGAACCCTCATTTCACGAGGAGTAAAGGAAGTTGGAGGAAGACTGCTCTCTCTCAGACTTCCTGCTGTGCAGACAGCACCAAAAGCCAAAATAAGCCTTTTCAACTTAAGCTATGCAATTGACGTAGCTCAAGTTGCGTAGCTCATTTCGGCTTTAGCCCTGCAGTGTAGACGTGCCCATCATGTGCTTTGTTTTGAGCAACCTATGAAAAGATTAGCATGTGTAATTTGGAGAAGTGTAAAGAGGATTTCTACAAGTTAGGAGGCTGATATATGATTCCCCAGCAGCTAGTAAAAAGGATGGCCACCGCTCCTCATCATCTCAGATTTTGGGAACTCTAGACTTTTGGTGGGTTTTTTTATGTGTGCTGTAGACTCAATGAAAAAGGATGTTTGAGTAAAATCACTTTTGTGCATACCATTCATTTATCAGACGGAGGGGCTGTCTCCCCCACCACCACCCTCAAGTGATTTGTTTCCTGAGACCAATCAAGAAACAAAGATTAGTTATCATAGTTTTGGGTTCAGAAAACCGTAGGTAACATTATGTCCTGCACTTACGTGTACCCATTCATTACAGCAATAAGAGGGGGTCTTCCATTGCTGTAGTTAATCCAGCTTCCTGAGGCCACCCTACAAGATACACTTACTTTGATGTATCTGTTGCTCAGAGGTGTAAAAAATCCACACCCCTGAGTGATGTAGTTATACCATCCTTAATTCTCCATGTAGACAGCACTATGTCAGGGAAGAGCATCTCCTGCTGACACAGTTATTCTACTCCACAAGAGATGGAACTAAGAGCTCTCCCATTAAGCATCTTCAGCAAAACACTGCAGCTTTTTGTATCATAGAACTGTCCTGAGACCTATTGCTGTCTATAGAAGGGTTAGGACAGCTCATCTACATTGTTCACAAATGTGGATTTTCACCTCCCTCCCTCCCACGAGCAACGTATCTGGGTCAACTTACATTTTTAGTATAGATTTGACCTCAGCTACATTTTTCAGGGAATGGGTGAGGAGCATGCGGCATGATTACATTACCCTAAGGCTGCTGCTTACTAAAGTCTTCCATCTTCCTTCTTGTTAATACTCAATTATTCTATAGCAAAATGTAAATATGCATATAGGATTTTAGAACAGTTTGAAATATAAGCTCTTAAAACTATAAACTTTGCTCTCAGGGTAAAATTTCCAAAAGGACCCTGGCTAAGAGTAGACAGGCAACAATGTGCACACCACTGTCTCAAGAGACTACCAAAAGCAGGACTCAAACTTACAACAGTGTTTACACCACCACTGAGCCACATATTTACTATAATATCAGACTACCTTGAAAAGCTTTGGCTTGCAAGAAAACACTCCCTGCTGCACATGAGCAAATGTTTTTCTGTAACTAGTCAACTTGATGTGGGCAACAATGTAGATTAACTTTTAGCATATAACTTAAAGCACTGGTTCCCCAAAGCAACAGTGTTGCCAAACATCTGAGATCACCTGCTTGAGATGGATCTCAGAGTTGTAGTGTGCCCCAAGTGCATACAACTTTTTTTTCCACAAGCACCAGAAAATTCTGTCGTCACATGATTTTAGGGAGACTGTATTTCTGGAAACTCTTGCTCAAACAACCTCTAAATTAGACAACTAACTCTACCTCAGGCATCCACATGGCACCACAATTTTGAAAACAATTCAAGCAAGCATGTGGATTTTGGAACACTTGGAAAAATAGCTGTTAAAACAGCTAAATAATCTCAATCTTCATTATAATAAATAAAAAAGCCAATTACAAAAGGACAGGAAGTTAAACTTTAAGTATTCAATATGCTCAGAGAAATTCTTCAAAAATTGAAGTACAGGCAGTCCCCGGGTTACGTACAAGATCGGGACTGTAGGTTTGTTCTTAAGTCGAATTTGTACTTAAGTCGGAACTGGCATCCAGATTCAGCCACTGCTGAAACTGACCAGCGGCTGACTACAGGAAGCCCGAGGCAGAGTTTCTCTGCCCCGGGCTTCCTGGAATCAGCTGCTGATCAGTTTCAACAGCAGCTGAATCAGGACTCCTGGGGCAGAGCAGCTGGGGTGCTTCCGGGTTGGCCCAGTAGCGCCGAAGAGCGGCGCTGCGGGACCAATCGGCAGCGCCCCAGCTGCTCTACCACAGGCGTCCGCGAGAAAAGCCTGGTCTGCTTGGGAGGGGTGGGGGGGCACTAGCTGCGCCCTCCCCCTCCCCCCCCCAGCAGACCATGGAGATGCGGGCGGCGGGACCAAGACACACTGCGGTCCCGCCGCCCGGGTCCTCCGCAGCTTTGCTCCACGTCTCCCTGGTCTGCAGGGGGGGCCCCCCAGTAGACCAGGGAGACGCGGAGCAAAGCCGCGGAGGACCCGGGCGGCGGGAGCGCTCAGACGCGCCGCGGTCCCGCCCGGGTCCTCCGCGGCTTTGCTCCGAGTCTCCCTGGTCTGCAGAAAAGCCCCGTTCGTAAGTGTGGATCTGACGTAAGTCGGATCCGTGTAACTCGGGGACTGCCTGTATTCAATTCAAATTTAAATTCTTAAAATGTAAATTCATAACATATATAAAACATATCTCCCAATACTCTGCGCAAATTTAAACTGGGAATAATGGATTAAAGTTAGTAAGGTGGAAACGTGTCTGATATTAAAATAAAACCCTCACAAACAATATGATTTATTAGCCTGTGTGGAGTAGTTTCCCTTTGAATATGGTAGAAGTAGAAGCCCCTCTGAATAATCCAGACTAGACAAAACAGTTAGTGTAGTGGTCTACAATGGCAGAAAAACAGATCAGAGGACCTTAAGGAATCTTTGTATCTCTAGATTCAAGTTAGGTAGTACTGCAGGAGACGTGTAGAGAACTGTATGACAATTTGGGCAATCTATGTACAATTTATAAATTCTATTTGATGCTGGGGATTCTAGGAGACTGAGTCAAACTTCAAGCTCCATTTTCCAAATACGGCAGCACAACGAGTATCCAGCTAGAGGAGCTTTACTAGGGCTATGACATAAAGTTACAAATACAGTAAATCCAGTGTGCGTAGAAAAGGGTTAGACTGGACTCCCAATTACCCAGCAGCACAGACACAGGTTATCAGCTCTGATGCACTCTTCTAACAGGGCTAGAAATGTGCTCAGCAAAAAATCTTTTAGAAAACCCGTAGTGGAAACCTGATCCCTACACTAACCTTCATTTCACAAGGATTTTGTACAAGTTTTTATAAGTAGCATGTGCAAGTGCACCCATATGCCCACCTACACATCATATTGTCTACTCATCAGAAAGTACCAGTGCAATGTGATATTCCTGGTGTTAAATCCAACTAGCTGGCTCTTTAAAAATAAATAAAAATCCTCCCACATATCAATGCAAAACAATGACATGCAGCATCAGGAAATACCTGTACTAGTATCCTGAGAATGTGTCTGATCTTCAGTTGCGGATTCTTCACACTGATGAACAGTGTCTCCATCATCTTTTGGAACTGCTTCCTGTTCTAACAGGTGCTGTTTTCGCTGCTCTCTCTCTTTCAAAATAATCTTAAAAATTGAACAATTCAGTATCATGCAGGCACCAATACAATGGAATGTTAACATCAGGCCCACAGACAAACATTAATTTCTCCATGTCACTCATGGTTTGAGTTTCATTGTAGGCATATCCCCTCACACCAAGCTCAGGCAACCTGATGCCAGTAAGAGTAAAGAATCACACCAAAAGCTACATATGCTCTAGCCTGCCTCTTTACCAATGGGGAAAAGATGGACTTTCTGCACCTGCATTAACACTAGTGCTGTCTAGTGGCTACCATCATAACTGGAAAAAAGAGCCCTCTGGTGGTCAATTACAAGGACTAAGAGAAAAGCTGAAGAGCAGGGATGAATTAGAGCAAGAAGGTGGCAGAAAACAAAGAAGCAGATAAAAACACTTAGGTGTGAACATAAAATGTGGGCGTAGTCCAGCTGCATACACACTTAATGTACTTTGCTGGATTTAGGCGTTACCACCTCGCTGTGTAAAATCCAGTCAGTCTGTAACACAGTGTTGCTCCCCACTGCAGGAGGTAAAGGAAGAGAAATCTGAAGGGGTACAGAGAAGAAGGAAGAGTAACGGTACAGAGTAATAAACGGGAATACTGGGGATGAGGACAGTTATGTAACACAATCTAGTTTGATGAATCATTACAACTCTTTCTACAGCAGCGGACAGCTACTTGAAATCAGTCATCCTTCCTTGTATTTGCAACAGTCCTCAATGTAGCTAGCTATTGCTGCAGGTAACATGTATGGGGTTACTGGCTCCTTTGACTTATCCAAGTTTGTCACTACAGGTTGGACCTCCGTGGTCTGCAGCCTAACTGTGGGGAGCTGTGCTCTTAGCCCTTCTGGTAGCTTACTGCCAGCAGCCCACAGCTCTACCAGCCCACAGAGCTCCTAGGCATCAGCGCTCCACTGGGACTCACTGGTCCAGGAACATCCGTAGTCATCCTGGACCAAGGATGTTGCCAGACAAGAGAGTATCAGTTTACACAGGTTCAACCTGTACTCCCACCACAGAGCCCAGTTTCAACAGTCAAAAACAAGTCTGTATAAGAGAAGCATCAAGAAAAAGCAAAACCCGATACATCTATTACAACAGGTCTAAAAAACAAAAACAGAAACATGGAGAACACACACACAAAAAACATGGTTCCCTGCCCTTAAATTTAGTCTGAAAACTGATGAACAAAGGGAGGTGATGTCCAAGGGAACACACAGGAAATTAACTATAGTTTTTATACTGTACAATTTTCAGGCACACTTCAGCAGTGCAGAGCAGTTACTAAGTCATTCTAACAGGTTCCATGAGCACTCTCGTTGGGTGAAACTGAACTATGCTATGCCACTGTCCTAGCATAAAAGGATGCCCAACAGCTATAGGAAGGGGCCTGGAGATCTTTATATCTTCAGTTTCCACAAAAGCCCCATAGCCAACCAGACAGAGATTGGAGAAAGCTCCATGCTGCCCTGATTTATGCTTGAGATGCAATCACCCTGTCCAAACCTGTACGCAGCACTGCTTGGCTAAACTAGAGAACGTGGTACTTAATACACTTCCCCATCCCAATGATCTGAATGCCTTTTCCTACACACAGTCCTCGTGCTACGAAGTGGCTGGAGTTCAGAACAGAGAATGATTATTTGGAACAATGATAAATATATTAAGCTTGATCATATACAGAGACTTTAAAAAAAAATCAAGGATCTCTAAAACTGAATTTGAGCAAGGCTGAAATCCAGATTAATAGATTTAACAGATGATGATAGCTCAATTAGTCTCTATAAGCATATTTAATAAGAGGCAATAAATTAGAGCACCTTTTTAAGAGATGTTGGTTTCTTTGCTTTGGGGACTTCTCTCTGCTTTCCTTTCTTTACCAAAGGTGCACTGGAGTCCAATGGATTATGTGGTGTCTTCCCTTGATTCAATTGTTGATTTTTTGTTACTGTTGTAGGTTCCTTTGAAAGTATTGGTATGGCTCCACCAACTGAGGTAAGAGAGAGTTTTCATCACACACCTGTAACTCAAAGTTAACATCTGAACAAAATCTAGGCAAGTTTAGGGTTTATCTATCATCAGTGTAAATCCCACAATTCCCTATCAAATAGAGACACTTTTATGCAATTGAGTCAGGGGGGCAGGGAAGGCTTAGTCTGTGCCAGCTCCTTCCCAAAAAAATATTCTACCATCCATCTATATTATCCCATAAATCTCAAAAAAATGAAGAAAATTTCAATCATGGGAAATTTTAGGAAGTTCTACGAGACCTGCCATTTGGGATGTTATCCGCCCCCCCCACCCTCTATAGTTTCTATGAGGGATGTAACATTTCAATTAATCAGCTAATAGAGTAGTCGATGGAATTTCTATCAATTAGTCAATAAGGGATGGGGTGGAGCGCTCGCTATCCCACCTGCGCCTCTGTCTTTTAAATGTAGTAAGAGCCGCCCGTGCTGCTTACTACATTTAAAAGTAACAGGAATTCAGGGCTGGCGGGGCCTGCTTGAGTCCCCGCTTGCCCTGAGTTCCCGCTGCGCGGCCTCTGCCTTTGAAATGTAGCTCTTGCAGAGGCACAGCAGTCGGACCAGTGCAAGTAGGGACTGCTTCAGTCCCCGCTCGTGCTGTTTCCCCCTGTGCCTCTGCCTCCCCTGCCGCCCCCCATGCCCAGCGGAGACAGTGCTGGGGGGGAATTGGCTTTTAAGCCGGCTCCCCCCAGCACCAGCTCCTGCTCCCCTGCCTCTGATATAGAGGCAGCAAGGGGGAGGTAATGGGGGGGAGAGAAGCAACTAGTCGCATCCCTAGTTTGTATCTTACCTTCAATTATGTGCTAGAGCTTTTAATATACTCCTAGTAAGAGTTTCTAGCTGCATAAGTCTGTGAAGCTTTCAGGAACAGCACAGAAATCCTTTTACCTTAATATTTTGCCACATATTTTTCTGAAAACGTTGCAAGCCACTTTTTGTATCTTTCAGATGCCTCTACTTAGAAATTTTAAGGGATCAAGCAAGTTACTCAGAGCTGATTAGCTCCTGTGCATTCAGATTACTTAAAACTGCTACAAGACAGCTTCTCTTCTCAAGCTAGACTTAAATGAGAACTCAGTTGAGAACACAGCCAAGGAAATTCCTCAATATAAACGCATATGTAGGTAGAGCTAAAGATTATATGTTGCTTCAAATTTAATAATATGCATAAAATCCTTAAGCTCCAATATGTCTGTAACTATGTATTCATACCCTGGAGAAAAATAATTGAATTTACAATACTGAAAAATTTCTTACTGAGCCCTTGCTAGTGCTCATGAAGACAACAGTATTTTCATTTTGGCTATTTATATATAGTTACATCATTTCCACTATTAGCTTTTAAAAATCAAACATTTTACCTTCATACCTTAAATAAATCCAAGTGTAATTGTCTTACCTACTAACAATTACCAGTTATAATAAAAATAAAAATACTGCTCAATGTAACTACTCAAGAACAAATTAGTTGATGATTTAAAACAAACTAGGATGTAAGGCACAGCATTACAAGAGATTGCTATTTGCTGTTTCTAGGACAAATTAACACATTTAATAACCTCTACAGTGTCAAACAACTCAGTAACTTAACATAATTAAGATATGATCTCCTTCCAATTCTCTTTAAGACGACAGACGCCTTTATATAGAAACATCTTTATATATAAAACATCATTTTAAGTTTAATTACCATGACTGAGCAACTCTCTTGCTTTTCCTGTACTTTGCAAAAGAAGTAGAAAAGCAATAATGTAGATAAACATGATATTCATAACTATTAGAATTCTTTGACTTTTCCAATTTTTTTTTTTTTTTTTTTTTTTTTTACTTTGCAGCTATATTAGCAGTTACCATAAGGGTATTTCACAACCTATAAGCCAGGCTCTAATTTTGGCTCAGTCTCAAGAGAATTATTGGGAGCACTTAAGACTCAAAAAGTTCTTGATAAAGCAATTGCTTTATCTTATCCCTTCTAGGTACAGACAAGACATTCTCATCTCTCTTCCATGACAATTGCAGACACAAGTATTCCAATGTAATTACTACTACAGAAACAGAAGCTATGAGTTCCCATAATAGAAGAACTAGAGGACATCAAATTAAATGAATGGGTAGCAGGTTTAAAACTAATAAAAAAAAAGTTCTTATTCACACAGCGTGTAGTCAACCTATGGAACTCCTTGCCAGAGGAGACTATGAAAGCTAGGACTATAACAGAGTTTAAAGAGAAGCTAGATAATTTCATGGAGGTTAGGTCCATAAAAGGCTATTAGCCAGGGGATAGAAATGGTGTCCCTGGCCTCTGTTTGTCAGAGGCTGGAAATGGATGGCATGAGACAAATTGCTTGATCACTATCTTCGGTCCACCCCTTCTGAGGCACTTGGTGCTGGCCACTGTCGGCAGACAGGCTATTGGGCTAGATGGACCTTTGGTCTGACCCAGTACGGCCATTCTTATGTTCTTATGTTATGAGTCAAATGTTCTACCTCCTGCTTCATCATTCACCCTGTCCCCTTCCCTCCAAGCCACTCTTAAAACGTACTTATAGAAGGATAATTTTATAGAAGGATAAACTATTCTGAGAGTTAGGATTAACAATTGTAGCTGCCCTTGGTTGAAGGAATAAGATGGAAAGATTTGAATCTATACCAGAGAGTTTTATTCTCAAGTGTTTGAGGCGTTTCAATCAATATTCCAAAAAATTAAACTGATTGAAATTCCTCTTCACTTTCATTTGCTCAGGCTCCAATTTCGCCACTTGCAAAGGAAGACCAAACTGCTTTTATTTTAAAAACAAAACCAAAATGCCAAGCTGAAATACACTTTGGCCAAGTCTTTACATCATAAAACTGAAAAAAGGCCAAATAGGTCAGCATGGGAGAATGGCACACATCTGAAAAGATAGTTTCCAGCTAAACAATGTGGGGCTGTTCCTTTAATTACCACTCATTAAAATTGAGGCTATTTTTTAAATTTCCCATATTTGAAACTACAACAGTTGATACGAAGAAAGGAAATCT